>NC_084587.1:12380016-12720016 GCF_033807715.1 Cololabis saira | reverse complement strand
TCAAGCCACGACGACAATGTTGGCCAGAGTTGTTGGACACATCCTCCATCATGTGTAGCCGCAATTACACGGTGTGAATCCACCATTAAGCTTGCTAGTTTCAAAGTGTTTGTGGGAGATTGGCAGCACGATAACATGACAAAGGATTAAAATAAAAATGGTTGTGGTGGAAGCTATGTTAAAGGCCCAGTTACTGTTGAAAATGCTGAAAAAAACAGGAAATGGGAAGTAGCAGCAACCGGAGGAAAAACACTGGTTGCAGAACAGAACAGTAAATCAGAAAAATAAAACATCTTTTAACTCGTTCCACAGTGGTTAGATTCTAAAGAAATATTAATACGTTCCTATCTCCACATACCTCCATACAGCCTCAAGGGAAGGTCTCATATTGGTAGATTTTATATAAAATGTATTATCTGCTGACCAAGCAGTGTGTGTGTGTGTGTGTGGGGGTGTGGGTAGGGGGGGGGACAGACAATGGAAGAAAGGAAAGCAGAAATATTTCTAACTGATCACTTTTCTAATAGACTTCATACCTTCAAATTGTATTGGCTGCATGTACTCATCAAAGCCTGCAACTAAAAAAACTCATTAAAAAAAATATATATAACAAATAACCAGGGAGCAGGCAATCTCTTTATAGACATACTGTACATAACCACACACTTTGTATCATTATTGTTCTATGAAGAATATTTCTACTATATCTACTGGTAATAAGTACTGCAGCACGCCTTCTCCATCCCCGTCGGTCAGTCTGGTCGCATTTCCATTAAAATAGATTTGGGCAAAACCCAATTATCAAAAAAGTATACCTGCAATGGAAACAGCATGAGGGGATTTTCAGGCGATTTGATAATCCAATTCACGCAAAAGTGTAATGGAAAGTAAAAATGTTATCAGACTATCAATATCATCATCACCGTCAAGTGCAATATCTCTGTACAATACTTTTTGTACATTTCATGTCATGTTAAGCGCATGATGACACGATGATGTGACATGAGTTTTCAGCATAAAAAAATAAACGACAAGAATAGTGTAGCACCATGTTTAGCAAGTCCAAACAAAAAAGCGGCACACAAAAAAGAGAAGAAAAAAAGAGCCAAGATAATGTTAAAGCAAGAATGACAAAAGTAGATATGTTTTTTAACTGCTACCGAGGAAAAAGCCTGCAGCAAGCATGCAATTTCCGCTTTTGTTTAGGGCAAGGGGGTGAGGCAAAAAAAAATATTTCTACTGGGGCCTATCCCCATGATGTTACGCCACTGAATGTAGGTAAACAGTTCAGAGGGTTTTAGAGGAGATGTGAATGACGTAAGAGAGAGATTCAGTTGAGAAGTCAAAAACTTCCTTTTATTCAACACCACTCATTTTTTTTAATATGCATAATTCTAGACAAAAAAAACCATTAGGAGATATATGCCTTTGACCGAGCAGATGACTGCACAACGCTTAAGTGATCTCAGAGCCTTTGGGTAAACTCTTAATCTCACAAATCCAGCTGAGGATGCTTGGAAGAAGTCTGCTTTTGAAGTGCTCCCGCTGAGACTTGAGGACGGCGCAGTCGCAGAAAACTGCTGCAAACCTGGACTATGGCAGTTCTGCAACTTGTAGAAGCTAAACTGAGTTATTCTCTTCCAAATAATAAACACCTCTTTTTTCGCCGCCCTGTTTAGATCATCATGTAATTCATTTGTAAAATGACTGGCTTGTGGTCAACTTAGCTCTCCTCAAACAAAGAGGAAAGAGCTCCCTTTTCACCATAAATTTTGATCAATCTGCTTTACTTTTTGGGTGGGTTTAACACAGCAGAGACTGAGACACAGCAATGGTTGAGGTCCTGTAAAAAACCACAGATACCTGCTGATGGAAACCTGTCCTATTAGAGTGTGTTAGATGGAAGACTACAGTAGGTGCTGCACTAAAATACATGTAATGCTATTACAAAGGTCTATATTATCTTCAATTTCAGAGAAAAGAGCAAAATCAAAAGAATTTTCAGGATTTTCAGAGTTCCTATTTGTTTCCCTTTTGCTATAATGACTGAATCAAAAGAAACAAAAGCACTTTACAAGTTCTCAAAAAACGTGATAAACCTTGGTATCTCAGCAGCGTCTGACAATCGTCTGGGAGATTGATGCAATGTCAAAATGGCAGCCTTGAGGTGCCACCATAAATATTCAGTGGGGTCAGGTAATCCTGGTGGGAAGCTCATGACGGCTCTCACTGGTCTTCTTTGTTCTTAGGGAAGCTTTAATAAGGTATGTTTGGGCTCATTGTCCTGCTACTGTTAAGAATCCTTCCAAGGCCATGTCTAGACAGGCTTCACATGCTAGATTCCCTTTTGGAATTTGTTAATACTGCTGGTTTCAGCTTTGGTATGTAACTATAGCAGAGTCTGTTAATTTGTGTAACACCTGTGTTTGCCTGCGACTTCACATCAAAACTAGTGCTGTGCTAATGTCAAACTGACTGTTAATGTTTTCATTATTTACTGCTGCCATATTCCCCAGTATCCCATTGCCACTTTTCTGGAAATCTTCAATATTCATGGAGGTGATTAATGACTATTTTTTTTTTCATGAATTTGTGGCAGTAGCAAAAGTGATGAAACGGGAAATGGGGGAAGAGAGTAGGGGTGGAAAAAAAAAAAACATCATACAACATAAGGGCTAAAACTTGGGCCAGCTGTACAAAGGCAATCCAGCCCGCTGACTGCAAGAAAATTTACTCAAAAATGCCTTTGATCTGATATGATCCAAATGTTGCTTCAATAAAAGCCACTTTAAGGAGCAATACCACTTTCGGCCACATGGAGATAAATCAGAGGAAAGTTTATATTGCGCAACCCTGGCGTAAGATAACCAACCGTCCTCCTGCTGGGACAAAATGGGACTGCCCATTAGTCCAGTATTGTCAGTGGCTCTTTTGTCAACACAGCAGATCTATATGCTACCATGTGGTCAGAAGTGGAATTGCTAGTAGCTTTAAGGACATCTACTTTTCTGAAAAGTTGAGCTCATTTGGTGAGCTGTGATGAGCAGATAGGTTTGGAAATGACTCGGCATCACCTGACGTTTTCAGCCAACTGGAACCGCTAATTTTGATAAATTCAAAACAATACCTGACGCGCTGTGGAACCCACATTTTTTTTTTTTTTTCCAAAACAAAGGTAAGCTCTTGATTAATCATTGCCTTAGGGTTATATGAACAGCAAACACAAGTGTTCATATGTTAAGGTGCCATTATCAAATGTCAGTCAGAGATTTTACCGCATAGGGGCACGGTGGCGCAGCTGGTAGTGCAGCCGTCACAGCTAGAAGGTCCTGGGTTCAATTCTCACTGGGGACGCTGTTGGCGCTGAAGTGCGTGTTAAAGTTCCCCCATGACTTCAGCGCCCACGCCCTGGGTGGGGTTGGCAAAATGGCCTTTCTGTGTGGAGTTTGCATGTTCTCCTCGTGTTCCCTTGGGTAGCAATGTGAGCTACCCTCACAAAAACATGCAGCAGTCCTGGGCTATACATGCCCCCTCTGGCCAACCGGGGTGTCAGACGGGGTGGGGAGGATCTGGCCGGAATAACATGATCCTTCTACGCGCTACGTCCGGCCAGAGAAGCCCCACCCTGCCTGGGGAAAAGAAGCGGCCTGCTCACTCCTCAGGTTAAGGAGGAGACCTGAGCTCAGTGTAGGGCCCTCCCGGGGTTGGTAGAGGATGGCAATGCCCAGGACTGTCACTTAGGTAGGAGCACAGGGTGGTAAAAAAATGAGAAGAAATCAGGGATAAAAATATAAAAAAAGAAGAAAAGATTTTACTGCATAAGCGTCAAGCAAGACGTCTTGCGCCAGCTTTATCATAGGGCTATATCCAATTGACCAGACTTAAAAAAGGGTTTCCCATCAGTGACCAATTCTCAGATATAGCTGAAGCAGTGGAAGCGCTTGTATGGCTTGCATGTAGATTCTTCAGGCCTGGACATTTAGCGGATGACACAACCCACGACTCTCTATATCAAACCATTATGGCAAAAAGTAGGAACTGATATCGACCAATCGGATGAAGGGGCGGGGCTAATTTGCAGCAATTATGTTCAAGGAGTCAAAACCGAGTCCGATGACACCACCCACGAGTCTTTATGTCAAACCATTCAAAAGTTATTGCAGAAAATCGGAAGTATCACATATCGACGAATCAGAAGAAGGGGCGGGCTAATTCATGCAAATGAAGGTCAAGTGCTCAATACCGCGTCCGATGACACCACCCACATGTCTATCACAACCCGTTCAAAAGTTATGGCAGAGAAACGTTTTCTAGGGGGTGCTGTTGAGCCATTAGGCCACGCCCATTAATGCAAACCATGAAATATCAAATTTATCACCAGGCCTGGCTTGCATGCAAAATTTTGGTGACTTTTGCGGAACTATCAAATATGGACCAATCAGATGAAAGGAGGGCACGCTTTTTGGCGTCTATTGTCGCCAGGGTGATACTTTTGAAAGAGAAAAGTAATGCGCTTCGTCGCAGGATGGAGACGAACATTTTGATGTATAACACACCTGGGTGCACGTTGCGGCTCGGCCCATATTAACTGCCGAAGGAATGGCATAAATTGTGCCAAGATTACGTGATTAAATCAAAATGGCCGACTTTCTGTTCGGTTTCGCCCATGGCGCCAAGAGACTTTTCTTTAAGTTGCGACATGATACAGGTGTGTACCGATTTTCGTGCATGTACGTCAAACCGTATTGTGGGGCTTGAACCACAAAGTTTTCTAGGGGGCGCTGTTGAGCCATTTCGCCACGCCCATTAATGCAAACCATTAAATATCAACATTTTTCGCCAGGCCTGACTTGCGTACAAAATTTGGTGACTTTTGGGGCACGATTAGGGGGGCAAAAGGCCCTCCTTTCGTTGGAAAAATAAAAAGGAAGAAAAAAAAAGAGGAAAATTCCTACAGATACAATAGGGCCTTCGCACTGTAAGTGCTCAGGCCCTAAATACCATCGAGAAGAGCTGGCTACATCAAAGCTGCGAGGAGCCCTGGCATTTGATTTTTTTTTTTTTTTTTTTAAATTGTGGTTTCCCTCCACTAGGAATAATCATAGAATGTCCTAACCTAAACATACAAACACTGATGATCTGACCAACAAATGGAATATAGCACATGTATCATCCAGATTTACTAGTTCCTCCCTTTTTTCCCAGACTTTACTTTTTCTATCAGTGTATCTTTTTGTTTTCAATTCCTCCGTCTTCAACTTTTCCCTGACCGTCTCCATCACCTGCCTCGTGTCACACAGACATGCATATCACTAGCCCCTTTCACACAGAGATTCCGCAATATTGGTGTAAAGAAGTCCTGCCAATACGCCGCCTTTGTTGGTTCACACAGAACCATACAACGCCGGCATAACGCCGCTCCCGTCTGTAAATTCACACAGCATGCCGGCGTTCCGCAATCAGAGGCGTGACGACAGCGTCAGTCCGACCGTCATGTCAGCGGCATGCCGGCTGTGTCATTCACACAGACCCCGTTCCGTCTCTGTGACGGCTCTGTGACTACCTCCGCTGCCGGCTTATTGGTGGGGCCACTTGGCCCCCCCATTCCGCCTCCGTGACTTTCACACAGAACAGCGAGGCGGCTTAAAGGCGCAACGTTCCCGCCTCGAACTGGCTGTGTGAAAGGGGCTATTGGTGGCCAATGCGATACATTTGCTTCAGTTCATTTATTAATTTATGCAAAACAATTAAATCTTCAACTTTTCTGACAAATGCCAGGTTTACATAAAAGTATAATGGAAAAACGCTTCAATGTGGTCACAGACCTTTGACCCACTGCTTGTTATGCTATGGTTCATATATATTTCTATTCTATATCTATAGTCAATCTGATGTATGCTCTTGACATCAGTAGAGACGTTAAACAGCTGCCAGCACTTAGCTTCGTAAGTGCAATTTGTCAACAGCCATATAATACATACTGATGTATGAGCACAACAGCAGTCAAAGCTAGTGCTCTTCAGCTGGTAGTTCGAGAGGAAAACAAATGTTTCAGCTCGCTCTAAATGACAGAAATAAGAACAAATATATACAAACCACACTGAACTGTCCATGCATCACTGTAACATTTAACTTTTCCATCACTTTAAACTTTCCTGCATAAAAAAAACTACAAAATAGAAAACTTCTATTGAGCAAATACAGAAGCTTACACCTCAGCAAATCATTTTATCAATGTTTTTTCTTTCCAGGCTGTCCTAGAATATAATTTCAAACCCAAAGCAATATCAAAGAATATTCATGTAAATAAATATAGAATAGCAAGACAACTTTTTTATGTGTTAGAGGCCTGAACAGCAATCTCAGTCAAACCAAAAAAGAAACATATTTTGTCCCATTTTTCGGGACACTGTGGAGTGATTATGTAACGCTGTGTGACATTTAGGTTATTAAACTGCTTGTTCCTGGAAAAGATTCCTGCATGTACTATTTTAATAACAGTCTAGACACATGAATAAAGATTGTGATGATGTGCTTCCAATCTGTGTGATAATTTCATCGTTGTAGTTATTAAATCAGTGTGAAAAGCCACATTACAAAAGGAACAGACACTGAACATTAAACAAACTACAAGCTTTAACCTCACGTACTCATTTCTGAGGGTTTCATCTGTGCAACTGTGTGTGAAAATGTCTCTTTGTGTTAATGTAGCAGCTGCCGCGTGACACTCCCTTGAGGGTGTTAAGTGTCATAATCAAGACTTTCTGGTTCGACTGGCCTTGAGCATTAAAAATTTGCTTGTGGAGATGAGGTTAACTTGGAACTTCTTTTAAAAATGATGGGGAAAGTGATACGTCTTCAACAGGGATACAAACTGTCAAGAAGACAGATATCTTAAGTGAAGTCGGGACTTTACAGAAGTGTAACACAACCCCTCTACCATCTGTTTCAGCAGGCTTCATGAACCACCCCTGCAGCATTGCTCGTCATTGATTCTCCTGTGACTTCTCATGTTATTACCTATACACTTTTTGCTCAGCCATGTGAAAAAGTTATTTCCCTCCTTTTAAATCAACTGTTTTTTGTGCGTGTAAAAATGTATTTTGTTTATGTATTTTATTGATGTGTTTGGGTATCTGCTTATGCACAAGTCTCATCACAGCATTTCAGTTGGACTTTGTCTGGAGTTTGACTTCCAAAGGCTTGACTCATTCGAATCATTGTCCTGTTGCATTGTTGCAGTTTCACAGATGGGCTCACATTTGCCTTTAGGCAAGGCAAGGCAATGCAAGTTTATTTGTATAGCACAATTCAACAATAAGGTAATCAAAGTGCTTTACAGATACTTTAAAACATCACATAGTAGAAATAAAAAGCTTCATTTAAAGTTTCAACAAAAAAGAAAGGGGAAAAAAAAAGAAGAAATAGATTAAATCTGTAGTAAAAATATGATAACAGTTTGAAATTCAAGCTTAAAAGAAACAAATTTGAAGGTTTATTCAAATGCAGCTGAAAACAGGTGTCAGCTGATCTGAGGCATTCTGGGAGTTTGTTCCAGACATGTGGCGCATAGAAGCTAAATGCAAGTTCTCCATATCTGGTTCTGACTCCAGATCCCCATGATTCCCATGATCTGAGGAGTCTGGAAGGTTCATTGTGGGTCAGGATGTCACTGGTGTATTTTGGTCCTAGACCCCAGGGGTGTCCAAAGTTGGTCCTTGAGGGCCGGTGTCCTGCATGTTTTAGATGTCTCCCTTTTTTTATCAAACTGTGATACAAGGAGCTTGGTCATCAAGAGAACTATCCAGACTTTGATGACAAGCTGGTGATGACAGTTAATTAGAATCAGGTGTGTGGATGCAGGGAAACAACTAAAACATGCAGGACTGTGGCCCTCGAGGACCGACTTTGGACACCCCTGTCCTAGACCATTCACAGCTTTAAAGACCAGCATCAGAACTCTGAAGTCTTGGTGTACCACTTCATGCATTGTATTCTACGGTCTGTTACAACTGCATCCCCTTTTGTTTCTCCACACTACAGGTTGGGTCGAGGGTCACATTTCCTTAAACGTGCATGCGTTCATTTTGCGTTTAAAAGAAATAGTGACATTAAACAGAATTTGCTTTCTGCTTTGATGAGCTGGGATAGGCCCCAGCAGACCCCGTGACCCTGCAACGGAGAAAATGGGTATAGAAAATGGATGGATGCTTTCAGCTGTGATGAGCTAGGATATGCCCCAGGAGACCCCATAAACCTGTATATTATTAAGCAGGCAGAGAAAATGGATGAATGAATAAACAGAACTTGTGTTAACACATTAACACGTTTACTTTGACAGCCCTAGGTTTTTTTTATTCCTCTGAGCATTGCAGTCTAAATGTGCGGTAAAACTGCTGCAATGTCAAATCATTTGAAGTTTGCTGGCTGTATTGAAGGCTTTCCACATATAACTAACGATTGTCGCTGTAAAACATTGAACTCTGCACGGTTTGTGAATTATTCGGTTCAATGAACCTGTCCAGATAAATGGGCAGCTCCAGTTGCTTCTCTAAGACCAGTGTTTGTGTTTCTCCCTCTTGGCATTGTGTTAATGGATGCTTGAATATTGGAGACCAGAAAAATGCTAAAAAGAAAAAGAAGACAACTTGATTATCAACTGCTGATTATCAAATCATCAACCTGTGGGAGCAGTGAGGGTTGAATATTCCCTACATAATAATTTTCTTTTTAGGTTTAATTTCTAATGGCAAGGTGAAAAAACTTAATTTTTTTGCTCATTTGAGATTGTATTTGAACCCTAAGACCCACGATAATTGCTTTTTAAAACCTGCTTTATTCAAAATAATCCCTGGTTTAAAATAGGAGGAACTCACATCTTTTAAATAGCTTTTTATATCTAAATAAATAAATAAAGCAACTTCAGTTTTCAGGTATACAAAGGGATTGTGTGAGAACAGTGGGAATCTTCTAAATTGAAGAACTATGTCTTCTTCTTTAAAATTTTATGATTCACCAGACATATCACATACACTCTGCCACCGGCTCATGCATAAAAAAAACAAACAATCCCAAGTGGAAAGTAGCTTGGAATGTCATTTATATTCTAGAAACAATTGTCTGCACTATCACCAGTTCTCCAATTTGTAAGCCTCCTCCTTTACTTATCTTATGTGTCCAACTACGGAATAAAATCCACAGCCATCGGACTCGCGATCAAGATGGTGTTGAGCCTCTCTACCCCTGCAATCAGTATTCAAGGGGCCGTGCAGAGACACGATTCCAAAACAAAGCATCGGCAGCAGGCAAAGAAGCCCTCTAAAGCAAGTTTTAAAGCTCTCTGGTAAAGGCTGGAGGGGGAGCTAATTTTTCATGATCAGCGACAGTTGCACTGATGTCGGAGCTTAAGTAATCGTTGAGCACATGCACAGCTGTCCTTAGAGGCATCTTTCGGACTGACACGGGTCTAGAGGGGGAGAGGATAGAGTTGGAAAGCAAAAGCGCTAACGCATGTGACAGACCAAGAGGGAGAAGCGAGGAGCAAAACGCGGCATCTCTAATGAGGGAGCACAGATGCTAATTAAATTTGAGAGGAAGTCTTAATGTGAAACTTTATTCTGAGGGAGTGTGTGATAAAAACAGGCCTCTTCCTGAATGGGTCGCCTTCTTATCATGCTCCGAGTGAGGGTCAATTAAATAGTTGGTCTTGCGTGACTGCAGGAGGTGTTCAGCAAAGCAGACAAGATTGCACATGGACTGTGAGAGATGTGATGTACACTGGTGTAGGTGTGAAGTGAGCAAGCAGTGATGGGCAGATGAAGGGCTGAAATGTATGCATATGTTAGTATACAAGAGAGGAGGGAAAGGTGAAAAAAGCTTTTGTTAAAGTAATTTTTCCCATGTTTCCGTGGCATATCGCTCAGTAATTCAACCGTAAGTTCTGCAAATGGACTCCTCAGGCTCCATTTATGGTGGCATTACTCGGTACCCGCACTGAACAAAGCTGCCAGACTGGTCTGGCAAGTTGGTGAGACTGTGAATTATGTCTGACCTTTCTCATATTTTCTCTCCGTTCAACCAGAGGTTAGATGTGTTTTAAAAACTGCAAAAGCCCAGTTTTCTGCTTTCTAAAGGGGGACGCTGTTCACTGTTTTTGCAAGTGTTTTTTTAACAGAAAGTGTCAAGTGTCAGTGTTACAACAAATGTTATTTTTAGGCTTCCTTTTTTCATCCTTGCCTGCAAGGAATTGTAATTTTTGAAGATATGAAAGAACCTTTGTTTAATTGACCTCCACTGGAGATGAGAAAGTTTGTTGATGGGAAAATGTTGCTGACATGAAGTTTAATTAAAAGAGTACATAGGAACATCAGAGCGTTATTCTGAGATGTTTCCAAATTAAAAATAGCTCAAATAAAGTGTGTTTTCCTGAAATTTCCCTGAGATGAGAAATAGGTCAAAAATGTTTCCCCTTCTGATTAACTCGCAAGATTTATCTGGCTTGTGCAGTTACCATATGTGAGCATATTTGATGCATAAAACAATGTGCAACAAAACCTCCTAACACACTATGTATCTTTCTTCCTCTGGTGCACATGATAACCATCATACAATACATTGCCCATAATAAAATTAATTTCATGGACTATGCAAGTTTAGCCTGAGAGCTCATATAAGTGTTTATGTTCTATGGAGGGGAGAAAAAAACATAAATTAAAGCTGCAAGCAGCGATGAATGGGCCCTCGCACCCTTGTGCACGTTCAGGCGTGCTGCAGTGGAAGCGCTTGTATGACTTGCATGTAGATGTCTTCACATCTAGATGGCCTGGACATTTAGCTGATGATACCTGCCATGAATCTCTATATCAAACGATTCAAAAGTTTTGGCAGAAAGTAGGGACTATCCAATATCGACCAATCAGAAGAAGGGGCGGGGCTAATTTGCACCAATTATGTTCAAGGACTCAATACCGAGTCTGATGACATCACCCACGAGTCTTTACGTCAAACCATTCAAAAGTTATGGCAGAAAGTAGGAACTCTCAAATATGGACCAATCAGATGAAGGGGGGGGCGCGCTTTTTGGCGTCTATCGTCGCCACGCTTTAGACTGAGAAAAGTAATGTTCGTCATCGCAGGATCGAGATGCACATTTTGATGTATAACACACCTGGGTGCACGTTAGGGTTCGGGCGAAGAAGCGGCCGAAGAAATGGCATAAGTTGCGCCAAAATTACACAATTCATTCTAACCGTTTGTTCGGTTTCGGCCATGGCGCCTAGAGACTTTTCTTTAAGTTGCAACATGATACAGGTGTGTACCGATTTTCGTGCATGTACGTCAAACCGTATGGTGGGGCTTGAGGCACAAAGTTTTCTAGGGGGCATTGTTGAGCCATTAGGCCACGCCCATTAATGCAAACCATCAAATTTTTCCAAGAGGTCCTGGCTGCAGGCCTCCACTGTGAGGTCGCTTCCGGTGCAGGCTCCACTGTCAGGACGCCTCCACTGTCAGGCCGCTACCACCGCAGGCTACTCTCAAGCCACCGTCACTATCAGGACAGGAAATGCACGGGATACGTTTCAAAATAAAATTGCGAGTGCACTTCCAGTTGAATCGCTTTCCTCACAAAAGCAAGAATTAGTAAAAATATGACGTAAAATCGATCAATTGCTATAGTATATATAAAATAAAGCTTTTGATTTGGACAATTAAAGCATTAGCCTTTGTCTTTTTCAAAACACTTCTCATTAATGATTGCCATATATGTAGACTAGTATACACTGCACTGCTTAACTGTACAACTTAGTCATTATGAAAAACAAACAGGGGGTGATATGACTCGGGGCTCAATTGTCTTTGTGGCCTACTATAAAGCTTAGGATCTTGAAAAGAGGTCAAATAGTTGATCAATGAAAACAATGTTGGGCAGGAGTAACATTGGTCAATACACAAATTTTAAGTTAGTACTCATATTCATAAGCCAACATCTCATAGGCCTATACATTTTATTGTGTACTATACAGTATATAAAGTACTTCACTGGCTTTTCATTATCATTTAACTTTGACTTTATTGCACTGCTGTTTTACTTTATTTGTTTTTCTGTTGTATTATTCTGTATTTTTATTCATAACCACCATAAATTTCATGTTTGGTTCTATGTCTATACTAATTATTAATTAGGAACACCTAAGTACCACTAGATACAACCCTATGTCTTGATATCTACAGTATCATCCAAGTGAATTATGTGATCAAAGAGAAAAACATAAAAAACACAAGTCACAATATGATCAAATGTTCTGTAGCCCTTTATTTCCAAAACACAAGTCACTCATCTGTGGTGACATTCACAGTAAGCCAAACTGTTTCTTTTGTCCATAATTTCTTCACAAAATGTCCACATGTCCTTTGTGGAGTAAAATGTGAATTTGAAGGGCTCCAGGATTGAGTCCTTCTCATCGTCGTCCAGTTGTTCTGTCCAAACCCTCCCATACTGCAGAGCAGCCTCAGCCTGGTTCTCCTCCACCATGCACAGAATATCAGGCAGGTCCACTCTGGCAGAGAACAATTGTTCATTGGCTTCAACCCACTCTGCTGCATCTCTGCAATCATGCAGAATACGATCTTCAACCGAGTCCTATGGAAAAAACAGAAAGATGTGTGTACCATAGCTGCTGGACCAACAGTATCTGACCAATAGATACTGTGAAAAAGCTTACCCCTTCCACTGGTGTGTCCTTGTCGGCAGGTCTGACTGAGACCTCAGCCTGCTGCTCTTCATCCTGAAAAGATATAGATAAGCAAAATGATCAGTTGTAATATTCAAAACACAAGCTCCAAAAAGAAAAAAAAAAGAAAGGATCCCAGCCCTCCTAGACATATTAGAGATCATGCAATCACCCAATCATGCATGATCTAGACACTTTATTTTTAAACTGCAGACAGAAGGTTTTACCTCAACTTGTGAATGGCATATTCTTTAAATTGACCCCACAATTGCAGTACAATTGGAAAAAAGATTGGTAAAAAAAATAGGGAAATAGAAATGCTGGTTTCTGAACTGAAACAAAAGACAAACTCAGATGGAACTCAAACTAAATTTAAATCTGACCAGTTATGTCATCCACCTTCCTTTTCATCAGCCTAAACACTGGTGGCACCTCACCTCGCAGGAGGGCTTTTGATGCATCTGTCCAGTGGGCGAACAGCTTTCCATGGCTCAAAAATGATTAAACAATAGAAATAAATAAAACATTTCTTGTAACAATTTCAAGTCAATATCAAAATCTTTGCAGTCTCACCTTCCAAGGTCAAAATTTTCCATAAGGATGATACACCACCACTGTTGCAAAAGTGGCATGTCCGTCTGAAAAGTGAAGATAAAAAAACAAAAGCCTCACACCATGTCATAATAAATGTTTTGTTGTTGTAATTTTGAGCTTACTTTGATTGCATGAATCAACTTACAATAGAAAAGTCATAGGGAGCATCCAGTGTGGTGTAAAAGGCATTCTAGGAATAAAACATAATAATTTTAATTTAATGCTGATATCTGTAACACACACAGAATTGCACAAATAATGAATATATAATAAATAATGTCTACTACCATCAACATGAACATGCCACAGTCAATCCCGTATGGTTGTCGTGGAAAACCCTAGATATCAGAAAGAAGTCAATTATGTATGTATGTTAAATTATCACTTTCTGTTACATCCTTCGGTTTCTTGGGGTGCTTCCTCTGGATGTGTTTGGCCAAGTTTCTCTTCAAACAAGTAACTGAACAGAGGGGACATTGGACCTGTTTCAGTTTGGATTTTGGACCTTGAGTCTCTTGGGTAGTATGTACAACAGAAGAGGAAACCAAAGGAGAAGACAATGTCATATGTGTGTCTGCTGAGGAGTGGATGGTAGATGTTTGAATTGCTTGGGCAGAGGGAATAGTACGTGCGATTGTATCCTGTTGCACAAGAAGGTCTGGAGATGGGGATATTATGGTTGGTGGAAGCAGAGGAATGGATGCAGCAGACGAACTCGGTTGTAGGGAGGGCAAGGATGAATCCTGACTCTGTTTGGACTGGGCAGCTGCTGAGGTGGAAGATGGTTGTATGGGACAAGACTTTAAGTGTGCTTGCATGTCTGTCATTCTAACAACAGTTTTGTCACAAAAAGGACAATGATAATGTCCCCCATTCCTGCAGTTCAAATTGCAGCGGCAGATCTTCTTATCAAAGAGTAAGTAGAAAATGTTTATATTAGACAATGACAAAAAAGTCACATGAACGCACACACACGTCCACATGTACGTGTATGTGTGTGTGTGTGTGTGTGTGTGTGTGTGTGTGTGTACGTGTACACACACATGTGTATCTTTAATCTAAAATACAATGGCATTACCTTGAAATGCAATAGCATTTTTTTATATGGACTTCCAAATGTCGCTGAAGTCTGGCTGGTTGGCTTGGCTTGAACATGCCTTTGGGGCAAAGGGGGCAGTGGAACTGTCTGCAACATGTTGTGCAGCGTTCCACTGCAGGCTTTCCATCACACGTGATGATTGAATGATGCATCTAAAAAGGATATAAAATGCATCATGTGTTTGAATGATAGTACATGAACTTCAATTCAAATTAAACTGCCTGCAAACTTAGATTGTCTTTGCTTACAGGTAAAATGGCCATTTGCACCAGGTAGTGTAAATGAGGGCCTACCTCTGTAGAAGAATTAATAATGACCAAGAAAATGCTGCACTGCGGGTTAATGTTCAGCATTCAAAAACGTACTTAAGTGACAGTTGCTATAACAAGACAGTTAAGTAATTTAGTATGTTATGTTAGAAGCAAAATATACTCAAGTATCAAAAACAAAAGTACTGATGGTACAGCAGCATGCTATTTCTCAGTCATTTCAGTTACTAGTCGTTGTGTTTATATACTGTAGTATACAACAGAGGTGGAAAAATAAAAATGTACCAAGTAGTCCTGACACATTTAAAAAAAGTTAACAATCCCTGAGAACTTAAGATGTTGATGCTAACCGCCATTGGAGAAAGTTAACTTTGGCGTCATCTAACGACAACACAAACCAACATGTAACATGCGGTAATTTGCATCATTAATGACTTCTATAACGTTACTATTTTACGGCACCTATATTGATCAAGAACACAAGAAACCATGCATTTACTTTCTGTGTATAAGCAAAATGAGCAACTCACCGCTACTCTGGACATAGATTGACTCGCTGGTGTCCCTCGATTTTAATGGCAGATGAAATCGACATTTAAACGTCTTCACTCCCCCCTGCCCCGCCCCCCCCCCCGCCCCCCCCCCGCCCCCCAAAAAAGTCAGTACTTCCGTCCTGACAGTGGAGGCATCCTGACAGTAGAGGCCTGCACCGGAAGCGACCTCACAGTGGAGGCCTGCAGCCAGGTGCCTCTCAATTTTTCACCAGGCCTGGCTTGCGTGCAGAATTTGGTGACTTTTGGGGCACGTTTAGGGGGGCAAAAAGGCCCTCATTTTTTCGGAAAAATAAAAACGAGAAAGAAAAAAAATTCCTACAGATACAATAGGGCCTTTGCACAAACCCCCCCAGCGGCAGCCAAGGGCCGATCAAAGGAAGAGGCAGCCAGGGTTCCCACGGCGGCAGACCAGTCTACGTTGTTGTTAAAACCGTGGGGCGGGGAGTACCGGGCCACACGGGACAGTGTCCTCCACGCTCCGGACCCCCCGCCCCCTCAAATCTATGTGCGTGTGAATCGTGTAGGGGGGACAGGAGGGGGAATGGAGGCCTAAGCCAGGAGGCAGGGCAAGCAGAGCCAGCCCTGGAAGGCGCACACGCTCCCCCGCCGGCCATCCAGGTTGACGGGGGCCGGCCCGCCGAGACGGGTCAGGACCCTACCGTACCTCCATGGGCGCCCCTGGCGCCGCCGGAGCCCCCAGGCGGAGGGGGAAATGGCCCAACATCCCTCCATTCACACTGAAAACATAAGACATAGACACCTGAGATTGACTCCACCCCGCCGCCCCGCACCCCCCGGCCAGGGGAGGCCCGGCCATTGCTTTTGTGCATTACTTTTCTCAGTCAAAAGCGTTACCGTGGCAATGATAGATGCCAAAAAGCGCGCCCCCCCTTCATCTGATTGGTCCATATTTGATAGTTCCTACTTTCTGCCATAACTTTTGAATGGTTTGACGTAAAGACTCGTGGGTGGTGTCATCTGACTCGGTTTTGAGTACTTTACCTTCATTGGCAAATTAGCCCCGCCCCTTCTTCTGATTGGTCGATATCTGATAGTTCCTACTTTCTGCCATAACTTTTGAATGGTTTGACATAGAGAGTCGTGGGTGGTGTCATCCGCTAAATGTCCAGGCCTGAAGACATCTACATGCAAGTCATACAAGCACTGCAGCACGCCTGAACGTGCACAAGGGTGCGAGGGCCCGTTCATTGCTGCTTGCAGCTTAAATTTTTCTTGTCTCTGCTGTGCCTCTACCAAAGCTTTAGAACACTTTGAGAGTCCTGTTTGTTGTTTCAA
Organism: Cololabis saira; assembly: GCF_033807715.1. Classification (NCBI taxonomy): domain Eukaryota; kingdom Metazoa; phylum Chordata; class Actinopteri; order Beloniformes; family Belonidae; genus Cololabis; species Cololabis saira. The sequence continues at coordinate 12,703,473 of NC_084587.1, read as the reverse complement.
ACAAAGCTTTAGCCCACATCATCCATATTCATGAGTCATTATTTAGATATTGTATTTCTATCAGATTGTTGCTCATTCAATGGTTTAAAGAAAAATAAATGGGAAAATAACTTTTTGCGTGTGTTTATTATGAGACTTTTTGGCATTTCTTTCATGATTTACTGATTCAATTATGATAAATGCAATTCCAGTTTTGTACTTTAATTGCTTAAGTGCTCTTCCCGACTATAACGACATTTTGCCGTAGGACTAAAAGTATATAAACAGGAATTTGTGTGTGTAGGTGCATGTTTTTTCTACCTAGAATTAATGTCAAGCTGCTGCTCACTTCTTCTAAAACTGCAAATATGCAATTAACACACACACACAACGAACAATTAGCTTTCACCCAGTCCATTCACAGTCAAAACATTGCTGTTCTTGCTTGTGCATGTTGGATGATTTGTGATGCTACATGCAAACATATCCGCTTTACTTGCTTCTGCTGTGAAACAGCTGCTTTTCTGCTGATCCTGTCGAATACAATTAAGGTTTCAAACAAACATTTCTCTTTTTCATGTAATTCTCTCCCTTCATATGAATACACTGGAAGAATTGCAGATTTGCAAACTTTTCCCCCCTCCCTATTAACACCAATTGCCTACAGGGAGATGGCAAACTTAAGTGAGCGCTCCATCTGTTAAATTAGGGAGTGTCAAAACTTTTAGCTGCCGAGTGAACCAGAAAAATAATCCCATGTCTCCTTGGGTATTGAATTGTAGTCATGCTAATTAGAATGCACATGGCAAGTAGTAGAAATGAGAATGTTATCAAGAGTTGTGGTTTTACCTTGTCTTTGGTTACTATTCTTTCTTCGGCGGTTGGGATGGGTTACTGACTCAAACTTCCGCCGATACATATCCCAATGACGACAACCTTTTATTAGCAGGTAAAGAGTAACTTTAAATATTAATTAAAGCTGCAAGCAGCGATGAACGGGCCCTCGCACTCACGGCCACCGCCCCCATAAGCATATCAGAAATGACACCACCCACGACGTCCTATGTCAAACCATTCAAAAGTTATAGCAGAAAAAAGGAACAACCAATCAGAAGAAGGGGCGGGGCTAAATCAGGCCAATGAAGGTCAATGACTCCATACAGAGTCTGATGACACCACCCACGACTCTCTATGTCAAACCATTCAAAAGTTATAGCAGAAAATCGGGACAACCAATCAGAAGAAGGGGCGGGGCTAATTCAGGCCAATGAAGGTCAAGGACTCCATACAGAATCTGATGATACCACCCACGACTCTCTATGTCAAACCATTCAAAAGTTATAGCAGAAAATCGGGACAACCAATCAGAAGAAGGGGCGGGGTTAATTTTCACCAATTATGGTCAAGGACTCTATACAGAGTCCCATGACACCACCCACGACTCTTTATGTCAAACCTTTCAAAAGTTATAGCAGGAAATAGGGACAACCAATCAGAAGAAGGGGCGAGGCTAATTCAGGCCAATGAAGGTCAAGGACTCAATACAGAGTCCCATGACACCACCCACGACTCTTTATGTCAAACCTTTCAAAAGTTATGGCAGAGAAAAGTATTCTAGGGGGCGGTGTTGAGCCGTTAGGCCACGCCCATTAATGCAAACCATGAAACATCAAATTTATCGCCAGGCCTGCCTTGCATGCAAAATTTGGTGACTTTTGGGGAACTATCAAATATGGACCAATCAGATGAAGGGGGGCGCACTTTTTGGCGTCGAGTGTTGCCACGGTAACACTTTTGAATGAGAAAAGTAATGCGCGTCGTCGCAAGATGGAGACGCATATCTTGATGTTAAAAAAAACACAAAAATTGCTGACAATAAACCTTGCATTGTGCTGGGATCGAACCCGCGATCTCTCACATGAAAGACGGTGACGTTACCCCTGAGCCATGAATCAGCTTGGCCGTTTTCTGACTGACTGATTGAGGACAGACCAACATAGCAATATAATCTGAGTCCCGAATTGTTTTTTTCGTAATTTTTAAAATATTTGTAAGATATAAATATTAGTAAAACCCCACTATTTGTGCTTTTGTGAATAGCATGTTCCAGTCTTTACTTCCTAGACACACACACTGCATGGAAGGGAGCGTTTGATTTATTGTTCACGTAACATTACTTTTATTTTTTCACAACCAAACCACGCACTTTATTTATGTCATTTGCACCGGGCAAGGACAAAAAATAAATGATTCCACCAAAATTGCAGAGATTTTTGTGGTTGGCTGACACATTACCAGCATATTTCAATATGTCAAACCATTCAAAAGTTATAGTCAGAAAATATGGACAACCAATCAGAAGAAGGGGCGGGGCTAATTAAGGCCAACGAAGCTTAAGGACTCTTTACAGAGTCCCATGACACCACCCACGACTCTTTATGTCAAACCTTTCAAAAGTTATAGCAGGAAATAGGGACAACCAATCAGAAGAAGGGGCGAGGCTAATTCAGGCCAATGAAGGTCAAGGACTCAATACAGAGTCCCATGACACCACCCACGACTCTTTATGTCAAACCTTTCAAAAGTTATGGCAGAGAAAAGTATTCTAGGGGGCGCTGTTGAGCCGTTAGGCCACGCCCATTAATGCAAACCATGAAACATCAAATTTATCGCCAGGCCTGCCTTGCATGCAAAATTTGGTGACTTTTGGGGAACTATCAAATATGGACCAATCAGATGAAGGGGGGCGCACTTTTTGGCATCGAGTGTTGCCACGGTAACACTTTTGAATGAGAAAAGTAATGCGCGTCGTCGCAAGATGGAGACGCATATCTTGATGTTAAAAAAAACACAAAAATTGCTGACAATAAACCTTGCATTGTGCTGGGATCGAACCCGCGATCTCTCACATGAAAGACAGTGACGTTACCCCTGAGCCATGAATCAGCTTGGCCGTTTTCTGACTGACTGATTGAGGACAGACCAACATAGCGATATAATCTGAGTCCCGAATTGTTTTTTTCGTAATTTTTAAAATATTTGTAAGATATAAATATTAGTAAAACCCCACTATTTGTGCTTTTGTGAATAGCATGTTCCAGTCTTTACTTCCTAGACACACACACTGCATGGAAGGGAGCGTTTGATTTATTGTTCACGTAACATTACTTTTATTTTTTCACAACCAAACCACGCACTTTATTTATGTCATTTGCACCGGGCAAGGACAAAAAATAAATGATTCCACCAAAATTGCAGAGATTTTTGTGGTTGGCTGACACATTACCTGCATATTTCAATATGTCAAACCATTCAAAAGTTATAGTCAGAAAATATGGACAACCAATCAGAAGAAGGGGCGGGGCTAATTAAGGCCAACGAAGCTTAAGGACTCTTTACAGAGTCCCATGACACCACCCACGACTCTCTATGTTAAACCATTCCAAAGTTATAGCAGAAAATCGGGACAACCAATCAGAAGAAGGGGCGGGGCTAATTAAGGCCAACGAAGCTTAAGGACTCATCACAGAGTCCCATGACACCACCCACAACTCTCTATGTCAAACCATTCAAAAGTTATGGCAGAGAAAAGTTTTCTAGGGGGCGCTGTTGAGCCATTAGGCCACGCCCATTAAGACCAACATAGCGATAAAATGTCTGGAACTTTTTTTTCCTAATTTTTTTAATATTTGTAAGGTATAAATATTAGTAAAACACTACTATTTTTATTACTTTTTCTGTAACCATTCTACCGAGGTTCTAACCGGGCTGAGCACGGGTCTATTTCTGACGTCACCATATTACAGGCAGCTGATTGGTCGGGGAGCGGGGCCGTCACCACCCTACTCGCCACTGATAGGTCGGGGGGCGGGGCCGTCATCACCCTACTCGCCACTGATTGGTCGGGGGCGGGGCCGTCATCACCCTACTCGCCACTGATTGGTCGGGGGGCGGGGCCGTCATCACCCTACTCGCCACTGATTGGTCGGGGGGCGGGGCCGTCATCACCCTACTCGCCACTGATTGGTCGGGGGGCGGGGCCGGCAGACGTTTGCATCAGGAAGCGGGACTCTCTATGTCAAACCATTCCAAAGTTATAGCAGAAAATCGGGACAACCAATCAGAAGAAGGGGCGGGGCTAATTAAGCCCAACGAAGCTTAAGAACTCATTACAGAGTCCCATGACACCAACCACGACTTCCTATGTCAAACCATTCAAAAGTTATGGCAGATAAAAGTATTCTAGGGGGCGCTGTTGAGCCGTTAGGCCACGCCCATTAATGCAAACCATGAAATATCAAATTTATCACCAAGTCTGGCTTGCATGCAAAATTTGGTGACTTTTGGAGAACTATCAAATATGGACCAATCACATGAAGGGGGGGCGCGCCTTTTGGCGTCTAGCGTCGCCACGGTAACACTTTTGAAAGAGAAAAGTAATGCGTGGTGTCGCAGGATGTAGACGCACATTTTGATGTATAACACACCTGGGTGCACGTTACGGTTCGGGCTGAATTAACTGCCAAAGGAATGGCATACATTTCGCCAAAATGACACGTTTAATTCAAAATGGCCGACATCCTGTTCGGTTTCGGGCATGACCCCAAGAGACTTTTGTTTAAGTTGTGCCATGATACAGGTGTGTACCGATTTTCGTGCATGTACGACAAACCATATTGTGGGGCTTGAGGCACAAAGTTTTCAAGGGGGCGCTGTTGAGCCATTTTGCCACGCCCATTAAGGCAAACCATGAAATATCAAATTTATCGCCAGGCCTGGCTTGCATGCCAAATTTGGTGCCTTTTGGGGAACTATCAAATATGGACCAATCAGATGAAGGGAGGGTGCGCTTGTTGGCGTCTAGCGTCGCCACGGTAACACTTTTGAAAGAGAAAAGTAATGCGTGTAGTCGCAGGATGGAGACGCACATTTTGATGTATAACACATCTGGGTTCACGATACGGTTCAAGCTGAATTAACTCTCGAAGGAATGGAATATATTGCTCCAAAATTACGCGATTAATTCAGAATGTTCAAAATGGCCGACTTCCTGTTCGGTTTCGGCCATGGCGCCAAGAGACTTTTCTTTTAGTTGCGACATGATACAGGTGTGTACCGATTTTCGTTCATGTACGTCAAACCGTATTATGGGGCTTGAGGCTCAAAGTTTTTTCTGTCTGAACCAATCAGATGAAGGGTGGCCGCGCTTTTTTGCGTCTAGCGTCTCCACGGTAACGCTTTTGAAAGAGAAAAGTAATGCGTGGTGTCGCACGATGGAGACGCACATTTTTATGTATAACACACCTGGGTGCACGTTACGGTTCGGGCTGAATTAACTGCCAAAGGAATGGCATACATTTCGCCAAAATGACACGTTTAATTCAAAATGGCCGACATCCTGTTCGGTTTCGGGCATGACCCCAAGAGACTTTTGTTTAAGTTGTGCCATGATACAGGTGTGTACCGATTTTCGTGCATGTACGACAAACCATATTGTGGGGCTTGAGGCACAAAGTTTTCAAGGGGGCGCTGTTGAGCCATTTTGCCACGCCCATTAATGCAAACCATTAAATATCAAATTTTTCGCCAGGCCTGACTTGCATGCAAAATTTGGTGACTTTTTGGGGACGTTTAGGGGGGCAAAAAGGCCCTCCTTTCGTCAGAAGAAAAAGAAAGAAAGAAAGAAAGAAAGAAAGAAAGAAAGAAAGAAAGAAAGAAAGAAAGAAAGAAAGAAAGAAAGAAAGAAAGAAAGAAAGAAAGAAAGAAAGAAAGAAAGAAAGAAAGAAAGAAAGAAAGAAAGAAAGAAAGAAAGAAAGAAAGAAAGAAAGAAAGAAAGAAAGAAAGAAAGAAAGAAAGAAAAATTCCTACAGATACAATAGGGCCTTCGCACTGCAAGTGCTCGGGCCCTAAAAAGTCAGGCAGACATCTTGTGACAATGGCCACCTGCTGCACTCAAAACAGTAAAGCTGCAATTATCTAGTATATGGCTTGGACACTTCTTTAAGAGGAACTTATGCTGGGCTGAAACAAGCCCCTGCTGCAGGTTAGATACTTCAGCACCACTCTGACAAGCTGCTGGGTGGGGTATGGTTTTTGTCTAAGGTTTAGGCAAGAGATTATTACATTATTCAGTCCTCTCAGAAGCAGAATTAACTTTATTGGCCAGGTTTGCATTTAAGGATTTTAGCTTTGATTAACAAACTTCAGAAGTAAAATAATAGGAACAGGTGTACCCTTCGGGATGAGTTGCTTCTTCGCATTCTTTGCCACTGCTGCAGTGTACAAAAATCGTAAACAGAAACCCAGCAACCATCTCAGCTCCTTCAATGTTGATCTTAGTTCCAGTTTGCTTTTCTCTTCCTCTTTTTTGCTAATTCTATGGGCTCTAACAGGCCAGTCACTATAAATGAAGCCTCTTAGGTTTTACAAATGAGTCCCTCTAATTAAAACTTATCTTACTCTTATTAGCCTTGGAAGAGGACACGTTGACATATTTTAAGAAGTATATTTGGTCATACTACCAGTACATAAGCAACCTTTTTAACAATGATACACTGCTCACAGTTGCCTGGTTTGAGTGCAACAAACAAGTCCACTCCCCACCCACTACCTGGGGGGGGACACGTTTTTAAACAGCTTCTGAGGTTTAGATAGCCTTCTCCTTATCGATATTCAAGTTGCAAACTGACAAAGTGGTTCTCAAGTCCATATTAGTGTGTTAAGGATAATTTCCATAATTCCCATGTCAGCTGCAATGATGTTGTCCAGTGTTAAAACAATAAGGTCACCATATTCTCATCCCCCGTCTAATGTTGATGAATATGGTCATCTTTATGATTAAAGAAACACAGAAAAACATTGGCTATATACTAGGGCTGAAAAAAGCGAAAAAAGGCTTTTGCGCTGATGACAATGATGGATTTGCATCTAACTTTCAGTCAGGTGCTTATGAACTGTCAATTATTCATCAAGCTCCACAATGATCATGTTAACATTAAATCATTTAGATTTGTCTGGACTTTTCTCTTGCGGGACGGGAGAAGACACTAAATCAATGCATCTTTATTGTGCGCCATGCGGGCATGAATTCTCAGAGTTTTGCGGGAGGGGCGGGAGTGGAACACACACGTTGCGGGCGGTAATGGTCAGAAATGCAGCGGGAGCAGGATGAAGAAAACAGTCCCGCTATAGCAGGGCTCTAGTGCCATCTTTCTTGTGTTTATTATCATTTGCCACATAATTAATGCAACCTCATATTAAATTTAAAAAAAAAATACTAATTATCCGATTAGTCGACTAATCGTTTCAATAGTCGGTGACTAGTCGACTATTAAAATAGTCGTTAGTTGCAGCCCTACTATATACCCAAACCTAAAGCTCTCTGAAACAAAATATTTTACTCACACCAAAATAATACAGTACAAATGTTGGACTTAATTCAAAAGTAACTTTAGAAACCCAGTTATACAACAAACTCTTGACCACAGACTATGTCCTTTTTAAGCAGAACATCTGAGAGGTTTCACTTCAGTCTCACAATGAAAAGAAAATTACCTGTGACAAGAGCACTGTATAATCTAGGCACAGACACGTTTGCCAACTTATCAAACACATTTTCAACAAATGGATTTTGAATAAAGTGAAATGTGATGTCTGTTCACCTTGTGGTCTATGTGCAGCCATCTCCTCCTCCACAATTTGTATGTTTTACACGCCAAACACCCACAATGAGATGTAAATTGTGATGTTCTCCAAACATTACCATTAAAAGAAAAAAAGTACAGTATATCTTGTTGGCCTAAAGAAGTTGCATGTTTATTTCCCTCTTCATACAATTCCCCTTGTAAGATCAGTATAGCTTTTTGAATTGGTGTTGTTGACGCCAAGAAGTTATAGTTCTCTGCTGTGTAATTCCACATGGGTCATCTCTACCAAATAGGCAAAGACTTAAAAGCTGCATTCTGCGAACCAATATTTACTCAATATGCAAGGGTGTTATCAGTCTGCATGGTAGTCAGTAGAATGATGGAATGTAAGAGCATGAGTGACACAGAGAAAGAGAAAGTCTTCAAGGGTGAATAGAGAAGAGGGGGGCCTGTGTTACTAAACACTGACTATAATAGAGGCCAAGGATTAGATGGCAAACTTTATACCCCTGCGTCCAAAGACACACACACACACACATGCACCTCTATATACACACTGCATTCCATCAGGGCTTTATCTGGCCTTTTATTTGCCTTTATCGAGCATGGCGGAGGCAGCCCGCTCAGCGTTAACAATGTTGGGCTGAAGTCATTTCACACAACACTACTTGGTCATGTAAGCTGACAACTTCTATATTCCATTATGTCCTTGGCCTGTTCTGTCGTGTGGGCTTATCGGGAGTGAGGAGAGGCGGTACCAGTTTGCTTACAGCCCCAATACGTGCTACAGAGTGGGGTAAATTGTGCTAATTTCAAGCCTGGAGGAACCATTACTGGAATGTGAGCATAACTTGTAATGGCAGACAAAACTGCTTAGAAAGAGGGAGCATGCACTGCTCATGGCTCTGCTACATGCCGCACTGGATTTAATGTTCAATACTGGGCATTAGTGTGCATCGTCGCTTTCATAATCAATTTATTAATCGGTTGAAAAAGGCAGTGTGTATGTATTAAACGTGTATCTGTGTGGTGGTGACAGCGCTTTCTGATCAGGCGTATAAAGGTTCATATACAAAGCCTTTTAATTAACCTCATGCCCTGTTACCATCCACGCTGCCGAGACACTGGTGACCTTACCCCGATTTATTTTGCAATAAAAGTGACAAGGTTATGGAAATACAGGCTGATGTAGGATGTGACAGAGAGGTTACTGGACCAACCTTTTACAGCCTGACAGGCCATTATCCTTGATGTCAGATGAAGAGGTGGAAGATGGAAATGCCGCTTGCATATCATGCTGCACCACTTATTTAAGACAGGGATAAAACCCAGGGATATAAGATGCTCTGATGACTTAAGGATGACTCATAACAAAAACCTGTGTACTTTAATAGTAGTTCTTTAAGATTCTATGATACAGTCATGATATCATCAGAGAGTGGTAGAAGTTAATCATTTTCAGGAGGAGAGTGTGATGGCAAATACTCTGATTTATATTACAGCCACATTGTTCTTGGACTGCTGTACAGCTTAGAACATCATGTTATATCAAGTTTGAAATTGCCTGCATTGGCTTAATTAGTAGAGTCTGTTGCCCTCCAACTGGGAGGTTGCTGGATTGCTCCCTAGCCCAGTCACATGGCAAAGTGTCCTTGAACAGGACAATGTACCCATTATTGGCCACTGCGGAATCCAGTACTAAGGACGGGCAAGCCAGTATACTCATAGAGCCTGTCAAAGAATAAACAAACGAGGAGGGCTGCGTTGGGACATAAAACTTATGCCAAATCAATATGTGGAACACAGTGACCTGATGTGGCATCCCCCAAAAGAAAACAGTTGAAATCAGTTCTGTTTTTTTAACAATACCGTGCAAAGGTCCCAGGCATCCCTAGACATCCCTTGACGTTGAGATTTTTTCCTGGTCTGTTTTAAAATACAAACAAAAAATCCAGGAGTCTGGCTCTCTTAAACGTAATTAGATTAGAATGTATAATTAATATAATTGGCAACATGTGTAAATATTAGCTTTGTTCTGAGGTAGGTCACACTAAACACTGACAAATGGCCATTTATCAACAAACCAATTAATGACCTGACCGATTACACATCTATTATCTGTTGTGCCACAGAGGGGGTGCTGGTTCAATTATCAAAGAGTTATTAATGATTGTCCTTCGACAATCATTAATAATTAAATTTAAATAATTAAAGTAGATTATTTATCAAATTGAATTATCAAAATGAATTAATCAAAACGTGAACGTGTCTCGATTATCCTGTTCCCTCCATTGATACGTTTGTTAGATTCATTGTCTTTAAGTAAAAATGTAAATTAGTATGATATTAAAGTGGTAAGCAGATTATTTTAAGAATTTATTTCGAATTTAGATTTTTATCATTGATGACATGATTGCAGCTAATATTGCTATATAATAAGCATAATATGTTTATTTGCTGATGTTTCATCTGTACATTTCTGTTGTCTAAGACATACCTATATATTTTTGTGTTTGTACAATTTTATAAAATAATAAGTATTCAAGTAAACCGCTGAAATGGAATGTTGTTTCTGCTGGAGTTATTAGAGTAGATGTTTAAGCTGACTGCATAACTAGGCACATGGCACGTTAGTGAGACCAGTTCAATACATGTGTCACTGCTTCAACACAGTTATACATCACCAGTTAATGTTTTTAATAGGGGCCTTGGCTTCCACTGACTTGGGACAAGATTGAAAACTTATGTTAAACCTGACTTTTCAGATGGCATGCACAATTATCTGTCTTTGGAAACTGAAAGCGGTCATGCACTTTAAAACTACTTGGGAGGTCAGTGGATAACTGGAAAGCAGCCGAGTAACAATAAGATTATTAGGTTTACTACTGACTGATGTGCTTAAAAATGTATCCACACTAAATATTTATTCTGTTGAAAAGAAGCAAAAAAGGTTCCAACCCTGCTTGGCATATGATAAGACATACTATATTGTTTAACCAATCACCCGCCAAGCATTTTGTTTCAAAGTGTTTTAATTTCCCATCCATTTTTCAACACTGACTTCCCAGATGGCTTGAAGTAAAAAAATGATAGATTCTAATATAACTGATGAATGCAAATTAGATAGAGCTTGAAGCTGGGTGAGAAGTATTCTTTCACCATTGTGATCTTTGTGAAATTCATGAAAATTCAATAAGCTTGCAAAGCAATGAAAGAACAACATAAAACTACTTTTATCGTTTCCGGTTCCAGAGCTGGTTCGGGGCCAGTGCTTAGTTTGGAACCAGGTTTTCTGTTTCCACTGACAAAGAACTGGCTCTGGGCCAGAAAAACAGTTCCAAGGTAGCACCAACTGTTTACTGGGCTAGAGGAAAGAACTGCTTACGTAAATGGAAAGGGCGCGGAGTTGTTAAGACCAACAACAATAGCAAGACTGCGAGAGGGCAGCATTTTCAAATAAGCGACAACAAAGTAGTATACAGTAATGTAGTTAGGGGTGTCAAATTAGCATGTTAATTATTGCAAGCATATTTAGTGCATTATGTGTTTTAATTGCTTAATCTATTTTTTAATCTCTAACCTTTTTTTATTTTATTTTTTTCTGTTTGCGAATTGACTTTATTATGAAATCTGTGTATGTGCGGTGAGTTGTGGGTAGAAAACAATGGTCAGTCACACCTTGAAGTGGATATTGATTGGCTGTCACTGTGTTTAGCATACGCTGGCGACTGAGAGGGTACTACTACTACTACTAGTACTGTCATTTAGCAGACACTTTTATCCAACTTTTATCCAAAGCGACTTACGTCTGAGAGAACAAACACCATTCTGGGGCTTGACCCAAGCCCACCTCTGTAGCCACTAGACTACCACTCCCCCAGGCTGGTGAATGTTCTTGCCAAGTGGATATAGATGGCTGTTACAAAAATGAATTACTTTATAAAGCCACTTTTTTGTGATGTGTTTTGATCTTCCACAATAATGTTAAAAAATAAATAAATGACTTTATAGAGCCACTTTTTTTGTTATATATCAATGTTTTGATCTTCAGGTTGAAGGCTTTTCTCAGCAATTTTTAGGTGTGATTAAAAAAAAGATCAATTACAGATCTTAATTAATTAATCTAAAAATGTTTTAATGGATGACAGCACTAAGGGCCCGATTTACTAAAGGTTTGCGTGTGTTAAAACGTGTGCAAACTTGACAGCACCCGCAAACCAAAGTGCCAGCTGATCTACTAACAGCGTGCAAAGACGACTGCGTCTCTGAAATGCGCAAAATTGCACACGCAATTCAGTTAGTACTTTTGCCCTGATGAATAATCAATATGGGGCGTACCCGGCAGAAATCCTAAATACTGGGAGGGGAAAATGCAAATTGCTCCATTTACCACGCTCAATGAGATTTACCAAGCCTGAAAGTAATTGCGCGTATTGTGATTGCGTCTGTATTTAATACGTTCGAAAGGAAGGTGCTAATCTGCTGCTGCTGTTATTGTGGCAAGGAGGCGACATCCAAAATCAAAGAATACGCAGAGAGAGAGTCTTTATTCTGCTGCATGCTATTTTAAAAATGGTTGCACAAGTTTTATTAAAGGCCACTTTTTCTTTCTTCGCCTTATATCTTGCCACCTTCTCTTATTGTGCCCCCCTCCACTCGCCCACAAGCAGGCCAAGCCTTTGTGCCAAAACTTTGTATTTTATTGATTATTTATCTTATTGAATGTGAAATCATCCTTCGTAAATTACATTTAATTAAAACCCGTGCTTATTAATCACAAAACACAGGTTAAACATCATGACCAAATCCGCTCCGACCCGCTGTGTCAGGATCAGCGCAGAGACTGCAGCTTCGCCTGAATTATGCTTCTGCGTTAAATCGACGGCGTAGCCGACGGCGTAAGGTTGCGGTGGGGTGTGCGTCGCCTACGCCGTCGGTTCTGCGTTGGTGTGACGCGGAACCATAAATCAGCCTTTAGTGTGCGCACTGTGCGCTGTTCTGAACACTTCTCTTCTCTTCTTGCCATATGATGGTCCCGTCTGTCACACATTTACTGTCAGTGTTTGCTATATAATATATATTATTTGCAATATAGCCTACTGTGGACATCTGAATAAAAACTTAACTCATAAATAGATGAATCAAAGCGCTCTCCAGCTCTGTGTCTGATCGTCTTTTTCTCCTCAGATCATGCCGAGCACCGCCGGGTCACGCAAACCTGACCAATTCAATATTAAAATCAAATTTGGTCCTCTGGCCCGTTTTTCTATTTCGTATTTTTGATCTGTGCCTAAAATTGAAATATGAAAAACCAGACGTTTTTCCGTTTTTTGTGTTACCAACTGCATATATTCTATCGCAGGTTTTCTCCGATATTGCGTTTCTTTTGGTAATGTTTAAATTTCTTTGCTGTAGTTCATGAATGTGTTTATTTGCCTCTTCCACTAATATCTCTAACTCCAACTCGTCAAATTTCATTTTGCGCTTGTGACTTGTGACTGTGCTTTCCATCCACTCTCCATGGCGCAGATTTTGCGCTCGCAAACCTTAAGACACGCAACACCTCATTTAAATACTGCTGTTTGCACCTGTTATCAATTGCGCACGCAATCTTAGTTGATCACCTGCAAACCACACGCAAACAGCACGCGCAAACTTTTTCAGTGCACACGCAATTTAGTACTCTTTATTTAGGATCTTAGTAAATCGGGCCCTAAGTGTAGTAGTAGTAGACAAACTATGGATACAGTAAAGTCGCAGTGGTCTTCGGAGGAGACAAGATATCTCCTAGTGATATGGTCCAAAGAAGAAGTACAGGCAAAACTGGAAGGTGCTACGGGGACCAAGCCTGTATTAGACGGAATACGGAAAGAGATGGCCAAGTAAGAACCATAGTACAATATCCGTGTTGGTGCCACGGAAAATAGTGGTGAGATGTCATGGGCATTTCACGGAATTTTGTGAGATCAGTTTGCTAAAAGGACACCACACTTGAGTTTAAAGTTCACAAACGAAAACCACCATAATTTAACAGAACAGCAAAAATCTGGAGGCCTGACCAAACAAAACAATAAACAAAGGAAAAGACCATGAGGGAAGCCTGAGCCAACCACGCAGTGGGCCGTCAGACCCAGAACTGGAACCTAACCTCACAAAACAAAACCAGAGGAAAGAAAACCAAACTGACAGACCCCCATCCTCAAAGTAACACAAACAAAAGAATCACACAGGAACAACCCTCAGGGCTCCAGACTGCGACCAAATGCTCGCATTTTGCGACCAAAATTTGAGTATCTGCGACTGAATTTCATGTCCACTCGCACACGTGCCACCAGTAAATGTGCCAGTGTTTTTTTTTTACACACACGTTAAACGTGGAAGGGGTGCGTCAATGAACCCGCATATTTGCAGGCCAATGAGGGTGAAAGGGAATGAGTCGGGGGATCTATTTATTTATTTTTTTCGTTTAATTTCACCAGTTCAAAGCAGGTATTACGCCCGGACTACATTTAATGCGACACAACGCGCTGCCGCCGCGCACATAAAGTTAGAAGAAAGAGACGGCGGATATATTTGGTTTTAGTAACATCATGCTCAGGCAATGAGTCTGCAATGGCCCAGACGGGAGACACATGTAGCTCAGTGCTTAACTTTAATTTTTAATCCACTCTATATTCTTCTGGTTGTTCTCCGATATGTTCCCCTAAAGCCTGAATTATGGTTCCGCCTTAAATCGACGCAGAGCCTACGCCGTAGCCTACGCCGTAGCCTACGCTGTAGCCTACGGCGGGGGCTCTGCGTTGTTGTAACGCGGAATCATAAATCAGCCTTCACCCGGTACATACATAGGTTCCTCTAAACATCTGTCCCCGCTACAGTTTTAACCAAATAAAAATGTGCTCCAATACAGCAGGTCTCATAATTTTATTTTGAACACTGCCAAAACTCTAACTTAAAACGTAACTAGAACTTAAAATTTGCTTGACACAAATGAAAGTTAAATTTTAACATGTGGGAAAAACACCTAACCTTTTAAGTGATGTGTGTTATCAGTTGTAATGGCATTTTTAGGTTAGAAATAAGAATATTTCTTGGTAAAATCCTTAGTTATTTGAGTGAAGGCAGTGAATTTGGTCAACTGGTGTAAGTTCAGGGTTTTAGTAAAGACACAAGTAGGGAAATGTTACATGCCAGTACCCCCAATATTTGTACATTTGTTAAGTACTGTGTTTAACAGTTAAATTCATGGCTGAAAGGTTACTAAGCACTTTGTTACCAAGCACTTTTTTATCATGTTAATGTATGTTTTTGTTATATATAATGACAGCAATGGTGCTGTCAGTTTACTTTATGTTGCGGCATCTTTAAAAGTGCACAATAAAATGTAACACTGCATTTGAAACAGCACATTGTGGTAATTAATTAATCTATTATGAAATACGTATTACTAATACACTGAAATGTAGTAGAAATGTAAAAATTTGGTTAGCGTGTCAATAAACGATGTGCGCTCCTAAAATTTCTGATTGTGCCCCTAAAAAATTTCCAGTTAGGGGCTACTGTGCTCCTAGTGAAAAAAGTTAGTCTGGAGCCCTGACCCTGTCACCAAGATGAGGCTGCCTGGTCTGAGAGAGAGCCCCTGCTCCTCCCATCCCTCCCCCCGTTCATCCCAAAAGAACGGGGGGAGCACATAACAGTTATTACCTGTCTCCTAGCACTTAATCACTGTGCACTGAAAACCTGTTGATGAAGATAAAGACATTGGATCTGCCAATTTCTGAACCCAATAAAGCAGCATAAAACCAGAAGCAGCACCTGTACAATCGCAAGGTCATCCATAGTTCCTTTTGCTTTGATTTTCGCACCAATGTAAACGCAGTGACGTAACTGATGTTTACAGTGACGTTATGATGGGGCTCCCCGAGAAACCCAATCTATGGTAAAGCAAACCGGTTCTCAGCTGGTTCGCAAGTTGAACGAGTTGTGAACCAGCACCAGCACTGGCCCCGAACCAGCTTTGGAACCGGTTTGGTGGAAAAGGGGTACAGGTCATTGACAAGGGTGTGTGGCGGACCCAAATGCAGCACAAAGGCACAGAGTGTTCAGTAAAAGTCTTTAGTAAAGCCAACCTCACAGCGGGCAATAGAGCAGAGTACAGTCCTCAGGATCGTGGTAACGCTCGGAGTGGCAGGAGAGCGAATACCAGAAACCAGCTGGTGTGATGGCTGAGTAGATCTGGAGGTCGGAACACAGAACATGAAGCGCCGGTCAGTCAGAAGAATCACCAGCAAGCCCAGGGAGCAGGCAAACAGAAACCAGAGACGCTCAGGCAGAACTCATGGTCGGGGACAGAAGGCTAAAGTGATTACCAGGACGGAGACAGGCGAACAGGTGGGGGACAGGCAGGGTCGGCAACAGGTGATCAGTCTGGGGGAAAACTCTGGAATGACACAAAAACAATCTTGCACTGACTGGCTGGGAGTGTTACGCAAAGCCCAGGGCTTATTACAGATGCGGAGCAGGTGTGGACGGGGGTAGAAGCCATAGTGATATGAGGAGGCGGAGCTGGCAGGTGAGTGAGGCAGGTATGGAGATGGAGGGGATTTGACAGTCATTTCTGTACTTTTTGTTTAATTTTTGTCTTGCTTTTATTTAAACATCTTTTATTACTAATTACAAATTGTATATGTAACTCACCAACTAGGAGACCTGCCGTAACTGTCTCAAAAACCACCAGTTTAATCCTGTATCAATTATTAAAATCATCTGTTAAATAATTTATCAATTAACGTTTCAAATAAATTGAAACCCTGTAAACCCACATGGCAACAAGGTAACTGCCCATCAATCAGCATGACTAATCACTTCAGAGAAGTGCATCTAGGTCCAAATGTAGGTCCCTTTCCCTCTGGATCTCTACACCGTAAACCTTAAGGTCATGCCGTTTCAAATACTATTCAAACAATATCTCATGTGAGTCCTACAGGGATTAAAGTTCTCCGTCTCTGGACGGATTTCCGTCAATTGGAAAATGAGGGGGAAAAAAAAAACAAAAAAAACTTTGCATGTGAGTTTTGTTGCGGTATAGTTTTAGACTATCCAATGAAATCATGTTAGGCATTAAACTGACGCTGTTGTAAACCAATAAAACTGCCGGAGCCTTGGATTATCCAATCAGAGCAGAGGAGGCGGTAACTTCGGGATAAGGATTGGCTCTAAGGGCTGGGTCGGTCGGGCTGGGGTGCGAAGCGGGGCTGGGCTCGAGCCGCGGCTGGGGGAGCAGTCGCCCCGTCGCCCTCCCTCCCTCCCTCCCCGCCGCCGGAGGCTCGGCAGCCCGGCCCGCCTCGCGGGGCCTTCGTCCGGGCGGCGTTCGCGCGTCGTCGGGCGGGGGTCTTTCTGCGGGGCGGTGTCCGGCGCCGCGTGGAAGGCGGACCGGTGGGGAGGATCGGGGTCGGCGGCGGCGGCTCTGGACGCGCGCCGGGCCGTTCTCGCGGATCTCCCCAGCTGCGACGCCCGTCGGGGACCCGTTAACGCGGGCCCCCCGGCAGGTCGCCTCTAGGTTTACCACCTTTCAGAAATAAAAATAAGGAACGCCTGATTTCAGCAGCGCAGGCGCCAAAAAAGGCAACATCCCCAAAACGTCTAAACTGCATAGAAATGTATTTATTTTATATGAAAAAACTAAATGCTTTGATTTAAAGTTTAAAGTGCTTTAATAGCATTGAACTTGCACGACTGTACAGACAAACAACCATACCAGCAACTGAAATAGTCTCCTATGCTATGCTTGTCCACATCAGCCCAGATGTAGAATATAGCTACAGGTGAAGGTTGGAAATTTAGAATATGGTGTAAATGTATTTAAATTTAAAAGGTGAAACTAATATATTACATAGTCTCAATACATACAAAGCAACACATGTTAAACCTTTATTTGTTATAATTTTGATGGTTGAATTCTTTATTGATTTCATAAAATATTCAAATTTTTTGAGATTTTTTATTTGGGGTTTTCATAAACTGAGCCATAATCACCAAAATTATAACAAATAAAGGCTTGAAGTATCTTACTTTAAATGTAGTGGGAAATAAGATATTTGTTTCACCTTTAGTTGAATTTACTACGAATGAAGTTTTGTGATATATTCAACTTTTCCGACCTTCACCTGTAGATTATGACATCAATAAATAAGAGCATAATATATGTCCGTATTGTTTCAATAGGGAACGCAACTTTGTGCGGACCAGGGGAATCCCACTGTTTAATTAAAACAAAGCATTGCGAAGGCCCACGGGGGTGTTGACGCCATGTGATATAGAAAAACCTTCCTCTCAACAATAACATCATCTCTTTGTCTGCACTAACACCATCATTGATTGTCCATGAAACAGTCCAGGATGCTTTCATCACCTTGGCCAAAGCCTTGCCAAGTGCAGTGACATCAGAGCAGCTGGTCAACTGGATGAAGAAGTGCAGTTTACCAGGTCGACTCAGATCTAGGAGAACAGGCCTAAGGCTTTAATGACCAATTGATGTGGACAAAAAAAAAGCAAACTAACAATAATAAAACTGCTCAAAAACACCTTCCTCCTATAAAATGCTATTGGTCTCGAGTATTTAAATAGTGTTGGTTAAAAGTCTTATTACACCTTAAATGCTGTATTAGAAAACAGAAGGGCTAATACAGCATTTAACTTTTTTACTTGAAACCTTTGGGAAGCGACCGCATATGAACTGGCGTGAAAACATTTTTTCAGTCAAAAATATTTTTTTTGCTTTAATCCCTGGTCCTAGACATCATATTCAGGAAAAAGCAGAGGTTCAAATATGACTGGATCTGCTCAGCAGGACACAAAATAATTGTGAAACAAAATATACAAATCTACTAATGAAGGAAAATAGTTTTACAAGGTTTCCAGTGACATTTTCCTGACTGATTCACAGCGGTTTGTTTTGAACTACAGAGAATGCATCCATGCCTTAACATTTCATTTCAGCATTATTTTTTATATCGCCAAATCATGACAAATGTCATCTCAAGGCACTACAGTTACACTCATTCTAAAGTAGTCCAATGAATTGCTTTGCTAAGGAAACCAAGAGAGAGGAGAAAAAGAGGAGAAAACATCAACAACGGATCAGGAACACTTGCTGGGAAGAAGGAATACAGGTTTATAAACAACAGAGTGAGGAGAGGTGTATCATGGGAAGTCCTCAACAGTCTATGCCCCAATAAGTATAATGTTTCAGGTCACTTGATCTATCCATGAGTACAGTCTAAGTACTGTATAAGCTTTATCAAAGAGGAAGGTTTTAAGCTTAATTTTAAAGGTATGAGTTGCTTACTGTCTGCTTACTGAACACAAACTGGCAGCTGGTTCCAGAGGAGAGGGGCCTGATAACTGAAGGTTCTACCTTCCATTCTACTTTTGAAAAAAACTCTAGGAGCCATGTGCTCTGCTTGAAAACTATTAAAACTGAGCTCTTTAAGATTTGATGGAGCTTGGTCTTTAAGAGCTTTATACATGAAGAGAGGAATTTTAAATTTAGATTTGGCAGGGGTCCAGAGAAAACTATGGAGTCTAACATTGTTCTGGGCAAAGTTACACAACAATGCCATGTTCATTCTAACCCTAACCCTAACCACATTAGGGTTAGCCAGCAGTTTCAAATTTGATATGTCACCTGCCCTTGGCGCTTGGAATACATTGGACTATGATTACAGCATGTGCCTAACAATGTACATAATCTGAAGAAGTGCTCATTTCTGCGAAAAGAGAACTATCAACTCCAAGGTTTAGCCTATATTTCTTCAAAGCCTTAATTGTTTTTGTTGGCTGTGTTCAATTGAGACATTCTGTAAGTAATTATGACTGCTTGTGTGTTCTTGGCCTGAAATCATTATGTTTGCCTTTAATTGTGATGTGGATGAAGATCCGAACACATTTTATGGGAAGTTAATGGAGAAAACCAGATCATTTCTGGGGTCTATCTGTTTTTTCTTGCTACTGTATATTATTAATGTGTCTTTCAACAGATATAGATACACTGTTATTATTGATTCCAAAACACAAGTGAGTGCACTTAAAGCGATATTTCATTGTTATTAGGTTGACACGCCATTAACTGTGTCTGAGAGATTCTGGGTGTTGCAGACTGGATCGATGCATCAATTTGTTTTAATGACAGTTTGTCAAATGATGAAACCCTATAATAAAAGACTATTTGCTATTTTGTTAGATATCTGTTTATCTGATTATTTAATTGGTTTATTGGTCTTCGACTAAAAGGTGATCAAGGAGCCTACAATGTCATATGTGGGAGCTGCAAAATAAGGGGCAAACAATGTTGAAAAAAGATCAAACACTAAGTGCCTGATTTTGTGGCCTTACAGTTTATCTGTATTGTTCATTGGGTGATTGTTTAGCAATATTTGGATGTATGCCCAACATCAAAAAGAGCTATATAATTATTTTCTAGTTGGTTAAACACTGGGTAGCGAGTAAAAGCCACACAGGCACTTCAGGGTCCATTGAGAAATTGCGCGAGGTTGTCCAGTAGACTCTGATAGCCTGTAATGTGCAGCCACGTTATTCTGATGTGCTTGTGTTTCTGTGTTTTCAGGATGAATTAAAATTAAGTGTTAAACTCATCCACACTTGCAAGTCTCTGGGTGGCTAAGTGTGTAACACATACAAAAACAACAACAATGAGATTCTATACAAGCAATCAGCAGAGGATACAGCATGTTTAGTCTAGCACTGTCCTAAGGGTGTTTAGATGTGTAAGCCCCTGGCTTGAAATGACAACTGCAATTCAGATATAAGGCAATAAAAGTATTTTGACACCTAACTGACTTTACCAAAAGTCAGTTAGGGTTTATGGCCTTTTTGCATTTACTGCTTGGCAAAATTTGGATGTGATTTCAATCAGTTTCTGCTATAGATGTAGTCTGTTTTTCCTCCACAAAGGCCTGGGTTCATGCAAAGGCCTGGGTTAATTTCTTCTGAAGTATAGACAAGTAAATCTCTTGAGCACAGCGTTCTTCCTTGGTATACCTATAGAATTTAGACAAGAGTATTGAGACAACCAATGAAACACTTAGATTTTTTTCACCTAGGGAAATAATAATAATATTAACTTAGTATTTTTTTCTGAAAACACTTGCTTGGATTGTACTAAATAACAAGCAAAGATAAATGTGATAAGACACAAAATATGAACTCTAAGTTTATCCATTATTTTGTGAAATGACCTTATGGACTTTATGGAAATACATGACTAAATTTACTTGAAGAAAAAAAAGCTCTTAATTTTCTAAGGAGATCAATTATTTAATCTAGTTTGTATCTCTCTGCAGTGGTGTATTAACTTTCTCTCTTTTATTCCCCCAAACTCTTGTATACAGCTTCTGGCAGTTCATTGATCAGCCATGCACAGTCTGGATCTTGTTTTGGAGACTGGGCAGGATGAAACAGTTTATGTGAAAAACAGTGGAAGTCATCAGGGGAAGGAGAGATTAGCCATACATCTATGTTAGAAAGATGTTACCAATATGAACACACACCGTGGTTGAGCACATCCATGGATTCTAGAGCCGACAGCTATTAGAGACGCTCCTCCGGAATGCCAAACATCAGTGCTTTGCATGAACATCTGTTCATTACTCTCAAACTACTCCATTACTAGCTGTGGAAATTAATGGGAAACTTGTGCCACAGAGCCATTCATGCATAGGGAATAGCAACTGCACTGTATATATTTGCTGTTTTATTATTATACTTTAACTAAAATGAACATGTGTGCGTATGTATATATGTATATATGTATATATATACATATATATATATATATATATGTGTGTGTATATATGTGTATGTATGTATATATATATATATATATATATATATATATATATATATATATATATATATATATATATATATATATATATATATATATATATATATATATATATTTCTTCTCTATATATATATATATATATAGTCAGCTACCAATTACCAATCATGCAAGTTCTCCACCTTAAAAAGATGAGAGAGTAGGGGTGGGTTAAAAATATTGATATATTGATATTTTATCGATATACATGTGTAGGAACGATTATCGATACATAAATCCAAGTATTGATTAAAATAAAAAATATATATATATATATATATATATATTTTTTTTTTTTTTCTAATCCCGATTTTTTCCCCCATTTTATCACCCAGTGATAACTAAGTCAGTCCTGGGAGTGAGCAGGCTGCTTCTTTTCACCAGGCAGGGTGGGGTTTCTCTGGCCGGACGTGGCGCGTGGAAGGATCATGTTATTCCCTTATTGTAACCAGAATATCGATATCGTATTGTATCGTATCGGAAATCGTATCGTCTTGGGACCTAGTGTATCGGAATCGTATCGTATCGGGAGGTCAGTGATGATACCCAGCTCTATGAGAGAGGCCTGTCATTTTCATCATAGGTATATCTCGACTATGAGAGACAGAATTGGAGGAAAGAATCCAGGAAATCACATTGTAAGATTTTTACTGACTTAAAGGGGACCTATTATGAAAAACACGTTTTTTCTTGCTTTAACATATATAAAGTGGTCTCCCCTCAGCCTGCCAAATCAGAGAAGGAGGAAAGCAACCAAATTCTGCAGTGTCTGTACAGCCGCCTGGATGAGCCATCCAGTGTGATGTGGCTTCTACGAGCCGTTCAGATTCTGCGTGAAACCACGCCCACAACTAACTCTGGCCAGAACAACAACAACTCCGCCGGCCGGAGCTTCCGCCATTTTTTCGTAGCGGTGTATTGTGATGGCTTCTGTTCGAGCTAGACATGCGAATTGCTCTGTTGGTTGTAAAAACTAACACAAGCGATGCTTTGTGCCCTCCCCTGCTACGCGTCATTCAGCCAGCCAATCAGCACAGTGCCTCATTATCATAGCCTCCCCGCCCACTCAGAATCCAGCATAGATAATGAGGTTAGAGACTGGGATGCTAAAGATATAGCTCAGGGGCTGAATTTCTAATTTCCATCCATCCATCCATCCATCCATCCATCCATCCATCCATCCATCCATCCATCCATCCATCGTCCGCCGCTTATCCGTTCCCGGGTCGCGGGGGCAGCAGCCTCAGCAGAGATGCCCAGACTTCCTTCACTCCAGAAACTTCCTCCAGCTCTTCCAGGGGGAGTCCGAGGCGTTCCCAGGCCAGCCGAGAGACATAAGCCCCTTTCACACAGCCAGTTCGAGGCGGGAACGTTGCGCCTTTAAGCCGCCTCGCTGTTCTGTGTGAAAGTCACGGAGGCGGAATGGGGGGGCCAAGTGGCCCCACCAATAAGCCGGCAGCGGAGGTAGTCACAGAGCCGTCACAGAGACGAAACGGGGTCTGTGTGAATGACACAGCCGGCATGCCGGCATGCCACTAGACGCTGACGCTGTCGTCACGCCTCTGATTGCGGAACGCCGGCATGCTGTGTGAATTTACAGACGGGAGCGGCGTTATGCCGGCGTTGTATGGTTCTGTGTGAACCAACAAAGGCGGCGTATTGGCAGGACTTCTTTACACCAATATTGCGGAATCTCTGTGTGAAAGGGGCTATTGTCTCTCCAGCGTGTCCTGGGTCTTCCCCGGGGTCTCCGCCTGGAGGGACATGCCTGGAACACCTCCCTAGGGAGGCGTCCAGGAGGCATCCGGTGCGAATTTCTAATTTATTTAGCAAAAAAAATCTAAAGCTTGGTTTTAAGATATTCAAGGCCTGTTTGAAATAGGTATTAGATGCCATAAGAGGTCCCCTTTAATTGTTAAATTTCTCTGTAAAATAAGTATTTGGTCACCTACAAACAAGCTTTCTGGCTTTCACAGACCTGTAACTTCTTCTTTAAATGGCTACCCTTACCTCCACTCATTACCTGTATTAATGGTACCTGTTTTAACTGATTATCAGTATAAAAGACACCTGTCCACAACTTCTAACAGTCAAACTCCAAACTCCACTATAGCCAAGACCAAAGAGCTGTCAAAGGACATGAGAAACAAAATTGTAGACCTGCACCAGGCGGGGAAGACTGAATCTGCAATAGGTAACAGTTTGGTGTGAAGAAATCAACTGTGGGAGCAATTATTAGAAAATGGAAGACATACAAGACCCCTGAGGGGACCTAGTGAAGGACCTGCAGAGAGCTGGGACCAAAGTAACAAAGGTACCATCAGACTACACACTACGCTGCCAGGGACTCAAATCCTGCAGTGCCAGATGTGTCCCCATGCTTAAGCCAGTACTGTACATGTCCAGGCCTGTCTGAAGTTTTCTAGAGAGCATTTGGATGATGCAGAAGAGGATTGGGAGAATGTTATATGGTCAGATGAAACCAAAATAGAACTTTTTGGTAGAAACACAACTTGCCGTGTTTGGAGGAGAAAGATAGCTGAGTTGCATCCAAAAAACACCAAACCTACTCTGAAGCAGGGGGGTGCAAACATCATGCTTTGGGGATGTTTTTCTGCAAAGGGACCAGGACGACTGATCCGTGTAAGGGAAAGAATGAAAGGGGCCATGTATGGTGAGATTTTGAGAGAAAACCTCTTTCCATCAGCAAGGGCATTGAAGATGAAACGTGGCTGGGTCTTTCAGCATGACAATGATCCCAAACACACCGCCCGGGCAACAAAGGAGTGGCTTCGTAAGAAACATTTCCAGGTCCTGGAGCGGCCTAGCCAGTCTCCAGATCTCAACCCCATAGAAAATCTTTGGAGGGAGTTGATTGTCCCTGTTGCCCAGCGACAGCCCCAAAACATCACTGCTCTAGAGGAGATCATGGAGGAACGGACCAAAATACCAGCAACAGTCTGTGAAAACCTTGTGAAAACTTACAGAAAACCTTTGACCTCTGTCATTTCCAACAAAGGGTATATAACAACTTATTGAGATTAACTTTTGTTCTTGACCAAATACTTATTTTCCATTATAATTTGCGAATACATTATTTAAAAAAAATCACACAATGTGATTTTCTGTATTTTTTTTCATTTTGTTTCATTTTGAAGATGCCCTCTGTCAGGGACATCTTCAACTCCCACCTCCGGGAGAGCTTCTCTCGGATCCCGGGGGAGGCGGGGGACATCGAGTCCGAGTGGACCATGTTCTCTGCCTCCATTGTCAACGCGGCGGCTCGAAGCTGTGGACGCAAGGTCTCCGGTGCCTGTCGTGGCGGCAATCCTAGAACCCGGTGGTGGACACCGGAAGTACAGGATGCCGTCAGACTGAAGAAGGAGTCCTACTGGGCTATGTTGGCCGGTGGGACTCCTGACGCAGTAGATAGGTACCGGCAGGCCAAGCGGGCCGCGGCTCGGGCAGTCTTGAAGGCAAAAACTCGGGTCTGGGAGGAGTTCGGGGAGGCCATGGAGGAGGACTTTCGGTCGGCCTCGAGGAAATTCTGGAGGACCGTTCGGCGCCTCAGAAGGGGGAAGCAGTACTCTGCCGGCACCGTTTATGCTGGTGGGGAGCTGTTGACCTCGACTGGGGACATTGTCGGACGGTGGAAGGAATACTTTGAGGATCTCCTTAACCCGACTGACATGCCTTCCACTGAGGAAGCAGAGGGTTGGGGCTCGGAGGCGTGCTCATCCATCACCCAAGCCGAGGTCACCGAGGTGGTTCGTAAGCTCCTCGGTGGCAGGGCACCGGGGGTGGATGAGATTCGCCCTGAGTACCTCAAGTCTCTGGATGTCGTAGGGCTGTCTTGGTTGACACGCCTCTGCGACATTGCATGGAGGAAGGGGACAGTACCGCTGGGGTGGCAAACCGGGGTGGTGGTCCCTCTGTTTAAAAAGGGGGACCGGAGAGTGTGTTCCAACTACAGGGGGATCACACTTCTCAGCCTCCCGGGGAAAGTCTACGCCAGGGTACTGGAGAGGAGATTACGGCCGATAGTCAAACCTCGGATTCAGGAGGAACAATGCGGTTTTCGTCCCGGTCGTGGAACACTGGACCAGCTCTATACCATCCGCAGGGTGCTCGAGGGTTCATGGGAATTTGCCCAACCAGTCTACATGTGTTTTGTGGATCTGGAGAAGGCATTTGACCGTGTCCCTCGTGCCATTCTGTGGGGGGTGCTGAGTGAGTATGGAGTCCGGGGCCCTCTACTAAGGGATGTCCGGTCTCTGTATGATCGAAGCAGGAGTCTGGTTCGCATTGCCGGCAGTAAGTCAGACTTGTTCCCAGTGCATGTTGGACTCCGGCAGGGCTGCCCTTTGTCACCGGTCCTGTTCATAATTTTTATGGACAGGATTTCTAGGCGCAGCCAGGGGCCGGAGGGGATCCGGTTTGGGGACCTCAGGATTTCATCTCTGCTTTTTGCAGATGATGTTGTCCTGTTGGCTTCATCAGACCGGGACCTCCAGCATGTGCTGGGGCGGTTTGCGGCCGAGTGCGATGCGGCAGGGATGAGAATCAGCACCTCCAAGACCGAGGCCATGGTTCTCCACCGGAAAAGGGTGGCATGCCTTCTCCGGGTGGGTGGAGAAGTCCTGCCTCAGGTAGAGGATTTCAAGTATCTCGGGATCTTGTTCACGAGTGAGGGAACAATGGAGCGTGAGATTGACAGACGGATCGGTGCAGCGTCCGCAGTAATGCGGTCGATGTACTGGACCGTCGTGGTGAAGAGGGAGCTGAGTCGAAAGGCGAAGCTCTCGATTTACCGGTCAATCTACGCCCCTACCCTCACCTATGGTCATGAACTTTGGGTAGTGACCGAAAGGACAAGATCGCGGATACAAGCGGCCGAGATGAGTTTCCTCCACAGGGTGGCTGGACGCTCCCTTAGAGATAGGGTGAGGAGTTCGGTCACCCGGGAGGAGCTCGGAGTCGAGCCGCTGCTCCTCCACATTGAGAGGAGTCAGCTGAGGTGGCTTGGGCATCTGTACCGGATGCCTCCTGGACGCCTCCCTAGGGAGGTGTTCCAGGCATGTCCCACCGGGAGGAGACCCCGGGGAAGACCCAGGACACGCTGGAGAGACTATG
The DNA here is from genome assembly GCF_033807715.1 of Cololabis saira. Classification (NCBI taxonomy): domain Eukaryota; kingdom Metazoa; phylum Chordata; class Actinopteri; order Beloniformes; family Belonidae; genus Cololabis; species Cololabis saira. The sequence continues at coordinate 12,676,815 of NC_084587.1, read as the reverse complement.
TCTCTCGGCTGGCCTGGGAACGCCTCGGACTCCCCCCGGAAGAGCTGGAGGAAGTGTCTAGGGCGAGGGAAGTCTGGGCATCCCTGCTGAGGCTGCTGCCCCCGCGACCCGGTAACAGATAAAGCGGGAGAAGATGAGTGATGAGATGAGTGATTTTTTTTCATTTTGTCCCTCATAGATGAGATATATCTGTGATGAAAATTACAGGCCTCTCTCACCTTTTTAAGAGGGGGAACTTGCACAACTGGTGTCTGACTAAATACTTCTTTGTCCAGCTGTGTGTATATGTATATATATATATATATATATATATATATATATATATATATATATATATTAGGTAGTTGACTGTCTTTACATATATCTTGCTTTATATTTGTAGGATTTTTAAATTGAGCATTTTTGGATTTAAAAATAAAGATTTTCTGATAAACATTTAAGCTGCTTTGCTTGGCGGGTGCTTTTGTAATTCAAGTTCAATTATGTCACCTAGGATGCTATTTATCTCCCCAACTTACCATAACAACCATGAACCGAAATAGTAATCATGGGACTTGATTCTACAGTCAATGCATCACCTTGCCTGTCTCCTGAGGAAGGCTCCCTACCATGATATTCAAGTTTGCTTTGTGAGCTACCCTCAGAAAAACATGCAGCAGTCCTGGGCTATAAACTGTCCCCTCTGGCCAGCCGGGGCACCAGATGGGGTGGGGAGGATCTGGCTGGAATAACGTGATCCTTCCACGTGCTATGTCCGGCCAGAGAAGCCCCACCCTGTCTGGTGAAAAGAAGCGGCCTGTTCACTCCTAAGGTTAAGGAGGAGACCTGAGCTCAGTGCAGGGCCCTCCCGGGGTTGGTAGAGGGTAGCAATGCCACTTAGGAGCACTGGAGTGATAAAATGTGGAAAAAAATTGGGACAAAAATATATATATATAAAAAAAAAGTCCCTTAACACCAATCTTTGGCTACAGCCGCATTAGTATGTTTTTAGTTAAAAACATAAAAAATTAAAAATCTGTGTCTGTTTTATGTTGGAAAAGCTCTCCATCTATATAACACCATCATTCATCCTCGGTCGGCGTGTGCACACAAGTAAAAACAGACAAACTCCTCTCCACCTTGGATGAGGTTGCTATTATAATGCATGTATACTACAATTTTATGAAAAATGACAATATTAAGAATAAAAGTAAGTAATAAATAAGAGAAAATGGTCAAATGATAACAAAAGAATTGCACGGATGAACTCATAGATGTGTGCTGTTTGTGAAAGTGAAATTAAATGTAGGCATGATTTCCTGGAAGGTTTTTCATGGTAGCAGAGCTGAATGAGTCTATTGATGAATGAGCTCCGTTGTCTATGTGGTGAGTCATGGAAGGGGTAGGATGGATTATCCAGTTTGTTCAGTGACCTCCCCTTCCTTCCCTCACCGACTCAAACGTCTCCAGGTTTTGTCCAATGATTTTTCCAGCCTTATGAATTACTTTATAGTTGGCTGGCTGTGATCTCTGGCACTGATGCAGCTCCCCAAGTAAACCATTGGTATTGAATAAGGGGCAGGTAAAATAAGACTTGTCTTCATCCTGCTCCTTTTCGGTCATGGGTGTGTAGATCAAAGTGTACAAATGTACTACTGTAACATTGTCAAACTATGCACTACCATGCACGACATAAATAAATAAATAAATAAATAGCACAGTGTTTTACACTCTATACCCCCGACTGGTAGATCTCCAGCATCTCACTGCAAACCATGAAGGTCATGAGCTTTTTTAGAAAGTCGGTACATCCCTTTCTTGTACATATCATTACTGTTTGCATTCTCCTCCGCTATGTTGTTCAGGTAGACACCAAGGTACTGTATTTTGCAACTCAATAACAACCCCCTCAACAATTGAAGTCCATGGGATTGATCAGAAATTTTGACCACTGAAAGTTGCACAACGTACCTTGGAAGACCACTCCACAAATAAGCAAAACATTTCCACAACCCCCATTATCTCTGACATAGTTGAAGAACAGTCTGTTTTCAGAGTGTAATTTATCTTCCATGTATTAAAAACTGACTTATCTAGTGGCTATTCCAGCTAGCAGTAAAAAACCAAATAGCCACCAGGCTGTTTCTTAGGAAAAAGGAACATCCTACAGTTGTTTGGCTATCTTGTAAGAGTGTATGGACTAAAACTAAAGGCTAAAAATGAACTAGTTTGTTCAAAATTAGCCAGTCTATCTTGTTCATAAATGTCCATAGTCCATATAATTAAAAGGGGGATGTGTGATATTGCAGGTTTAAATATCCCCAAATAACCTAGATGTAGCAGAACGAGGGAGCTGCCCTTAATCAACACAGCTGGTAGCCAATAATTGGTCCAGCTGTGTATATAAGTGGCAGCTTTCCCTGTGTCTTGCGCTTCCCTCATTGCGTCATTTCCGCCCCGGACGTTCTTGCCTCTCAGAGCGGCGACTGAATGCCGTGCTCCTGTTGCGTGATTTAGCATCTCCTGTGTAGGTCTCTCTCTCTACTATGGTTGTTATCCACGCTGGCTGAACACTAGTGTGGTCACGGACAAATGCTGGTGACCGTGCGGGTTTCCTCTCTCCCTAACTCTATGCCTGTGTGAACCTACTAGAAGTAGGAAGGCTCATCAGCTGACGGAGTCCCCGGTGGTGTGACGTCAGAACCACCAGCTGATTAAAGCCGCTGCTGTTTCGTCTCCTGCTGCTGTTTGCTGCAGTTTGTTGCTTGCTTGCTTGCTTGCTCTTCTGCCTTGTCCTCACTGCGGTGCTTGTCTGCTCTGCTGGGGTCCCCTGAAGTCTCGCCCAGTACCCGGCTTGACCCCGATAATAAATGTGGCGATACAGTGCCGTTTTCTTTTAATTAATTTAGTTTAACAGTCTTTGGGACTAGTGTTTGTTTAACCTTGTTTATTTCATTTCGGGCAGTGTTTTTAGTGTAGTAGTTACCTGCTCTTTTGTCTTATTTTGCATGTTTATTAGGGCCCGAGCACTGAAAGTGCGAGGACCCTATTGTATCTGTGATGTTTATTATTATTATTATTATTATTATTATTATTCTCGCCGTAAATAAATTGCCTTTTTGGAGGCCTTAAAATGCTCGAAAACTCACCAAATTTTGCACACGCTTCCAGAGTCGCGTAAAATTACGTATTTTATGGGCGACAGGCATGGGTCCACAAGAATGGGCTCTATAGCGCCACCTATTTTATGTTTTTTGACGAGCCCCACAATATGGTTTGACTTACAGCAATGACCTTTATGTGAGTATTATATTAGACAAAGAGCTACAAAAAAGTCTTTTGGACCCATGGTCTAAGTTACACAGGAAGTCCGGCATTTTGAACAGAAAATGTCATTTTTCATGAATTCTGATCATTTCTAGGCCTCGTACTTTAACGAACTCCTCCTAGAGATTTTATCGAATTGGCTCACAACTTGGTTTGTACAATCTAGACACATGGCCGACGCTAAATTGCGAAGCTTTTAAGTTTTCAGCAGAGGGCTTGACCGTAGTGATTCGGCGAAGTTTGAGGTCATTTTTAAGCTTCGCCATCAAACATCAATTGGCTGTAATTCAGCAATACATGATTTGATGTGGTCGAAAACGTATGTGCATGATTGTAGGTTGAGCCTGAAGACATATGTGGTGGAATATTCAGGATCGGTTGTAGCGCCACCTGTTGGCACCAGGAATTGTCATGTCTTGTAGTATGCATCTGTGCTCCAAGCGAGATGAGTGTATTGATCTCAAAGCTGGTCACTTTAATAGGTAAGACATTGACGATGACTGACAGAGAAAACTGTACGTTCTTATCGAAGGGCGTGGCCGTTAGAGGTAGTAAAATTTTGGTGTCTCGCCATGAACATAAAAGTTGTTGTAACTTAAACATAATTGGTCAGAATTAACCCAAAATCAATACATGTAATCAGGCTTCCATTCTGAACAAGTGGATATGACAATCTTGGATTGAAATCCATAGCGCCACCTTTTGGTCAGGTATACATTTTTCATCAAATTATGTGCTGTCATTGCTGTTTCGTTCATCCAATGTTAAAGCAATCGACACATATGATTGTCAGTATGTTCCTTATTGACCGTGTCGCGTATCGTGGTCAGAACTTGAAAGGAATTGGCATTTTTCGTCACTCTGATTTTTTTGGTAAACTAATAATTTAAAATCAGAGGTTTTGTTAAATGTCAATTAAATGTCAGATTTATATACCTTTCAACATGACTAAAAAATCATACACTGGTACCTATAGGTTTTTTTAAAGTTTGTAACTCTATTTTTTTCAAAATATGAACTTATTTTAAAATAAATCAAATTTTTTTTTCTTATGTCCTTTCACCTCCGTAACTCCCTTAATATATTGTTTAATGTGTTGTTTAAAGCTACAGTTAATTCTATGAAATTGTGTCGAACATTATTATTTTTAAATAATATTTATGTTCGATCAGTCTGTCTGACAGGCTGGTCTGATCCTTCTCTGTCAGCAGAGTAGAGGAGAGGGGAGGGGCTGCAGCTCCCGCAGGAGGACGGGGGGAGGGGTGGTGGGGGGGTGAAGGGGCTTGGGGGGGGGGGGGGGGGGGGCGGGGGGTGGTGCGTTGCGCGCGCAGCTCCCGCGGAGGGAGGGGCTGATGTTCAGCGCGGCCGCCATCTTGGTCGAGGCGCCGCATTGACTGCCTGAGAACGTCGGGCGTGGCCGCCATCTTGGATCGGTATCGCTAGGAGGTGTCTGCATAAGTAAAATAACTATAACTTGCTTAATTTTCAACCGATTTTCACGCGGTTTGCTTTGTTACAAACGGCAGACATGTAGCTATGATACAGGATGCTTGATGTACGTTAAATATGAAAGCTTTCATGCTAAAATACGTTCTGCAGGTAGTCACACTTCAGGTATACACACATAAGCAAGCCTTTTATTATTTTAATATTGCTGATTATGGTTTACAGTTTAAGATTCACAGAATATTCAAATTTTTTGAGATAGGATATTTGAGTTTTCTTAAGCTGTAAACCAGTGGTCGGCAACTGGCGGCCTGCAGGCCAAAATTGGCCCGTCTCCAATAATATCTGGCCCGTCAGATGACAATTGAAAATCTGATAAATATATATATATATTTTTTTTTTATTATTTACTATCACAAACACGACAATTTCATAGAGAATTCGAAGCCTTTATTTAGAAAAGATAAAATAAAATAAAAGTAGAATCTTCATGATTCCGGACGCACACAATTGTGTATAGTTCCCTGTCACCTGTAGCATAGGGGGGCCTTAATTAGAGGTGCACACAAATATTCAGGAGTAACGTAGGCACAGACTCCCGACAAAACTCCTGGAGCTGTTCAAATGGTAAGGCGTACTTGCTTGCTTTAAAGTGATTTGTTGTGGTTTAAACTGTGAAAAATACAACTGATAACTTACCTTGAGTTTTGCTGTTGGTCTTTTAAATGGTAAAACGTCCATTATATGTGTAAAAATACTAGGAAAATCCGCCTCATTTGCATATCCTCTCACTCGCTTCAGCAGACAGAGCTGCTGCTCCATGTGCACTGACTACTGTGCTACTTTTCATATCATGGGTTTTTCATGTGTTTAATGTCGTTCTGTGTATTTTAAAGAAGGACTGCATTTGTTAGTAGCTTGGCAGAAAATAATATTATTATCACCAAGTTACTTAAGCGGTTTCATAACGGAGCCACAGAGTAGCGCTAAAGCTGTAATAACACACTAATAACAGTCTGTAGCAAATTCAAGTTACTTTATTTAAACTAATGACTTTCTTAAACTACTTTTTTGTACAAGATATAATAGTATAATAAAACTAGTAGCCTATAGATAAAGGGAAAAAAAGTTTTGTTTAGTAGAAAAAAAACATGTTTCGCCTGATTGATGTGATGTTCTACCATTCAGTTGCTCCGAAAAAAATTGGCCCGAGGGTCAATTGGTTTGACATAGGAAGTCGCAAGTGTCATTTCTGATATGCTTATGGGGGGCGGTTGACATTTGAATGTTTTGACATAGAGAGTCGTGGGTGGTGTCATGGGATTCTGTAATGAGTCCTTGAGCTTCTTTGACCTTAATTAGCCCCGCCCTTTCTTCTGATTGGTTGTCCCGATTTTCTGCTATAACTTTTGAATGGTTTGACATAGAGAGTCGTGGGTGGTGTCATCAGATTCTGTATGGAGTCCTTGACCTTCATTGGCCTCAATTAGCCCCGCCCCTTCTTCTGGTTGGTTGTCCCTTTTTTCTGCTATAACTTTTGAATGGTTTGACATAGGAAGTCGTGGGTGGTGTCATTTCTGATATGCTTATGGGGGGCGGTGGCCGTGAGTGCGAGGGCCCGTTCATCGCTGCTTGCAGCTTTAATTATTATTATTATTATTATTCTTGCCGTAAATAAATTGCCTTTTTGGAGGCCTTAAAATGCTCGAAAACTCACCAAATTTTGCACACGCTTCCAGAGTCGCGTAAAATTACGTATTTTATGGGCGACAGGCATGGGTCCACAAGAATGGGCTCTATAGCGCCACCTATTTTATGTTTTTTGACGAGCCCCACAATATGGTTTGACTTACAGCAATGACCTTTATGTGTGTATTATATTAGACAAAGCCCTACAAAAAAGTCTTTTGGACCCATGGTCTAAGTTACACAGGAAGTCTGGCATTTTGAACAGAAAATGTCATTTTTCATGAATTCTGATCATTTCTAGGCCTTGTACTTTAACGAACTCCTCCTAGAGATTTTATCGAATTGGCTCACAACTTGGTTTGTACAATCTAGACACATGGCCGACGCTAAATTGCGAAGCTTTTAAGTTTCTGCCAGAGGGCGTGACCGTAGTGATTCGGCGAAGTTTGAGGTCATTTTTAAGCCTCGCCATCAAACATCAATTGGCTGTAATTCAGCAATACATGATTTGATGTGGTCGAAAACGTATGTGCATGATTGTAGGTTGAGCCTGAACCCATCTATTGTGGAATATTCAGGATCGGTTGTAGCGCCACCTGTTGGCACCAGGAATTGTCATGTCTTCTAGTTTGCATCTGTGCTCCAAACGAGATCAGTTTCTTGATCTCAAAGTTGGTGAGATAATAGGTAAGGCATTGACGATGAGTGACAGAGAAAACTGTAAGTTTGTGTCAAAGGGCGTTGCCGTTAGAGGTTGTCAAATTTCGGGGTCTCGCCATGAACATAAAAGTTGTTGTAACTTAAACATAATTGGTCAGAATCAACCCAAAATCAATTCATGTAATCAGGCTTCCATTCTGAACAAGTGGATATGACAATCTTGGATGAACTCCATAGCGCCACCTTTTGGTCAGGTATACATTTTTCATCAAATTATGTGCTATAATTGCTGTTTCGTTCATCCAATCTTAATCCAATCGACACATATGATTGTCAGTATGTTCCTTGTTGACCGTGTTGCGTATCGTGGTCGTAATTTTAAAGGAATTGGCATTTTTATGTCACTCTGTATTTCTGGTAAAATATTATTTAAAAATCAGAGATTTTGTGTAAGGAAAATTAAATGGCAGTTTCAGATAGCTTACAACAGGACTAAAAAATCATACACTGGAACATATTATTTTCGAACAACTCCGTCACTCTAAAAATTAAAAAAATGAACTAATAACATAAAAAGCTATGTCTTTGTCACAAAATGTCAAAATTAACATCCGACTACGTAGATATGTTGTTTACTATAATGAGAAAATATCTTGTGAATTTCATAAGCCTGAGTGGGACCGGTGATTTTCTATTAATATTTATGTTAAATTCACTGGATTCTTAACTCTGACTGACTGCCTGCAGCGGGTGACAGCCAGAGGAGAGTAGAGAAAGGAGGGGTGCAGCTCCCGCGGGGGACGGAGGGAGGGGTGGGGGGTGGGGGGTGGGGGGGGTGAGGGGGGCTTGTTATGCGCGCGCATCTCCCGCGGGGGGGCGGGGCATTGGAGCTGACGTTCAGCGCGGCCGCCATCTTGGATAAGGTACCGACGGCCATCTTGGAGAGGCTGGCAGAGATTTAGTTATGAAACAGGACGCTGTCACACATTAAAAATACGTACTTTTATGCTGAAAGACTTTGTATTATGCTCTTTTACAAAGACATGGTATGGAATATTGATAAATGTATGAATTAATTAATTGTATAAAGAAACAAGTTTGATTGTTCATTTGAATTTATTTGAAGGGGAGAGGGGTGTGTTGTTGTATTTATTTATATATATTTATTTATTTATTTGAGAGTGAGAGTGAACTTTGTAATATTATAAGTCCTCTTGGCTTACTATTCCTATCCATTTTTCATTGACTGTTTTTTGTTTTTTTTTATAGCAAAAGGTGCAAATAAAAATATACACCGTCGGAATTCGGAAACTGATGATTATTTCTTCATCCACTGCATCTTTCATCCACTGGTGCGTTCAGGGACAATTGGAATTTACTCAATTTGGCGAGAATTGACCATTGTGGTTTCTCCTGTTTACTGGTGTGATGAGTGATATCTAAATATTGTAATCTTTAAAGGAGCTTGAGGCTCCTTTTAAGAAATGAGACTCTCTAGCGCCATCCTTCGCCACGACGGACGTTGGGGGTACTGCAGCCAACAGCGAAGCCGGCACGGGAGAACGGGGAGAACGCGCATGCAGCGTCATGTGACGTCACATCCGCAGGACAGTGCGGGAAATTCCGGGCACAATTGCAGCACATTTTGCAGCAACAGCCTGTTCAAGGCAACGGAGAGATACACTAGAGGAAACACTCTTTTTGGTTTGGAACGCTTCATCTGACATTATTACTAGAAAACTTCAAACGTATACACATTTTTTTCATAAATCCTGCCTCAATCCTGCCTCAAGCTCCTTTAATTACCAACTTCATCTAATTAATGTTTTTCATCTAACCTCAGTAGTGTGAGATATTGTTTCAATGGGAAACTGCACACAAACTCAGCGGCGGTTGGTGTTGTTTTTCCTATGGGCAAGCCAGGCCTGGTGATACATTTGATATTTCATGGTTTGCATTAATGGGCGTGGCCTAACGGCTCAACAGAGCCCCCTAGAATACTTTTCTCTGCCATAACTTTTGAATGGTTTGACATAAAGAGTCGTGGGTGGTATCATGGGACTCGGTATTGAGTCCTTGACCATAATTGGTGAAAATTAGCCCCGGCCCTTCTTCTGATTGGTTGTCCCGATTTTCTGCTATAACTTTTGAATGGTTTGACATAGAGAGTCGTGGGTGGTGTCATCACATTCTGTATGGAGTCCTTCACCTTCATTGGCCTGAATTAGCCCCGCCCCTTCTTCTGATTGGTTGTCCCTTTTTTCTGCTATATCTTTTGAATGGTTTGACATAGGAAGTCGTGGGTGGTGTCATTTCTGATATGCTTATGGGGGGCGGTGGCCGTGAGTGCGAGGGCCCGTTCATCGCTGCTTGCAGCTTTAATTATTATGGGCATGCCAAGTAGTGGCATGACCATATTGCAATCGTCCAGAATGGCCCAAAAGGCAATGTTGCTAGCGTTTCGCTAACATGCTAAAGTCGCAAAAGTCCCACTGCGTACCAGCGGGTGTACAGCATGACCCCGCACTGATGTGGAAAAAAAAAATCCCCAAAAAGTAAAACACGGCCGAAAAAATGAGGAAAAACATGAAAATGAAGGCGTAAATTAGTACCCAGAAAAGGTTTCCCTTTTCTTATTATTATTTTTATTATTAGTGCCACGGCTGCGCCACGTGGCACGCCTCCTCCATTGAGCTGCGCAAGCTCAATGGAGGAGGAGTGCCTCGTGCGCAGCACGAGGCACTCATACTATTGCTCAGGCTTATTTATTAGTGCCACGGCTGCGCCACGTGGCACGCCTCCTCCATTGAGCTGCGCAAGCTCAATGGAGGAGGAGTGCCTCGTGCGCAGCACGAGGCACTCATACTATTGCTCAGGCTTATTTATTAGTGCCACGGCTGCGCCACGTGGCACGCCTCCTCCATTGAGCTGCGCAAGCTCAATGGAGGAGGAGTGCCTCGTGCGCAGCACGAGGCACTCATACTATTGCTCAGGCTTATTATTATTTATATATTCTTCCGTAAAAACTTTGTCCGGCTACTCCTCCTACAGCTTTGAGAAAACGCGAAAAGTAAAAACGTAGAAACGTGCGCCTTAATCGGGAATCGATGGGTATGACTTTTATTAGCGATTGGCGTGCACGTTTTTGCGCAACGTGCACAAACGTGCGCTTTTTGCCCCATCCGGAACGCATTGCGTGAACTTTGGGGCCTCACCACTCGCACACCGTTACTCGAAAAATTCTGAACCGATTTAGAAAGTTGTAGGCCCTGAATTTAACTACAGTCCTGTGGATTTTCAGAACGATGGCACGAATAGTTTTTGCACGAAGTGCAAAAACATTTCCAAATTTCCAAACTAATGGGGAAGATTTTCCCATGCATTTCAATGGCGCCATTATAAGCGGATGGGAAAATGTTGAGAAAAAAAGACAAAATTCACCTTTTTTCCGAGTCACGTATCTTTCTCATACTTGCACGTAGAAACGTCATTCAAACATCAAAACGGAGGAAAACTTCTCTTCTCTCTCCAAACCCCGGACTGTTTTTTCCTAAAATGTACACTTTTCAAGATATGAGCCCTCAAGCGAGGACTGGAAATCACTTTTTTTCAAATCTAGAGCACGGGAGTCAGTTTGCTAGAGTGTAGTTACACTGAAAAAAAAACATGATTTCTTATTTGTAACTCGAGGTCACGGCCAAACCGTAAAAGGTAGACAGATCATTTTTGGTCAGAATATAGACATAGGTGTTGTGATTTATAAAATGTGACTTTGACAGGCGTGGTGTGCACAAAATTTTAACGGGGGGCCCAACAGACGCGCCAATTCCTGTCTCGCTGTTCATTGACTCCCATGTTAAAAAACATTTTCTTAAAAAAAATCTCATTTTTGTTTTCGAATTGCCGTTACTAACACATTTTAAGGAATATCTGAATGAAAATAAGATTGACAGAATGTTCTGGGTTCTCCGTCTCTCACGATGTTTTCATATTTCTGCTAAGAGCTACGGTTTGACCGCAAAGTGGAGTGATTTGAGGTTTGTCACAACCGAAAATCTAGCTGTCATTCCCGCTCCCTCTGTATCAGCTTCTTGTTGCCCCTAACAACCAGAGCACAGCTGTGCTGATTAGACTGACCCAGACCTGGTCACATGACACAGTCATTACAGACTTCATGTAATATAACCTGGAAAATGGAGGAATCTGAACCCTGACCTTTTGACCTTACATGATCCCCAGTCCTGCTGGGAACAGGTTCATTGGATATATATGTATATTATTATTATTATACATATAAATATTTACATTTGTATATTATATATACAAATTAGCCCCGCCCCTTCTTCTGATTGGCCGATACGTTATAGTCGAATATCTTTTGAATGGTTTGACATACAGAGTAATGGGTGGTGTCAAATGACTAATTATCGAGTCCCTGACCTTCATTGGTGCAAATTAGCCCCGCCCCTTCTTCTGATTGGCCGATACGTTATAGTCCAATATCTTTTGAATGGTTTGACATACAGAAACATGGGTGGTGTCAAATGACTAAGTATCGAGTCCCTGACCCTCATTGGTGCAAATTAGCCACGCCCCTTCTTCTGATTGGCCGATACGTTATAGTCCAATATCTTTTGAATGGTTTGACATACAGAGACATGGGTGGTGTCAAATGACTAAGTATCGAGTCCCTGACCCTCATTGGTGCAAATTAGCCACGCCCCTTCTTCTGATTGGCTGATACGTTAAAGTCCAATATCTTTTGAATGGTTTGACATACAGAGACATGGGTGGTGTCAAATGACTAAGTATCGAGTCCCTGACCCTCATTGGTGCAAATTAGCCACGCCCCTTCTTCTGATTGGCTGATACGTTAAAGTCCAATATCTTTTGAATGGTTTGACATACAGAGACATGGGTGGTGTCAAATGACTAAGTATGGAGTCCCTGACCCTCATTGGTGCAAATTAGCCCCGCCCCTTCTTCTGATTGGCCGATACGTTATAGTCCAATATCTTTTGAATGGTTTGACATAGAGAGTCATGGGTGGTGTCAAATGACCAAGTATCGAGTCCTTGACCTTCATGGTTGCATCCCGCGATCATCCGGCAGTAGTCCGTGGCACTTCAAAATTTCCCGGGAATTTTGTCTAGTTATTATATATTCTTCCGTAAAAACTTTGTCCGGCTACTCCTCCTACAGCTTTGAGAAAACGCGAAAAGTAAAAACGTAGAAACGTGCGCCTTAATCGGGAATCGATGGGTATGACTTTTATTAGCGATTGGCGTGCACGTTTTTGCGCAACGTGCACAAACGTGCGCTTTTTGCCCCATCCGGAACGCATTGCGTGAACTTTGGGGCCTCACCACTCGCACACCGTTACTCGAAAAATTATGAACCGATTTAGAAAGTTGTAGGCCCTGAATTTAACTACAGTCCTGTGGATTTTCAGAACGATGGCACGAATAGTTTTTGCACGAAGTGCAAAAACATTTCCAAATTTCCAAACTAATGGGGAAGATTTTCCCATGCATTTCAATGGCGCCATTATAAGCGGATGGGAAAATGTTGAGAAAAAAAAGGCAAAATTCACCTTTTTTCCGAGTCACGTATCTTTCTCATACTTGGACGTAGAAACGTCATTCAAACTTCAAAATGGAGGAAAACTTCTCTTCTCTCTCCAAACCCCGGACTGTTTTTTCCTAAAATGTACACTTTTCAAGATATGAGCGCTCAAGCGAGGACTGGAAATCACTTTTTTGTCAAATCTACAGTGCGGTTCTAATTGATCAGAGTGCGAGAGACTTTAAAAAAATGATCATAATTTTTATTTGTAACTCGACCTCACGGCCAAACCGTAAAAGGTAGACAGATCATTTTTGGTCAGAATATAGACATAGGTGTTGTGATTCATAAAATGTGACTTTGACAGGCGTGGTGTGCACAAAATTTGACCGGGGGGCCCAACAGACACGCCAAATCCTGTCTTTCTCTCCATTGACTCCCATGTTAAATAACGTTTTCTTCAAAAAAATCTCATTTTTGTTTTCGAATTGCCGTTACTAACACATTTTAAGGAATATCTGAATGAAAATAAGATTGACAGAATGTTCTGGGTTCTCCGTCTCTCACGATGTTTTCATTTTTCTGCTAAGAGCTACGGTTTGACCGCAAAGTGGAGTGATTTGAGGTTTGTCACAACCAAAATCTAGCTGTCATTCCCGCTCCCTCTGTATCAGGTTCTTGTTGCCCCTAACAACATGAGCACAGCTGTGCTGATTAGACTGACCCAGACCTGGTCACATGACACAGTCATTACAGACTTCATGTAATATAACCTGGAAAATGGAGGAATCTGAACCCTGACCTTTTGACCTTACATGATCCCCAGTCCTGCTGGGAACAGGTTCATTGGATATATATGTATATTATTATTATTATACATATAAATATTTACATTTGAATATTATATATACAAATTAGCCCCGCCCCTTCTTCTGATTGGCCGATACGTTATAGTCCAATATCTTTTGAATGGTTTGACATACAGAGACATGGGTGGTGTCAAATGACTAAGTATCGAGTCCTTGACCCTCATTGGTGCAAATTAGCCACGCCCCTTCTTCTGATTGGCTGATACGTTAAAGTCCAATATCTTTTGAATGGTTTGACATACAGAGACATGGGTGGTGTCAAATGACTAAGTATCGAGCCCCTGACCCTCATTGGTGCAAATTAGCCCCGCCCCTTCTTCTGATTGGCTGATACGTTAAAGTCCAATATCTTTTGAATGGTTTGACATACAGAGACATGGGTGGTGTCAAATGACTAAGTATCGAGTCCCTGACCCTCATTGGTGCAAATTAGCCACGCCCCTTCTTCTGATTGGCCGATACGTTAAAGTCCAATATCTTTTGAATGGTTTGACATACAGAGACATGGGTGGTGTCAAATGACTAAGTATCGAGTCCCTGACCCTCATTGGTGCAAATTAGCCCCGCCCCTTCTTCTGATTGGCCGATACGTTATAGTCCAATATCTTTTGAATGGTTTGACATACAGAGACATGGGTGGTGTCAAATGACTAAGTATCGAGTCCCCGACCCTCATTGGTGCAAATTAGCCACGCCCCTTCTTCTGATTGGCCGATACGTAATAGTCCAATATCTTTTGAATGGTTTGACATACAGAGACATGGGTGGTGTCAAATGACTAAGTATCGAGTCCCTGACCCTCATTGGTGCAAATTAGCCCCGCCCCTTCTTCTGATTGGCCGATACGTTTTAGTCCAATATCTTTTGAATGGTTTGACATACAGAGACATGGGTGGTGTCAAATGACTAAGTATGGAGTCCCTGACCCTCATTGGTGCAAATTAGCCACGCCCCTTCTTCTGATTGGCCGATACGTTATAGTCCAATATCTTTTGAATGGTTTGACATAGAGAGTCATGGATGGTGTCAAATGACTAAGTATCGAGTCCTTGACCCTCATTGGTGCAAATTAGCCCCGCCCTTTCTTCTGATTGGCCGATACGTTATAGTCCAATATCTTTTGAATGGTTTGAGATACAGAGTCATGAATGATGTCATATTAATCAGTATCGAGTCCTTGACCTTCATGGGTGCATCCCGCGATCATCCGGCAGTAGTCCGTGGCACTTCAAAATTTCCCGGGAATTTTGTCTAGTTAGTGCCACGGCTGCGCCACGTGGCACGCCTCCTCCATTGAGCTGCGCAAGCTCAATGGAGGAGGAGTGCCTCGTGCGCAGCACGAGGCACTCATACTATTGCTCAGGCTTATTTATTATTAGTGCCACGGCTGCGCCACGTGGCACGCCTCCTCCATTGAGCTGCGCAAGCTCAATGGAGGAGGAGTGCCTCGTGCGCAGCACGAGGCACTCATACTATTGCTCAGGCTTATTTATTATTTATTATATATTCTTCCGTAAAAACTTTGTCCGGCTACTCCTCCTACAGCTTTGAGAAAACGCGAAAAGTAAAAACGTAGAAACGTGCGCCTTAATCGGGAATCGATGGGTATGACTTTTATTAGCGATTGGCGTGCACGTTTTTGCGCAACGTGCACAAACGTGCGCTTTTTGCCCCATCCGGAACGCATTGCGTGAACTTTGGGGCCTCACCACTCGCACACCGTTACTCGAAAAATTATGAACCGATTTAGAAAGTTGTAGGCCCTGAATTTAACTACAGTCCTGTGGATTTTCAGAACGATGGCACGAATAGTTTTTGCACGAAGTGCAAAAACATTTCCAAATTTCCAAACTAATGGGGAGCTCATTTTCCCTATGTATTCCTATGGCGCCATTCAAAGCGGATGGGAAAATGTCGAGAAAAAAGACAAAATTCACCTTTTTTCTGAGTCACGTATCTTTCTCATACTTGCACGTAGAAACGTCATTCAAACTTCAAAACGGAGGAAAACTTCTCTTTTCTCTCCAAACCCGAAACAGTTTTTTCCTAAAATGTACACTTTTCAAGATATGAGCCCTCAAGCGAGGACTGGAAATCACTTTTTTTCAAATCTAGAGCACGGGAGTCAGTTTGCTAGAGTGTAGTTACACTGAAAAAAAAACATGATTTCTTATTTGTAACTCGAGCTCACGGGCAAACCGTAAAAGGTAGACAGATAATTTTTGGTCAGAATATAGACATAGGTGTTGTGATTCATAAAATGTGACTTTGACAGGCGTGGTGTGCACAAAATTTTAACGGAGGAGCCAACAGACACGCCAATTCCTGTCTCTCTCTTCATTGACTCCCATGTTAAATGAAGTTTTCTTAAAAAAAATCTCATTTTTGTTTTCGAATTGCCGTTACTAACACATTTTAAGGAATATCTGTATGAAAATAACATTTAGATAATCTGGTAGGTTCTCTGTTTCTCAAAATGTTTTCGTTTTTCTGCTAAGAGCTACGGTTTGAGCGCAAAGTGGAGGGATTTCAGGTTTGTCACAACCAAAAATCCAGCTGAGTCATTCCCGCTCCCTCTGTATCAGGTTCTTGTTGCCCCTAGCAACCAGAGCTCAGCTGTTGACTGATTAGACTGACCCAGAACTGGTCACATGACTCACTCAGTACAGAATTCATAGTATAACCTGGAAAATGGAGAAATCTGAACCCTGACCTTTTAACCTTAGATGAACACACACACACACACACACACACACACACACACACACACACACACACACACACACACACACACGATAGGTGTTATTATGGGATGTAAGGTGTTTTTATAGGATGTTAGTGTTATTATGGGATGTCAGGTGTTTTTATAGGATGTTAGTGTTATTATGGGATGACAGGTGTTTTTATAGGATGTTAGTGTTATTATGGGATGTCAGGTGTTTTTATAGGATGTTAGTGTTATTATGGGATGGCAGGTGTTTTTATAGGATGTTAGTGTTATTATGGGATGGCAGGTGTTTTTATAGGATGTTAGTGTTATTATGGGATGTTAGTGTTATTATGGGATGGTAGGTGTTTATTATGGGATGGTAGTGTTATTGGTGTTAGCGGTCCCGTTAGCGGTTCTGTTAGCGGTCCTGTTAGCGATCCCGTTAGCGGTCCCGTTAGCGGTCCAGTTAGCGATCCCGTTAGCGGTCCAGTTAGCGACCCCGTTAGCGACCCCGTTAGCGGTCCCGTTAGCAATCCCGTTAGCGGTCCCGTTAGCGGTTGTTAGCGATCCCGTTAGCGATCCCGTTAGCGGCTTGGTTAGCGATCCCGTTAGCGGCTCGGTTAGCGGTCCCGTTAGCGGTTCAGTTAGCGATTCCGTTAGCGATCCCGTTAGCGGTCCCGTTAGCTGTCCCGTTAGCGGTCCAGTTAGCGATCCCGTTAGCGGTCCAGTTAGCGGTTCCGCTAGCGGTTGTTAGCGATCCCGTTAGCGGTCCCGTTAGCGGTTCAGTTAGCGATTCCGTTAGCGATCCCGTTAGCGGTCCCGTTAGCGGTCCAGTTAGCGACCCCGTTAGCGGTCCCGTTAGCGGTTCCGCTAGCGGTTGTTAGCGATCCCGTTAGCGGTCCCGTTAGCGGTTCAGTTAGCGATTCCGTTAGCGATCCCGTTAGCGGTCCCGTTAGCGGTCCAGTTAGCGATCCCGTTAGCGGTCCAGTTAGCGACCCCGTTAGCGGTCCCGTTAGCGGTCCCGTTAGCGGTTCCGCTAGCGGTTGTTAGCGGTCCCGTTAGCGGTTCTGTTAGCGGTTCTGTTAGCGGTCCTGTTAGCGGTTCCGTTAGCGGTTGTTAGCGGTCCCGTTAGCGATCCCATTAGCGGCTCGGTTAGCAATCCCGTTAGCGGCTCGGTTAGCGGTCCCGTTAGCGGTTCAGTTAGCGATTCCGTTAGCGATCCCGTTAGCGGTACCGTTAGCGGTCCAGTTAGCGATCCCGTTAGCGGTCCAGTTAGCGACCCCGTTAGCGGTCCCGTTAGCAATCCCATTAGCGGTCCCGTTAGCGGTTCCGCTAGCGGTTGTTAGCGATCCTGTTAGCGGTTCTGTTAGCGGTTCTGTTAGCGGTTGTTAGCGGTCCCGTTAGCGATCCCATTAGCGGCTCGGTTAGCGGTCCCGTTAGCGATCCCGTTAGCGATCCCGTTAGCGATCCCGTTAGCGATCCCGTTAGCGATCCCGTTAGCGATCCCGTTAGCGATCCCGTTAGCGGTCCCGTTAGCGGTCCCGTTAGCGATCCCATTAGCGGTCCCGTTAGCGATCCCGTTAGCGGTCCCGTTAGCGGTCCCGTTAGCGATCCCATTAGCGGTCCCGTTAGCGGTTCCGTTAGCGGTTGTTAGCGGCTCAGTTAGCGATCCCGTTAGCGGCTCGGTTAGCGGTCCCGTTAGCGGTCCCGTTAGCAATCCCGTTAGCGATCCCGTTAGCGGTTCAGTTAGCGGTTCTATATTTTCTGTAATAACTTTTGAATGGTTTGACATAGAGAGTCATGGGTGGTGTCATTGGAATCTGTATCGAGTCCTTGACCTTCATGGGTGCAAATAAGCCCCGCGATCATCCGGCAGTAGTCCGTGGCACTTCAAAATTTCCCGGGAATTTTGTCTAGTTAGTGCCACGGCTGCGCCACGTGGCACTCCTCCTCCATTGAGATGCGCAAGCTCAATGGAGGAGGAGTGCCTCGTGCGCAGCACGAGGCACTCATACTATTGCTCAGGCTTATTTATTTATTTATTTATTTATTTATTCTTCCGTATAAACTTCGGCGCGTAACTAGTTGCGCAGCTTTGAGAAAACTCAAAAAGTAAAAACGTAGAAACGTGCGCCTTAATCGGGAATCGATGGGAATGACTTTTATTAGCGATTGACGTGCACGTTTTTGCGCAACGTGCACAAACGTGCGCTTTTTGCCCCATCCGGAACGCATTGCGAGAACTTTGGGGCCTCACCACTCGCACACCGTTACTCGAAAAATTCTGAACCGATTTAGAAAGTTGTAGGCCCTGAATTTAACTACAGTCCTGTGGATTTTCAGAACGATGGCACGAATAGTTTTTGCACGAAGTGCAAAAACATTTCCAAATTTCCAAACTAATGGGGAAGATTTTCCCATGCATTTCAATGGCGCCATTATAAG
The DNA here is from genome assembly GCF_033807715.1 of Cololabis saira. Taxonomy (NCBI): domain Eukaryota; kingdom Metazoa; phylum Chordata; class Actinopteri; order Beloniformes; family Belonidae; genus Cololabis; species Cololabis saira. Next base: position 12,658,125 of record NC_084587.1, on the reverse strand, counting down.
CGGATGGGAAAATGTTGAGAAAAAAAAGACAAAATTCACCTTTTTTCCGAGTCACGTATCTTTCTCATACTTGGACGTAGAAACGTCATTCAAACTTCAAAACGGAGGAAAACTTCTCTTCTCTCTCCAAACCCCGGACTGTTTTTTCCTAAAATGTACACTTTTCAAGATATGAGCCCTCAAGCGAGGACTGGAAATCACTTTTTTTCAAATCTAGAGCACGGGAGTCAGTTTGCTAGAGTGTAGTTACACTGAAAAAAAAACATGATTTCTTATTTGTAACTCGAGGTCACGGCCAAACCGTAAAAGGTAGACAGATAATTTTTGGTCAGAATATAGACATAGGTGTTGTGATTTATAAAATGTGACTTTCACAGGCGTGGTGTGCACAAAATTTTAACGGTGGAGCCAACAGACACGCCAATTCCTGTCTGTCTCTTCATTGACTCCCATGTTAAATGAAGTTTTCTTAAAAAAAATCTCATTTTTGTTTTCGAATTGCCGTTACTAACACATTTTAAGGAATATCTGAATAAAATTAAGATTGTCAGAATCTTCCGGGTTCTGTCTCTCTCACGATGTCTTTGTTTTTCTGATAGGAGCTACAGTTTGATTACAAGGTGAAGTTATTTGAGGCTTGTCAAATCCAAAAAACTAGCTGAGTCATTCCAATACAATATACACTACCATACTTCCGGGTCATGTGACCCAGAACTGGTCACATGACACATCAATGCAGACTTCATAATACTTTACCTTGGATAATGGAGGAATCTGAACCCTGACCTTACATGATCCCCATTTTATTTTTATAGGATGTTAGTGTTATTATGGGATGGCAGGTGTTTTTATAGGATGTTAGTGTTATTATGGGATGGCAGGTGTTTTTATAGGATGTTAGTGTTATTATGGGATGGCAGGTGTTTTTATAGGATGTTAGTGTTATTATGGGATGGTAGGTGTTTATTATGGGATGGTAGTGTTATTGATGTTAGCGGTCCCGTTAGCGGTTCTGTTAGCGGTCCTGTTAGCGATCCCGTTAGCGGTCCAGTTAGCGATCCCGTTAGCGGTCCAGTTAGCGACCCCGTTAGCAATCCCGTTAGCGGTCCCGTTAGCGGTTGTTAGCGATCCCGTTAGCAATCCCGTTAGCGGCTCGGTTAGCGGTCCCGTTAGCGATCCCATTAGCGGTCCCGTTAGCGGTCCCGTTAGCGGTTCCGTTAGCGATCCCATTAGCGGTCCCGTTAGCGGTCCCGTTATCGGTTCCGTTAGCGGTTGTTAGCGGCTCGGTTAGCGATTCCGTTAGCGGCTCGGTTAGCGGTCCCGTTAGCGATCCCGTTAGCGATCCCGTTAGCGGTTCAGTTAGCGGTTCTGTTAGCGGTCTTGTTAGCGGTTCTATTAGCCTATTACATATTTTCTGTAATAACTTTTGAATGGTTTGACATAGAGAGTCATGGGTGGTGTCAAATGACTAAGTATCGAGTCCTTGACCTTCATGGGTGCAAATAAGCCCCGCGATCATCCGGCAGTAGTCCGTGGCACTTCAAAATTTCCCAGGAATTTTGTCTAGTTATTATATATTCTTCCGTAAAAACTTTGTCCGGCTACTCCTCCTACAGCTTTGAGAAAACGCGAAAAGTAAAAACGTAGAAACGTGCGCCTTAATCGGGAATCGATGGGTATGACTTTTATTAGCGATTGGCGTGCACGTTTTTGCGCAACGTGCACAAACGTGCGCTTTTTGCCCCATCCGGAACGCATTGCGTGAACTTTGGGGCCTCACCACTCGCACACCGTTACTCGAAAAATTATGAACCGATTTAGAAAGTTGTAGGCCCTGAATTTAACTACAGTCCTGTGGATTTTCAGAACGATGGCACGAATAGTTTTTGCACGAAGTGCAAAAACATTTCCAAATTTCCAAACTAATGGGGAGCTCATTTTCCCTATGTATTCCTATGGCGCCATTCAAAGCGGATGGGAAAATGTCGAGAAAAAAGACAAAATTCACCTTTTTTCTGAGTCACGTATCTTTCTCATACTTGCACATAGAAACGTCATTCAAACTTCAAAACGGAGGAAAACTTCTCTTCTCTCTCCAAACCCGAAACAGTTTTTTCCTAAAATGTACACTTTTCAAGATATGAGCCCTCAAGCGAGGACTGGAAATCACTTTTTTTCAAATCTAGAGCACGGGAGTCAGTTTGCTAGAGTGTAGTTACACTGAAAAAAAAACATGATTTCTTATTTGTAACTCGAGGTCACGGCCAAACCGTAAAAGGTAGACAGATAATTTTTGGTCAGAATATAGACATAGGTGTTGTGATTTATAAAATGTGACTTTGACAGGCGTGGTGTGCACAAAATTTTAACGGGGGAGCCAACAGACACGCCAGTTCCTGTCTCTCTCTTCATTGACTCCCATGTTAAATGAAGTTTTCTTAAAAAAAATCTCATTTTTGTTTTCGAATTGCCGTTACTAACACATTCTAAGGAATATCTGTATGAAAATAACATTTAGATAATCTGGTAGGTTCTCTGTTTCTCAAAATGTTTTCGTTTTTCTGCTAAGAGCTACGGTTTGAGCGCAAAGTGGAGTGATTTCAGGTTTGTCACAACCAAAAATCCAGCTGAGTCATTCCCGCTCCCTCTGTATCAGGTTCTTGTTGCCCCTAGCAACCAGAGCTCAGCTGTTGACTGATTAGACTGACCCAGAACTGGTCACATGACTCACTCAGTACAGACTTCATAGTATAACCTGGAAAATGGAGAAATCTGAACCCTGACCTTTTAACCTTAGATGAACACACACACACACACACACACACACACACACACACACACACACACACACACACACACACACACACACACACACACACACACGATAGGTGTTATTATGGGATGTCAGGTGTTTTTATAGGATGTTAGTGTTATTATGGGATGTCAGGTGTTTTTATAGGATGTTAGTGTTATTATGGGATGACAGGTGTTTTTATAGGATGTTAGTGTTATTATGGGATGGCAGGTGTTTTTATAGGATGTTAGTGTTATTATGGGATGGCAGGTGTTTTTATAGGATGTTAGTGTTATTATGGGATGTTAGTGTTATTATGGGATGGTAGGTGTTTATTATGGGATGGTAGTGTTATTGGTGTTAGCGGTCCCGTTAGCGGTTCTGTTAGCGGTCCTGTTAGCGATCCCGTTAGCGGTCCCGTTAGCGGTCCAGTTAGCGATCCCGTTAGCGGTCCAGTTAGCGATCCCGTTAGCGGCTTGGTTAGCGATCCCGTTAGCGGCTCGGTTAGCGGTCCCGTTAGCGGTTCAGTTAGCGATTCCGTTAGCGATCCCGTTAGCGGTCCCGTTAGCGGTCCCGTTAGCGGTCCAGTTAGCGATCCCGTTAGCGGTCCAGTTAGCGACCCCGTTAGCGGTCCCGTTAGCGGTTCCGCTAGCGGTTGTTAGCGATCCCGTTAGCGGTCCCGTTAGCGGTTCAGTTAGCGATTCCGTTAGCGATCCCGTTAGCGGTCCCGTTAGCGGTCCAGTTAGCGATCCCGTTAGCGGTCCAGTTAGCGACCCCGTTAGCGGTTCCGCTAGCGGTTCCGTTAGCGGTCCAGTTAGCGACCCCGTTAGCGGTCCCGTTAGCGGTTCTGTTAGCGGTTCTGTTAGCGGTCCTGTTAGCGGTTCCGTTAGCGGTTGTTAGCGGTCCCGTTAGCGATCCCATTAGCGGCTCGGTTAGCAATCCCGTTAGCGGCTCGGTTAGCGGTCCCGTTAGCGGTTCAGTTAGTGATTCCGTTAGCGATCCCGTTAGCGGTACCGTTAGCAGTCCAGTTAGCGATCCCGTTAGCGGTCCAGTTAGCGACCCCGTTAGCGGTCCCGTTAGCAATCCCATTAGTGGTCCCGTTAGCGGTTCCGCTAGCGGTTGTTAGCGATCCCGTTAGCGGTTCTGTTAGCGGTTCTGTTAGCGGTCCCGTTAGCGGTTCTGTTAGCGGTTGTTAGCGGTCCCGTTAGCGATCCCATTAGCGGCTCGGTTAGCGGTCCCGTTAGCGATCCCGTTAGCGATCCCGTTAGCGATCCCGTTAGCGGTCCCGTTAGCGGTTCCGTTAGCGGTCCCGTTAGCGGTCCCGTTAGCGGTTCCGTTAGCGGTTGTTAGCGGCTCGGTTAGCGATCCCGTTAGCGGCTCGGTTAGCGGTCCCGTTAGCGGTCCCGTTAGCGATCCCGTTAGCGATCCCGTTAGCGGTTCAGTTAGCGGTTCTATATTTTCTGTAATAACTTTTGAATGGTTTGACATAGAGAGTCATGGGTGGTGTCATTGGAATCTGTATCGAGTCCTTGACCTTCATGGGTGCAAATAAGCCCCGCGATCATCCGGCAGTAGTCCGTGGCACTTCAAAATTTCCCGGGAATTTTGTCTAGTTATTATATATTCTTCCGTAAAAACTTTGTCCGGCTACTCCTCCTACAGCTTTGAGAAAACGCGAAAAGTAAAAACGTAGAAACGTGCGCCTTAATCGGGAATCGATGGGTATGACTTTTATTAGCGATTGGCGTGCACGTTTTTGCGCAACGTGCACAAACGTGCGCTTTTTGCCCCATCCGGAACGCATTGCGTGAACTTTGGGGCCTCACCACTCGCACACCGTTACTCGAAAAATTATGAACCGATTTAGAAAGTTGTAGGCCCTGAATTTAACTACAGTCCTGTGGATTTTCAGAACGATGGCACGAATAGTTTTTGCACGAAGTGCAAAAACATTTCCAAATTTCCAAACTAATGGGGAAGATTTTCCCATGCATTTCAATGGCGCCATTATAAGCGGATGGGAAAATGTTGAGAAAAAAAAGACAAAATTCACCTTTTTTCCGAGTCACGTATCTTTCTCATACTTGCACGTAGAAACGTCATTCAAACTTCAAAACGGAGGAAAAGTTCTCTTCTCTCTCCAAACCCCGGACAGTTTTTTCCTAAAATGTACACTTTTCAAGATATGAGCCCTCAAGCGAGGACTGGAAATCACTTTTTTTCAAATCTAGAGCACGGGAGTCAGTTTGCTAGAGTGTAGTTACACTGAAAAAAAAACATGATTTCTTATTTGTAACTCGAGGTCACGGCCAAACCGTAAAAGGTAGACAGATAATTTTTGGTCAGAATATAGACATAGGTGTTGTGATTCATAAAATGTGACTTTGACAGGCGTGGTGTGCACAAAATTTTAACGGGGGAGCCAACAGACACGCCAGTTCCTGTCTCTCTCTTCATTGACTCCCATGTTAAATGAAGTTTTCTTAAAAAAAATCTCATTTTTGTTTTCGAATTGCCGTTACTAACACATTTTAAGGAATATCTGTATGAAAATAACATTTAGATAATCTGGTAGGTTCTCCGTTTCTCAAAATGTTTTCGTTTTTCTGCTAAGAGCTACGGTTTGAGCGCAAAGTGGAGTGATTTCAGGTTTGTCACAACCGAAAATCCAGCTGAGTCATTCCCGCTCCCTCTGTATCAGGTTCTTGTTGCCCCTAGCAACCAGAGCTCAGCTGTACTGATTAGACTGACCCAGAACTGGTCACATGACTCACTCAGTACAGAATTCATAGTATAACCTGGAAAATGGAGAAATCTGAACCCTGACCTTTTAACCTTAGATGAACACACACACACACACACACACACACACACACACACACACACACACACACACACACACACACACACACACACACACACACACACACACACGATAGGTGTTATTATGGGATGGCAGGTGTTTTTATAGGATATTAGTGTTATTATGGGATGTCAGGTGTTTTTATAGGATGTTAGTGTTATTATGGGATGTCAGGTGTTTTTATAGGATGTTAGTGTTATTATGGGATGGCAGGTGTTTTTATAGGATGTTAGTGTTATTATGGGATGTCAGGTGTTTTTATAGGATGTTAGTGTTATTATGGGATGTTAGTGTTATTATGGAATGGTAGGTGTTTATTATGGGATGGTAGTGTTATTGGTGTTAGCGGTCCCGTTAGCGGTTCTGTTAGCGGTCCTGTTAGCGATCCCGTTAGCGGTCCCGTTAGCGGTCCAGTTAGCGACCCCGTTAGCGGTCCCGTTAGCAATCCTGTTAGCGGTCCCGTTAGCGGTTGTTAGCGATCCCGTTAGCGATCCCGTTAGCGGCTCAGTTAGCGATCCCGTTAGCGGTTCGGTTAGCGGTCCCGTTAGCGGTTCAGTTAGCGATTCCGTTAGCGATCCCGTTAGCGGTCCCGTTAGCGGTCCAGTTAGCGACCCCGTTAGCGGTCCCGTTAGCAATCCCATTAGCGGTCCCGTTAGCGGTTCCGCTAGCGGTTGTTAGCGATCCCGTTAGCGGTCCTGTTAGCGGTTATGTTAGCGGTTCTGTTAGCGGTCCCGTTAGCGGTTCCGTTAGCGGTTGTTAGCGGTCCCGTTAGCGACCCCATTAGCGGCTCGGTTAGCGGTCCCATTAGCGATCCCGTTAGCGATCCCGTTAGCGATCCCGTTAGCGGTCCCGTTAGCGATCCCGTTAGCGATCCCATTAGCGGTCCCATTAGCGGTCTTGTTAGCGGTTCCGTTAGCGGTTGTTAGCGGCTCGGTTAGCGATTCCGTTAGCGGCTCGGTTAGTGATCCCGTTAGCGATCCTGTTAGCGGTCCCGTTAGCGGTCCCGTTAGCGGTTCCGTTAGCGATCCCATTAGCGGTCCCATTAGCGGTCCCGTTAGCGGTTCCGTTAGCGGTTGTTAGCGGCTCGGTTAGCGATTCCGTTAGCGGCTCGGTTAGCAGTCCCGTTAGCGGTCCCGTTAGCGATCCCTTTAGCGATCCCGTTAGCGGTTCAGTTAGCGATACTGTTAGAGGTTCCGTTAGCGGTTCTGTTAGCTATCCCGTTAGCGGTCCCGTTAGCGGTCTTGTTAGCGGTTCTATTAGCCTATTACATATTTTCTGTAATAACTTTTGAATAGTTTGACATAGAGAGTCATGGGTGGTGTCATTGGAATCTGTATCGAGTCCTTGACCCTCATTGGTGCAAATTAGCCCCGCCCCTTCTTCTGATTGGCTGATACGTTATAGTCAAATATCTTTTGAATGGTATGACATACAGAGTCATGGATGATGTCATATTAATCAGTATATTAATCAGTATCGAGCCCCGCGATCATCCGGCAGTAGTCCGTGGCACTTCAAAATTTCCCGGGAATTTTGTCTAGTTATTATTCTTATTCCGCACTTTTTTTTGTCCGTTAATACGGCCCGAACCGCAACGTGCACCCATGCATGGCAAACATCGTTGGATGCGTCTCCATCGTGATTCGATGGGCATTACTTTTCTCCGTAATAGGGGTTACCGTGGCAACACTAGTTGCCAAAAAGCAAAAAAAAAGGCGAAAATTCCCACGCTTATTGCTCGGCCGAACTTTATCGTAGAGACATCGTTCAAACTTTCAAACACTCGGCCCGATAGTCACTAAAGGACCATAAAACTTCATCATGCTACTTATCACGGTTTTTGCGATATTTAACTTTCAATTTAAAAAAAAAATCTATTTTATTTTGGACGCTTGTTGCTAGGCAACGGTTTATCGTACAGACATCATTACAACATTGACAAACCCGGGACGCTTTGTACTGCAACATATTTTAGTCTCGTCATGCTTGCTATTATGGTTTTTGAGATATTCCACATTGTTCATTTTGATGCTAACGGAACTTCGGATGCTTGTTGCGCGGCAACGCGGTATCGCAGAGACTTTGTTCCAACGTTAAAAGACTCAGGTTGATGTGGACTACAACATACTGAGGTCTCATTACGCTCTCGTTTACAGCTTTTGAGATATTAAAGCCAAATTGTCCCATTCTATCCTATGGGGCTTGTTACCATGGCAACAAAAACCTATGCATTTGTATGGGAGAGCATGTGAATAAACAATCTGTTAATACTGCTCGGACCGCAATGTGCACCCATGCATGGCATATATCGTTGGATGCGTCTCCATCGTGCCTCGATGGGCATTACTTTTTTCAGTCAAAAGTGCTACCGTGGCAACGCTAGATGCCAAAAAGCCAAAAAAAAGGCGAAAATTCAGACGCTTATTGCTCGGCCGGACTTTATCGTAGAGACATAGTTCAAACTTTCAAACACTCTGCCCGATTGGCACTAACGGAGCCTAGAACCTCATTATGCCATTTTTTTAAGTTTTTGTGATATTGACCTTTCATTTTTTTTTAAATTTCCGTTTGACTTTGGACGCTTGTTGCTAGGCAACAGATTATCGTAGAGACATCATACAAATGTTCTCTGACTCGGCACGCTGTGACCTTCAACGTATTAAAATTTCATGAAGCTGTGATTTAAGGAAAGTTTAATGTAAAATCCATGCCAAATGGCCCCATTCATTCGGATGGGTTTTTTTAAACCATGGTGGAAAAAAAACCTATCCGTTAACGTAGCCTGAACCGGAACGTGCACCCATGCATGGCATACATCGTTGGATGCGTCTCCATCGTGCCTCGATGGGTATTGCTTTTCTCAGTCAAAAGCGTTACCGTGGGGACGCTAGACGGCAAAAAGCGCGCCCCATTAATAGCTATTGGGAGCACAGGAATGAATGAAATACAACCGTAAACACCTCAAACTGACATAAAACCGCCCCGAACACAAACACTGCAGCCCCAAACCAGAGCAGCGAGAGGGCTCGAATGGGCGGTAGGGCATGCCCATATCAAAATTTCCAGAAATTTTCTAGTTATTATTATTATTATTCTCGCCATAAATAAATTGCCTTTTTGGAGGCCTTAAAATGCTCAAAAACTCACCAAATTTTGCACACGCTTCCAGAGTCGCGTAAAATTACGTATTTTATGGGCGACAGGCATGGGTCAAAAAGGATTAGGCTCTATAGCGCCACCTATTTTATGTTTTTCGACGAGCCCCACAATATGGTTTGACTTACAGCAATGACCTTTATGTGTCTATTATATCAGACAAAGCCCTACAAAAAAGTCTCTTGGACCCATGCTCTAAGTTACACAGGAAGTCCGGCATTTTGAATAGAAAATGTCATTTTTTATGAATTCTGATCATTTCTAGGCCTCGTACTTTAACGAACTCCTCCTAGAGATTTTATCGAATTGGTTCACAACTTGGTTTGTACAATCTAGACACATGGCCGACGCTAAATTGCGAAGCTTTTACGTTTTTAGCAGAGGGCTTGACCGTAGTGATCCGGCGAAGTTTGGGGTCATTTTTAAGGCTCGCCATGAAACACCAATTGGCTGTAATTCAGCAATACATGATTTGATGTGGTTGAAAACGTATGTGCATGATTGTAGGCTGAGCCTGAAGACATCTATGGTGGAATATTCAGGATCGGTTGTAGCGCCACCTGTTGGCACCAGGAATTGTCATGTCTTCTAGTATGCATCTGTGCTCAAAGGGAGATGAGCGGATGGATCTCAAAGTTGGTCAGATAAATAGGTAAGACATTGACGATGGCTGACAGAGAAAACTGTAAGTTTTTCTCAAAGGGCGTCGCTGTTAGAGGTTGTCAAATTTCGGTGTCTCGCCATGAACATAAAAGTTGTTTTAACTTTCAAATACTTGGTCCAAATTGACCCAAAATCAATACATTTAATCAGGCTTCCATTCTGATATCCATTCTATATTTGGGGCAGTTTGTCACCGACTTTATTCAAAATATGAACTCATTTTGAAATAAATCTTTACTTTGTCATGCAATGTCGAATTAACTTCTAACTTCGTAAAAATATTGTTGAAAATAATATGATTTGAGCATTGTATGTGCAAGAGGCGATTTATAATGAATGTTTTGAGTTCGATTAGAAGCATGAAGCTGTCTGCGGGCCGCGTGCGCGCAGACCGCGGGAACGCGCAGCCGCAGCTCCTGGAAGCTGCCGGGGGAGGGGGGTTGTTGCAACTTGCAGCAACATGTGGAGTCACGCCGTCACGTCACGTAAGTTGTATTGTGGTTTTTTAATGCGTGTTGCAATTATTTTATTATATTATTATATTATTATTGAGCTTCCATCCGCGATCCCGATCAGGAGCGCGCGGCCGCGCGCGGCCACGCGCAGAGCCGAGAGCCAGTTTCTGCCCATTTCTGCAGCTTTGCCAAAAAATGCTACCTAAAGGTTTTCCACCTTTGTAGAGCCACAACTTTACTGTGTTTTACTCCCTAAACCACTTCCTTTCACCCCCAAGTGGTCCTTGTCTCTTGCCAGGCCGTCATTGTAAATAAGAATGTTCTTAATGACCTGCCTGGTTAAATAAAGGCGAATGACTGAATGAATATCAAATAAAGCCATAGAATTGTTGTTGTTTTTCTCTTTATCGTATAATGTTCACAAAGTGTAATGCATTCATGTCATGGGTCGTGTATTTTGAAGGATCAAATAATCAACATCCCATTATCCATTTTACATCGTGCAAGAAATGATGCAAACTTTGAAAATCGACTGTGCGCATGCGCAGAACCCAAACGTAGCATTTTTTTCGGCAGGGAGCAGAAATTGGCAGAACACCGGCTGGGACGGACCTGATGCTCTGATGCGACAGGTCTCTGCTCACACTGACTGTACATTCATACACGGACGTAATATGGGGGGGGGGGCATGTATCCTGCACTTTTTCAAAAGGCAGTTTTGGTCCCCTGCAGTTTTTACCGTCCAAAAACAATGTTACGCTATATTAAATGGAGACAGGTCAGCACTAGGACCAAGCGGAAAACGGCCGCTCAAGCTGAAGCCTGTTGTTTGGTCTGCCTGGGTCACGTCAGCTAGACGGATTTTAAGAATAAGAATAAGAATTACTTTATTAATCCCCAAAGGGAAATTCCTTTGTATGGCAGCTCATCTACTGTACCATTTGCAGAAGAGAAGCTCTTCTGAATATCTCTTGGATGAGTTGATTATGTTGAAATGTTAATAGATAACCCTTCTGTGGTCTTTTGGTCAAATTGACCCATATTCACTTTTCTTTTATATCAAAAATATGATTTTCATCCATATAACTGCCTCTGTTACACTCATTTCAAATAAAATTGATGATCAGTACCAGAGCTGGTAGAGTAGCCAAAAATTGTACTCAAGTAAAAGTACTGTTACTTCAGAATAATATGACTCAAGTAGAAGTAAAAAGTAGTCATCCAAATAATTACTTGAGTAAAAGTAAAAAAAGTACTTGGTGAAAAAACTACTCAAGTACTGAGTAACTGTTGAGTAAAGTCTGATTTATTTTTTTAACACACCCATTCAAAAAGACAAAAGTACAAAATAATCACCTTCAGGCAAATTAAAATCAATAAAATAATAAAATAAATTAAAATTAATAAAAAAATGAAAAATAGCTTAAATTAAAATAAGCGTAAAGTAAATTCAAGAACTTTAATAAATAATAAAATAACAGAATAAAAAAATAAATTAAGCACCAGTAGCACAAAATTTCAAGCCTTTGTACTTTTCTTTTTTAACCAGGCAGAACTAGAACAAACATGAACTCATAGAAACTCTGTGTGTGTTTGAGTCTGTGTAAATGTGACAAAACATGCAAAAACAAACATTTTTCCCAAATAATCACTCAGTGATGTCATGAGATTGACGCGTACACAGATAAAAGGGATAAAAGAAAAGTAACAGCTCAACGTAGCCTAATGTAGCGGAGTAAGAGGAACAGTTTGTCCTTCACAAATCTACTCAAGTAAAAGTAAAAAGTACAGTTATCCAAAACTACTCCTAAAAGTACAAAATTTCCCAAAACTTACTCAAGTAAATGTAACGGAGTAAATGTAACTCGTTACTACCCACCTCTGATCACTACTTGCATTGAATTATGGATATTTTATTCAATTTCTCCTCTCCTGTGATATTCAATTTGACCCACCAACCACTGGCTGGTGCTGGGTGGTGGTCCAAACATTTTAAATGATTTCATTTCATTTTCACATATACCCGTCTGTGATAATCCATCAATTTATATGCCTCTGAGTTTAACTATAGTCAAAAAAATTCAGAATTTCGGCTTATCTTTATCTATCTCAAAAATGAGCTATGATTTTATGTAAATGAGGTCTATTGACCATTCATTCCAAAAATAAGCGTAAAATTGGTGGTAATGAGTTGGAGTGAAGTTGACTAACAAGGTGAAACACAGAATTGGGTGATAATTAAAGCTACATGCTTTACAACCAGTAAAACCACAAAGGGAACAGTAAACTTAAAAGTAACAATAGAAAACTAGAAGAACTACTAGAAAACACAGTGAACTGAAAGAGTTTGAGTTTTTTTTTTTTTTTTTTTTTTACCTTGTCTGCACACATATTAATGATTGAAACAAGAGGAAAATTGGTTCAAAACGAGCCGGCAATGGCACAGTGTCTGCCCGGCTTTAAACAGAACCGCAGCCAGTACTCGAGTTGTAAAAAGAAATCAGGGGGGATGGTGGATTTTATCATATGGGGACAGATAATTTGTTCTGATTACAAATATTATAATATATTACAAATAGCAGTGACCAAAACACCTGCAGAAATACTGCAGGAATGACATAGCAGCAGTTAAATGCAGCCTTCTGTAAGCTTTAAATATCCACTGGGCTTACATCAAATACATCAAAACACAAAAATAAAAAACACTTTTCTGAACTTATCAATATGCATCTGTCTTTCACAGGATAAGTAAAATGGATCACTGCAAAAACTCAAAATCTTAACAAAAATATTTGTCTTATTTCTAGTGAAAATGTCTCATTTTAGTAAAAAAAACCTCATTACACTTAAAACAAGACTCATCACTGGAAAAAAAAAACACCATTTTCATCTGTTTCACCTGTTCACCTGTTTTCACTTAAAATAAGTAGAAAAATCTGCCAGTGGAATGCTTGTAATGAGAAGATAAATCTTGTTTAATTTTATTTTTTTTACATTTATCGTATTTTTAATATTCTCTTTTTGGGGGGGGCTGGAAGGAGGGGCGTTGGCCATGAGTGCGAGGGCCCGTTCATCGCTGCTTGCAGCTTTAATTATATGATTATTTTTGTAACAATTTGGTTGTTTTGCAGTTGCTGTAGGCCGGTGGTGGTGTTGGTGACCTGGGTGGAGTCCTTCCCTTTTGTGTGCTGTGTGCTTGCCACGTGTGGTTGAGTGTTTAATTATTTTTACGTTAATATCTTTCATTTTTGTAGACTCCCACTCCCTTCACTAGTTCCCCTCTGCACCAGTACGCTACAGCTCCTGCCCCTTATTTATTTTCATGACTGGTCTTTTTTAGTATTCTTTTAAAACATTGTGTAATAAAACCTATTTTTATAAAGTATCTGGATTTCACGTCTCTTGCCTTGAGTAAACGAACTTGTGTGTCTTGACTAGAGATATTAAATAATTCTTTGGGTGAAATTCCCGAGGTGGCGTTGTCAGGCAATGTGATTTGACTTTGTATTGGTGCAGCCCTTTACTCGACGCTGCGACATAGAAATAGTAATATAGTGAGAAGAAATAAGTGCAGTCATGTCACAAAAATGATGACTATATAATTGGCTGCTGAGATACATATAAGTTAAGGTACTAATGGCGCTTTTCCACTAGTACATACTCAGCCCAACTCGACTCGCCTCTCCTTGGTTTTTGCGCTTTTCCAACCCCGCCTGCTGCCTGCTGCAGGTGCTGAATTGTTATGGAAAAGAAACTAGGCCGAGTTGAGTCGAGCCGAGCTGAGATGAGTAGAGCCGAGTAGGTACTAGTGGAAAAGTGCCATAAGTAACTAGTTTCGATCCATCCAGTCCTGTAATACCAGTTTCTGCCATGTGTGGCGGTAGCAAGCAACATATCAGCATCAGCACAACATGCTGACATGAAGAAGTCTCACAGTTTGTAGGTGTACTTGAACACATCAGTCATGTAGGTACCGCCCCAAATTACAATTTTAGAATAGGTCAACGGAAACAGCAAATATCGCATAACATAACAATTTCACCATTAGCAGCCTAGACAGCTTCTACCTTTGGATAACCATTGATGTTTTGCCATTACACAAGCAACATAATCTAAAGCAGCTAGCCATTTTTACATTTCAATTCTTCTTATTGGCCTATTTGAACTGTTGAATATTACAAACCTTCACCATCAATGCCAATTTATCTTATTCTACTTACTTTGGCTTAAAAAAACTGCCGCAGATTTGTCTGTGAATCGATGCACATGCACTCATTCAAATGATAACACTATGGCTTTACTGACTTAGTAAAAGAAGGCCGGTCTGATTTGTTGAGCATCTTGGTACTTGTGAGAGCTCAAAGCGCTCCGTGGCGCTCCTACTAGATTGAATTGAATAATTTATTTATTTGACTAAGGGGCCGAGCTCTGGGGTGGCGGAGCTGAGCTCTGGTGGGCTCCGGCCCACTTTCACCCCAGTGACTTCCTATGGCAGTCAGCTCACAGAACGGATTTAGGAGCTTGTGACACCAATAGTCCAGGAAGAGGAGAGGTCTGGTGGACTGTGGAATGGACCAGCAGTGGTCCCTTTGCTGAATATGTTGAAGAACAGATTCAGTTCATTGGGTCTGTCCAGGCTGCGCCCCCTGCTGCTGATGGCCCTTGATGTTGAAGCCTATGATCTACCTCATTCCCACATGTGTCTGATGTTGCTTTGCTGGAGTTTGTGCTCCGGCTTCTATTTCTCTGTATAGCTCCTCATCCCCTCCTTCAGTTCACCCTTTATATTTTTTTTTTTAATTCATCATTTATTTGCTTATTATTTCTCTTTGGCTTTCTTTCTTGTTTTAAAAAGAGAAGTTAACTTTTTCTAAATGTGAACCTACTGCAGCCAGGAATAAATAGGAGTGAGCGCCTGGTGGCCCTTTTCCATTACACTTTCCAATAATCGCATTTTCATTACACTTTACACAAAAGATGTGAAAAGAAACTCTGAATTGATAAAGGTACCAGGGGGCTGTTGTTTCCATGAAAGATTTTTTGTTTTTTATGAGCATAACTTTCTCTCCATATATCTGTAACTTTCCATATCTCGTCCTGCAAGATCTTTCTTCAGAACAATGAAAATGAAGATTTTGACTTTGAAAAAGGTGGGAAAAAAAACGTTTTTAGTCGTTGACAAATTATTGGTACTGCTGTTGTGAAAATAGTCAACAGAGGATAAAGGCAGAGGATGGTCAATCAAATGAGTATTCAGAGGCAAAGCCCTTATGTAATGCAATAATGTATAATGATTAAGTAATATTATGACACAAGTACATCATATTAAATAGGCCAAAACAGCTGAGAAATACATTTTGATGACTTTACATCGACTGACGACCAGTGGTGGGACTAACGCATTATTTAGTAACGCGTTACAGTAACGCTGTCAGTTTTGCGGTAACTAATACTCTAACGCATTACTTTTTAAATTCAGTAATGCAATTACCGTGAAGCTTCTTTTCCCCACAGAGACCGGAGGAAAAGTAGTGTTCTTTCAAAAACATGACGGTCATTGTGGTGATATGTAATAAATCACCTGTAATACAATAGGTGTCCATAGTCATGGCGAGCCAAGAGAGCAAGGTGAGTTTCGCAACGTGGAGATATCGTCATTACAGTAATCCCTGGTTTTTCGCGGGGGTTACGTTCCAAAAAGAACCCGTGATAAGTGAAATTATTTTTATAATTATTATAGAAGGCTTCAAATTGCGGAGATCAGCACCGCCTCGCACGTATTTCACTGCTCTTCTGAGCCGCTGCATCCTGACTCTGTAGCGTCTTTTTCTTCTAAAGCCCGCGCTGCAGGTGTGTTTTTTCGAGAGAAGAAAATAGTTATAGGTAGTTGTTGTCGCTCTTTTTTTCTTCTGGGCAAAAAGATTCTTAAGCTAGGCAAAAAGATTCTTAAGCCGACATGCCACCATTTGTTATATCTGAGAACTGTAACGAACGATTCATCAAAGGGTTCCATTCTTGAGCTGCTGCTGAAGCTCATTGGCCGTTCTCAGCTTGTTGCTAAGCGACCAACGTTATTGACACAGGAAGTGAAGAAGCGGGGAGACTGTTTAGCCAATCAGAATGCAGAACACGATGCACAATGCAAATACATACAGTACCTGCTGATATGAAGGCTAGAGGGGCATTAAATGCGAGCATTTAAAATAATGTTTTTATTTAAAGTAACTAAAAAGTTACTTTTCATAGTAACGCATTACTACTTGGTCTAAGTAACTGAGTTACTAACTGAGTTACTAACTAACTAACTAACTAGTTACTGAGTTACTAACTAACTAACTAATAACGGTAACTAGTTACTATTTTTCAGTAACTAGCACAACACTGCTGACGACATCACATCTCGTGCTGCCAGAGATGTGCAAAAGCGCCAAAAAGCATTTCCATTACCCTTTGCGATAAACTGGATTATGGACGTGTCTGAAAAACGACCATATGCTAGCCTAAAAAGGTGTTTGTGATATTTGGCTGTGTTTTTGTACAAAAGATGTTTACATTACAGATTTTTCTTTGCGATATTTAGGTTATGTGCAAATTCATGGGGTAATGGAAATGCAACTAATGTTAATGGTCCCTAGTAAGTTGCTCTCCACCTTCTAAAAAGAGAAAAATAGAACATCTGCCACCTCTCCTAAGTTTTTCTCACCCAATTCAGGTCACCAACTAAGGGATTTAAATCTTACGCCTCTGGATGAGAGCCAGCATTTGATCTTTTCATCTACAACATCTTGCACTTTTCATGACCTTTCTAATTTTTAAACTGATCTGATATGAAAGACCATTAATTGCCTCAAATCTTCCATCACAAACGGAATTTTCTAAAGCATGAAAATAGACGAAAAGAGGGGCAGAGGTCTAATTTACTAAATTGTTAAAACAGAATATGTTACAGGTTAAGAAAAAAAAAAAATCAACCTCATAAATGTACCTATGATATCATGATTTTTGCTAGCTAGTTTACTATGGTCTGGAACAGGGAAGTGTAATTGTGGGGTTGTTGGGGCTTTTCTAATGTAAACTAGCCTTTTGGTTGGCATTTCTGCTATAAAGATAGCAAAAACAGAGTCTTGAACTTAATATGTCCCAAGATGACTTATGTAAACGTCTGACACTACCTAAAAAAAACCTGGATATAAAGGAAATTATTTGTGACCTGAGAGATGAAAGGATCTGCATCAGGAGGTATTGTAGGGTGTCTTTGTTTGCTTTGTTTCCTTAGAAATATTTTTGTTTAATGAACAGCAGGTTATGTAAGTGGAAAGAGAAAAGAAAATGTTTGCCAATAATATGTTTCCCCCATGATCCAATAGCTTTTAGATCCACCATTATCAGTAACGTGAAGTTGTCATTTCCTGTGTGACTGCATCTCTCACATCAGTCATATCATATTTAGTGCTATGGTTCTGTTCATTGAGTTTTATTGAGAATTTGCTTATGCACATCGCTATTAAGGTCCCAGCACAGTATTTCAGTTGGATCCATGTCTGCACTAAATCATTTCAAAATCTAGATTACTGTGGTGTGCAGAGGAGATCACTGTTTAGTCAATGAATGTAAGGAGCCCATGTCCTACGGCTGCAAAGCAACCACAAATCATCACTCCCCTACCATTGTACCTGACAAGAAACCAGACAGATTTAATCAAATTTTTACACCGGTGCAGTCCCTTGTTGTGCAACAAAGGGATGCTTGTTCAGTTATTAAAGGGTCATTGATATTTGTCTGACAGATATGAATTAAAAATATTCTATAAATTAATACATTACAATGGGGGCACCACCTGAATATCAGGAATTACAACATGCAAAAACATGGAGACTAACAATGCAGCAGCTCTGTAAATTTCATACGTACAAAGCGTGATCATGTTGCACGTAAGATGCACGCAAAGTCTCCCTATTTTTCGTCTGTTACTCTAATGTTGTGATGCCGTGACTGTTATTATTCCCGCTCCCGCGGGAATCACTTCACTTCGTGAAGGGGGAGTCCCGGGGCGGTCAGTAGCTCGGTTCAGCATGGGTTGCGTATACATGCCAAAATAACTTGTATTAGAACCGCATTATCTGGCACTAATAGCTCGATCTCAAGAGCTTCAGTTCGGTCCGGCTAAGGTGTAGACATGGCTTTTAAAAATTCGATATCGGTCGGATTAAGGCAACAATTCGACTTTCTGTTAGTGCATGTAAACATACTGAATATGGTCATACCTGTACATCACTTATCATCACTCATAGAGTCTCAGAGTAATCAATCACTGTGTAATAATGATAATAATAACCACAATCATATGCTGTAACAGTGCACCTTTCAATAACCATGTCTACCTCATACTGCTGCACCTTTCACTTTTTTTAAATTGTATATATGTTAAGAGCTGTAATTTGCCTATTTACTGTACAGTGAGTCAAATTCCATGTCTTGTTTGACCTGACTTGGCCAAATAAACATGATTCTGATTACAGTTGATGTTTGGCCTTTCTTTGTTCAACACAGAGCTGTAGCCCAACACCCTCATCCTGAGCAAAGACCAGGTAGGCTAATGTTTTTTGTTGTTTGTTTTTGTTTTTTTTTGCAGTTCACTGATCATTTAACTCTGACCCTGGGGTACATTTTCTGGTGCATTTCCAATGTCAGAATGTGGGAACCCCTAGTTAGACATTATTGAGCTCCACATAATTTGGAAATGGTTTTAAAATCCTTTCCAGATTGATGGCAAGCAATCATTGCTTCTCCAAGACCACTACTTATCTCTTTCCATTTTTGCATGGTGTTAAAACTGAATGCTGCAGACCACAAAGCGCCACAATGGTCATAGGTTATATCGTGTCTGAATTCAATCCATTCAAATGTTTTTGTTATAACACATTTCTGAGATAAATAAAACAAGTACTTGGCAATAAAACACAAAACCTAAAAACGGAAAACCGAAACTCCAACCTGTATACAGGATAAAATATCAAAGACCACATTAGTGATCTCAGATGGAATAATAAGAATAAAATTAAAGCTACAAGCAGCGATGAATGGGCCCTCGCACCCTTGTGCACATTCAGGCGTGCTGCAATGGAAGCGCTTGTATGATTTGCATGTAGATTCTTCAGGCCTGGACATTTAGCGGATGACACCAGCCACGACTTTCTATATCAAACCATTCAAAAGTTATGGCCGAAAATATGGACTATCAAATATCGACCAATCAGAAGAAGGGGCGGGGCTAATTTGCACCAATTTTGTTCAAGGACTCAAAACCGAGTCCGATGACACCACCCATAAGTCTTTATGTCAAACCATTCAAAAGTTATGGCAGAAAGTAGGAACTACCAAATATGGAGAAATCAGATGAAGGGGGGGCGCGCTTTTTGGCATCTAGCGTCGCCACGGTAACGCTTTTGACTGAGAAAAGTAATGCACGCCGTTGCATGATGGAGACGCACATTTTGATGTATAACACACCTGGGAGCACGTTACGGTTCGGGCCGTGTTAACTGCCGAAGGAATGGCATAAATTGTGCCAAAATTACACGATTAATTCAAAATGGCCGACTTCCTGTTCGGTTTCGGCCATGGCGCCAAGAGACTTTTCTTTAAGTTGCGACATGATACAGGTGTGTAGCAATGCACCGGTGCACGTTTAGGGGGGCAAAAAGGCCCTCCTTTCGTCGGAAAAATAAAAAGAAGGAAAATTCCTACAGATACAATAGTGCCTTCGCACTGTAAGTGCTCGGACCCTAATTAAAGCTGCAAGCAGCGATGAACGGGCCCTTGCGCGTGCAATTTTCACCAATAGGTCAAGGACTCAAAACTAAGTTTGATGACACCACCCACGAGTCTTTATGTCAAACCATTCAAAAATATGGCAGAAAATAGGAACTCAAGTCAAATTCTATTTATATACTGTAGCACATAAACAAACGGCTGAACCAAAGTGCTTCACAGAAAGTGCTTTAAAAAGCAAAGACATAAAAAAGGGACTAGAAAAGGGCTAAGAGACAAAATCTGAATAAGACAATATAAAAAGACACTTATTAAAAGCAAGGGAAAAAAGGTGGGTCTTTAACTGAGATGTAAAAATATGTAAAGACTGGGCCGCCCCGGATGTGTAGGGGAAGGGAGTTCCAGAGTCTGGGGGCTGCCACAGCGAAGGCTCTGTCCCCCCTGGTTTTAAGCCTGGTCCTGGGCACTTCCAACAACAGTTGGTCGGCTGACCGGAGTGCTCTAGATGGGATGTGGTGGTGGAGAATGTCAGGTATGTGGGGGCCAGGCCGTGGAGGGATTTGTAAGCGGTCAGGAGAAGTTTGAAATGAATACGGTAGCGGATGGGGAGCCAGTGGAGTGATTCAAAACCATTCAAAAATATGGCAGAAAATAGGAACTATCAAATATCAACCAATCAGATTAAGGGGCGGGGCTAATTTGCACCAGTTATGGTAATATTAAGGTCTGCAACCAGTAATATTGGTAATTTAACGGGAGGAAGGGGGGGCTCCAATTAAATAGTTTGGCCACCTGAACTAGACAGAGGCCGAGACCTAGACATACCACTGCACAAAAGTAATTTCAAAACCAAACAAAGATCACAGCAAAGATTAAGGCATCAACAAGGTAACTTAAATAATAAGTTCACAAAACACACACATGCAACACCGTTGCAAGCAGGTCTCGAAGAAATGTCTAGGGTGGCTCCAAACCCCTTCAACCCCCTCCCCACAATCAAATTTTGTATCACCCAGATAAAGATGACAGTCAGTGGCCCCTAAAACTAAGAATAGGAATTAAAATGCTCAGCCGAGGCAATATAGTAAAAAAAAGAACAATTAATAGAACTCAGTAATAAAAGTCAGTGATAAAAACCAGTGGCCATACAATAAGGCAACAGTCTCACTCAGTCTGTACTGGCCTACAGTACCTGCGCGTCTGCCTCAAAGGCTGCGTGCGCTGGGGGAGCTCTGGCGTACCGCACCAGGAAAGTAGCCGTGGGATCAGTCCGGCAGGTGAGGGGGCGGGGTCCGGCAGACTCTCGCCGTCAGGAGAGAAGCAGCGTCGGCGAGTCAAACCAGGCTGGAATGCAGGAAAAGAGTGCGATCAGTGGACTGGATCATGAGAAGTTCAACTCACTCGTTCTCAAGCTCTAGGGTAGACCGTCCCTCTATGTGGGGAAAATAGAGAGCGATGTTCCCAAACAGATGAGGTGATCAAGCGGGGGTTCTTTCTACATCCGGGACGGCGAGCAGGAATCTCCGTCTGCGTTCAGCCTCCAGCACCTTGGCCTCTCTGCCGTGCGTCGTTCCCCCCGTGCCGCATCTGTTTCCCCTTTTTATCCCCGCTGTCTCCACCTGAGAGCCTTGATTGCAGGATTCGCTTCACCTGTGAACAGAGCACAACAAGGGAAGACACACCCACCCCTGCGCAATTGACAGCCAAGTCCCAGTTCAATGCTCTCCCACACACACCCACACACACACACAGTTCACTGTCCAGAATGTTTCCAATAAAAACAGTTAAAACCAAAGTTCAGTCGCCATCAGCCGCGACACTAACAGGAAGTCGGCTATTTTGAATTAATCGTGTAATTTTGGCGCAATTTATGCCATTTCTTCGGCCGCGTCTTCGCCCGCACCGTAATGTGCACCCAGGTGTGTTATACATTAAAATGTGCGTCTCGATCCTGCGATTATGCGCATTACTTTTTTCAGTCAAAAGCGTTACCCTGGCGACGATAGACGCCAAAAAGCTTGCCCTCTCTTCATCTGATTGGTCCATATTTGATAGTTCCTACTTTCTGCCATAACTTTTGAATGGTTTAACGTAAAGACTCGTGGGTGATGTCATCGGACTCGGTTTTGAGTCCTTGACCATATTCTCTGCCATAACTTTTGAACGGGTTGTGATAAAGACATGTGTTTGGTGTCATCGGACTCGGTATTGAGTACTTGACCTTCATTAGCATGAATTAGCCCCGCCCCTTCTTCTGATTGATCGATATCTGATCATTCCTACTTTCTGCCATAACTTTTGCATGGTTTGATATAGAGAGTCGTGGGTAGTGTCATCGGACTCGGATTTGAGTCCTTGAACATAATTGGTGCAAATTAGCGCCTCCCCTTCTTCTGATTGGTCGATATTTGATAGTCCATATTCTCTGCCATAACTTTTGAACGGGTTGGGATAAAGACATGTGGGTGGTGTCATCGGACTCTGTATTGAGTTCTTGACCTTCATTGGCCTAAATTAGCCCCGCCCCTTCTTCTGATTGGTAAATATTTGATAGTCCCTATTTTCTGCTATAACTTCTGAATGGTTTGACAGAGTTGTGGGTGGTGTTATCTGACTCAGTTTTGAGTTCTTGACCATCATTGGCATGAATTAGCCCCACCCCTTCTTCTGATTGGTCGATATGTGTTAATTTCTATAACTTTTGAATGGTTTGACATAGAGACTCTTGGGTGGGGTCAACAGACATGGTTTTGAGTCCTTGAATATGATTGGTGCAAATTAGCCCCGCCCCTTCATCTGACTGGTCGATATTTAATAGTTTCTATTTTCGGCCATAACCTTTGATTGGTTTGATATAGAGAGTCGTGGGTGGTGTCATCAGACTCGGTTTTGAGTCCTGACCATAATTGGTGCAAATTAGCCCCGCCCCTTGTTCGGATTGGTCGATATTTGATTGTTCCTATTTTATGCCATAACTTTTGGTTTGATATAGAGAGTCGTAGGTGGTGTCATCCCCTAAATGTCCAGGCCTGAAGACATCTACATGCAAGTCATACAAGCGCTTCCACTGCAGCACGCCTGAACTTGCACAAGGGTGCGAGGGCCCATTCATCGCTGCTTGCAGCTTTAATTTTTGATTGATACTGATTTTGGATTTCGACAACTGATGATGATGAATTTATCAGTTAATGCAGTTGAGATGAAAATGAATCTGCATATTCAATGTCGGGGAAAGGTCGGTTTGAATATTTATGATAACGTGGATCTACAATTAAAGTTTGATCTGAAGTTAAATTAAATGTGTGAGAGGATCATTGAGTTGCCTGGAGGTCTGCACATTCTCTTGTCAAGTTTGATTTTTATAAATAATAATAATAATAATAATAATAAATGTTATTTATAGGCGCGTTTCAGGACACTCAAGGTTGCCGTACCAAAGGACAATAAAAACAATCAATAAAAACAATCGCAAATTTAGCTTAGAGAGTGAGGTACGCCTTCTTTTGTGTGTAAGCAGCGCTCATAAATGAGGCGCCTGGCACATTTTATTTTAAATCAGCAGCTGCACATTTCACTGCTGCAAAAATGCTAAAAAGTAAATTGTCATAAGACAGAAATAGGAAGGGGATTTTTGCCGTTTGTTTTCAAAGAGTTCTGTTTTATTTCACACGCTGTATAGCGAACGGACAGTATTTGATTTCAAGTTGGCAACTGTCAAATATACGACCGGTCTGTTTAGATTACAGATGTATTGGCAGAATTGGTGTATTGGTGAACAGTCAGAATGGAGAGTCGGACTAATGGGACCTCCCATTGGTTCGACCAGGCCAGACTTGTCGAACTAATGGGAGTTCGACCTAATGGGACTTCGACCCAATGACATGGACCCGTTCAAAATATAGCCGAACTAACTCCTTCAAACACATTCTCTATGATTATAATAAACAGTTATATTTGATTAATGAATGAAACATCTTATTAGTTTGTAAAATTAATTCTTAGTTATGAGTCATGCTAGAATGCTTAAAATCAATGTTGTTCTGACGTTATTTGTTTTTTTTTTTTATTAAGACATCAATTTTGGTGGTTTATTACATAATGCACCAAATTATTACATTTTCTTCATAAAAAAAAAAGTGTAACATCCGCATTTTGTAATAACCGACGCAATATGTAACAACTTATTACAAAATGCGGCAAACTTTATTACATATTGCGTTCAAGAATTTTATTACAAAATGCGGCAAGTTATTACATAATGCGGCGTTATTACATAATGATGTGAAAATGTATTACATAATGCAGCGTTATTACATAAAGCGGCGTTACAGGGGGGCAAAAAGGCCCTAATTTCGTTGGAAAAATAAAAACGAGAATGAGAATAAAAACGAGAACAATTCCTATTCCTACAGATACAATAGGGCCTTCGCACTGTCAGTACTCGGGCCCTAAAAATGTCCATACTTACACTAGTATTAGTATATAGGTGATAAACTTGCTTTTAAACAATGGATGACTCAGTTTTATGACCTTGTCACAAATGTCACTCTGCAGCAGCTGTTTTGTGGAACGTCACATCTGTTCTAGGGTGAGTAGTTCCATGAGCTTAAACCAGGAAATATACTCTGAGGATGCCTGTGACATTTTGGAAGCTGAAGTAATTTTGTGTTCAACCTATACCACAATATTACAAATATATCTATCTTTTTTTTTTAAGAAACAGAACTTTTTAAATGTCTTTTCTACATAAATGTAGTTTTGGTTGTGCCTATATCCTTAAGATAACACACCATTATAAAAAAATAAGTCCCATCTCTTAGTGTTTGTAAATAATATTTCACACTTTAGAGATAGAGTTCCTGTACTTCCAAATACTGTTTTTGTTTTTACAAATGAAATAAATAACATTCACTCTATGAAATACTGTAGGTGTAAAATGTTAGAACTCTGTATCCGAGTTTTGTTGTGTTCAACAGAGAGGACAAGAACATTTCCTTTTCATTTAAAAGCATTCTTTGAAGAACTATACTGTGTGAAAACTTGCAGCCTATTTCTTCCAAGACTACATATCCGCTGAATTCCAATTAAACATTGCCCTTAGACATCTGAATATGAGCGCCGCAGCTCAATGAAACATACAGTGGGGCAAAAAAGTATTTAGTCAGACACCAGTTGTGCAAGTTCTCCCACTTAAAAAGATAAGAGGGGCCTGTAATTTTCATCACAGGTATATCTCAACTATGAGAGACAAAATGAATAAAAACAAACAGAAAATCACATTGTATGATATTTAAAGACTGTATTTGCAAATTATAGTGGAAATATTTGGTCAATGACAAAAGTTAATTTCAATACGTTGTTATATACCCTTTGTTGGCAATTACAGAGCTCTTTCTTTAAGTCTTCACAAGGTTTTCACAGACTGTTGCTGGTATTTTGGCCCATTCCTCCATGCAGATCTCCTCCAGCGCAGTGATGTTTTGGGGCTGTCGCTGGGCAACACGGACTTTAAACTCCCTCCAAAGATTTTCTTTGGGGTTGAGATCTGGAGACTGGCTAGGCTGCTCCAGGACCTTGAAATGTCTTACCAAGCCACTCCTTCGTTGCCCCATTGGTGTGTTTGGGATCATTGTCATTGCTGAAAGACCCAGCCACGTTTCATATTCAATGCCCTTGCTGATGGAAAGAGGTTTTCTCTCACAAAATCTCACCATACATGGCCCCTTTCATTCTTTCCCTTACACGGATCAGTCGTCTTGGTCCCTTTGCAGAAAAACATCCCCAAAGCATGATGTTTCCACCCCCATGCTTCACAGTAGGTTTGGTGTTCTTTGGATGCAACTCAGCTTTCTTTTTCCTCCAAAAACTACCAAAAAGTTCAACTTGGTTTCATCTGACCATATAACATTCTCCCAATCTTCTTCTGCATCATCCAAATGCCCTCTAGCAAACTTCAGACGGGCCTGGACATGTACAGTACTGGCTTAAGCAGGGGACACGTCTGGCACTGCAGGATTTGAGTCCCTGGCGGCGTGTGTTACTGATAGTAGCCCTGTCTTCCATTTTCTAATAATTGCTCCCACAGTTGATTTCTTCACACCAAGTTGCTTACCTATTGCAGATTCAGTCTTCCCAGCCTGGTCTACAATTTTGTTTCTCACGTCCTTTGACAGCTCTTTGGTCTTGGCCATAGTGGAGTTTGGAGTTTGACTGTTTGAGGTTGTGGATAGGTGTCTTTTATACTGATAACGAGTTAAAACAGCTGTCATTAATACAGGTGACAAGTTTAGGAAAGAGGAGCCTCTTAAAGAAGAAGTTACACGCCTGTGAAAGCCAGAAATCTTGCTTGTTTGTAAGTGACCAAATACTTATTTTACCCAGGAATTTATCAATTAATTCAGTAAAAATCCTACAATGTGATTTCCTGAATTCTTTCCCCCCATTCTGTCTCTCATAGTTGAAGTGTACCTATGATGGAAATTACAGACCTCATCTTTTTAAGTGGGAGAAATTGCACAATTGGTTGCTGACTAAATACTTTTTTGCCCCACTGTACGTTCTCAGTAAATCAGTGTCAATGAAATAAAAATGAAAACTACTTACACTCAAGTCTGCCTCAAGAATGAATGAAAGCAAAATGATTTGAATAGGTTCAATGAACAGAATATGATATGAGTGCACATTCATTCATTCATATTTCTTATATCTGAAATCTGAGTTTTATCACGTAGGAAGCCCAAATGTATTGATTTATAATGCTTAATGATTTATGTGGTATTACTTTAGACATTGTCCTTATTAAAGTTTGATATAGGGTTATTTCTTTTACATTATTATTAAATTACATTATCATTTTCTATCTCCATCACAGTTTGTAATGCAATAGATGCTATTTAAATAAAATTGAATTGAAAGGTCGACATCTTTATCAAATCACATAGGCTTTCATTTTATATGGGTTGAAATTAAGTTCCTTATTCAAGAGGTTCATGGTTGTTTCAAACAGAAAGAAAAATCCCGAAGAAATATGTTTTCCATAAGGAAAACATACACAATTGAAATGATTCATGATATATTTGCTGCTACGTTAGCTGCAGTCACACAGGGATCAGTTCATCACACCAGGACGTTTACTTTAACAAATGGAAAATACATAACAGAGAGCAAAACAACATGTCTTTTTACATCCTCACGGTCGCAGTAGACCACAATGAATTAAATATCAATGAAGGTGTATGCTTGAACTGCAAAGGACCTCCCAGAAGGAAATCTTATTGTACACTACAAAATGGTGAGGAAATACAGGAGTATGCTACTGAAAGAGTGGACCATCGCTTTTTCATCATTGTTTCACAACTAAATGATCTGAAAAGTACTATTTAATAGATGACAACAGCACAAATCTGCAGCTTGGCACGATTCTGCAAATTTAAGATAACAATAAAAACCATAAAGCTTGTTTTGAGGGTTTGAATCAATTCATTGATTTTTAATGTAACTAAAATGGACATATGCTTGTAAAGCTCACCATAACTATACTGTCTAACTGTGAGGATCCCCTGGAGGCTGAAACTAACTCACATTTCAAATTACTCATCATGCTTGTAGTTCCTTACAATAATCCTAGTAATTTTGAATAAAAGCACATTAAATATATGTGTTAAAAGGTGATAGATTGTGAAAAATATTCATTTTTCTGTGGTTGAGAGCATAAACTGGAAATTTTAAAGTAGGCTACAAACCCAGAAACTCTGATGTAACACAGCCTTGTCGGTTTGCATAAGGTGCCTCAAGTATGGTTCTATGTACCAACTATGCATGTAGCATTTTTATGGGACTTCGTAGTTTTTGTTTGTTAGCCTGAGTCATACAAATTTAGTCTCTCTTGACATGGGGCTGATAGCCCTCTAATTCAGTAAAGAATGTAACAAACTTATTGAAACATGGCAGGGTGGACTTTATGCAATATGTATGGGCAGGGCCGCCGCAAGGGGCGTGCGAACCGTGCGACCGCACGGGGCCTCGCGCCCCAGGGGGCCTCGCGCTATGGGCCGTTTTTTTTCAATTTTTTTTTTTTCAATTTTTTTTTTTTTGTTTTTGTTTTTTGTTTTTTCCCTAATAAATATCAACAGTCACGTTCCATTACATACCTAAATGTGTACTAATCTGTGCATATCAATAAATATATGTGCAATGATGCGCGTGTCTGTTGTTCAATACAACTGATCAGACCAAGCGCAGACACAAGCTGCTCTGATCCAGACGGTGGAGTTGGAACAAACTGTCACACAATGTCGAGAGAACGAGACAGATTCAGGAAATTTCCATCAGGGGATGAAAAAAGAAAAAACTAAAGAAAATGGAAGAGTTTAAAGCCTCTCTAAAAGGCTTGTTTGATAAATTTGTTACAAAAATCACTGATCCGACCGGGTCTCGAGCAGCCGCGGGGCCCCGCGTCGAGGCAAGAGATGATGATGAGGCAGGGGAAGGTATCCAGTATTTTGATAATTGGAGAGTTAAAATTGCGCATATAGAGACCTGATCCGACCAGAAAAACCCAAAAATTTCACGCGCGCTCGGGCCCCCCCAGCCATTTCGCACAGGGCCTCGCAAATCTCCCAGGCGGCTCTGTGTATGGGTGTCCAAGAGCCACTACCCAAAACACCAAGATCCTGTAGAAGGCTAATAACATAATCAACAAGCAATATTTTCTGCAAAACCTACAAAAATCAATATCCTCCTCTACCGCACGCCATTTTGTATGTCTTTAGTTGATACTAGTCTGGTTATCGCTCTGCTAATTTCACATGTTTTGTTACTAGTTTTATGCCTATCCACTAGCATCCAGGGGCAGTTTCTTTTGCTACTCTTCTTTTGAAATCAAGGTCAAATCGTGATACGTTATTTATATCGAAAAGGATAAGAATTAGCAATGGCTATCCAGGCTAGGTGTTTCCATCCATTGTTTTTCTATACCCGTTGTATCCTTTGCAGGGTCACGGGGGTCTGCTGGAGCCTGTCCCAGCTCATTACAGGTGAGAGGCAGGAGATCACCCTGGACATGTTGCCAGGTGTTTATATTTGTTCATTGTTGTTTGTGCTGCGCTGCAATTACACCACCAAACACAAAAGGGCAGTGTTGATTATTTCTCAGACATGACATTGTGAACAAATTAACAATATCTTTTGAGAGTTCTGATAAATGTTGAGCAACAGTAACTTTTAATGACATTACACACTCAAAATTTGTGATTCTCGTTTAATTTATTTGAAATGGACCAAAAAAAATGTGTCTAGTTCGTTCAATATTGTGGATATTAATAATATGCGTTTGAGAAATTGGCCCGCCGGGGGGCGGGCCTTGCTGGTGGGGAGTTTCCTCCCTCCCTCTTCTGGAAAAAAAAAAAAAGAGAAATTTCCATTTTGCCAACAACTGTCTGAATAATTCATTGACAATGTGGTTGACCCACATGGGTCCATCATAGTTCAGAACATAACTCAAACTTGAAATTTAAACTGAAGTGAGAATCTAAAATTCAAATTCTGGAGCAAATATTTTGATTTCTTCTACCCTAAGAAGGTGTTTAGCAGCTGATGACTCATTAAGATGTTTGACATTTGAGTGTTTTTTTTCTCGAAAGTGAGAAGCCATCACTTTGATTATACCATCTTTTAAACTTTCCTCCAAACACAATGAAACTTCTTAATGTCCCAGTAGCTCTTAAAATTTGCATTCAAAGGAACATATTCACCCAGTGGGATATAGTCGCTTATAAACAATGACAAAGTCTTTCATGAATAATGCATTTATGGAGACTACTATGAGAAGCCCTGAATGTTCTTTGACTTAAAATCTGATTTGTTTTTTTTTTGTTTTTTTAGAAAATAATTCTTGATTGACATGATTCTACGTCTTTACTCATAATATCATCATAGCTAAAGAAACAATACAACTCCATATGTTTAAAAAAAGAATAATCCGATACGGTTCCTTTTGGTAAAAAATTTGATTTGTCTGTTTCCAAATCAACTCTGATTTAATTTCTTGAATAGTTTATTGTATACACACCTTTAAAGCTCATTCACTTGTCCTAAGTGCTGATGCTTCATTTTCTTTCTTTTTTTTGAAGGCATCTGCAGGGAAAGAGAGGAGCCATACATCCAAATTAACATTAATGAAGTGAGTTATACAAAGCTTTCAAAAGACACTCAATATCAAGTGGCAGAGGGAGGTGAGAGGGAGGCATGTATTAACGTACAAGGAACTTCCTTGACATTTTTTAATTGCCACCTTAACCCCTGGTGTCGGAGCCAGTTAATCACTACAGAAGCATCACAAGCTGTGCACTGCATCAACCTCGCTTATCCTCCTCATCCTCTGACACTGTGTTCCTATATAGTGCCTTTCCAATAAACCAGTAAAACTCCCCCAAGGCTCCCGTACACATGAATGCTGTTACGACTGTTCTCACTTGGTGCTGGTAAATGTGGCTTTTAATTTCCATCTTCTGTCATTTGGGCAAACTTTACAGCTATAACCACAGGCGTCACTGGGTTGCAGAGAGTACATTGCATAACATAAACTCACTCATAAAGCACGATAAAAGGCACTTTGTTCAGTGGATTACAGTTGAGAGAAAGGTGTCACACAGGAACGAGACAGGAATATAAAGATGAAAGATAAAACTAAGCTTTTACTAACTTTTTTCCCCATATGATGCTGTTCATGTTTTCCAGTTCGGAAATAAATATGTGTATATATATATATATATATATATATAAAATATAACCATCCTGAAGTTTATATATCAATATCAGAAATATATGACAAATACACAAAAGGAAAAACAAAAATCAAAAAGCTATTCATAGTGGCAGAGCAATTACCCCCAAAGCACCCCTTTGTTCTTCCTGGCTCTGTATAGAAATTGTGCTGTTTGAAATTCTACCATATCATAAAGTTTTATTATTTTAGACTTTAGAAATAATAAATTGTTGTGTTCCAGATACCCAACTTTATGAATCTGATGGCTCTTTTTGCAGAATACATAGTAGTTTAAAATTCTATTGAGTTTCAGAAAACACATCTGCGTAAACCAGAAACCAAAACACTTCTGGAACAATGTCCTCTTAAAGGAATTGACAGTTGAGGCTAAAACGAAGTTTTGTGGCCTTAATGCTCAACATGATTTACGTATTATTATTACCTATAATTACTTAATTTCACCTCAAACTGTCCGTCAAGCACAGTGG
This sequence comes from Cololabis saira, assembly GCF_033807715.1. Taxonomy (NCBI): domain Eukaryota; kingdom Metazoa; phylum Chordata; class Actinopteri; order Beloniformes; family Belonidae; genus Cololabis; species Cololabis saira. The sequence continues at coordinate 12,627,170 of NC_084587.1, read as the reverse complement.
TCCAAGGGTGAGGATTTTGGGTTGTTTTTCAGATAAAGACCTGGGCCACTTGAGGTCATTGAGTTGACCAAGAACTTCTCTGTATACTGTCGTTTTTAAATGTGAAGCTATCTCCACAACAGCTAAAGCTTGGTCCAAATTGGGTCATAACAAGATCAAAAGGACACTAATAAATCCAAATCAGAATGGCTGAAAAATGATTAAAAAAAGAAAAGAAAAAGGTTCCTCAACAAAATAATTTAATTGACGCCACTTTTTTACATGACAATAACGAGACGGTGACGAGATAAACATGTTAAACCCTCTTTGATTACTAAAACATGACGGGACTTGTGTGATGTGTTCATGAACATCGTGTATAAATTGTTATAAAAAAATAGCTGCAGTGAAGTTAGTTTTAAGTTGGATAATCAACAGACATTCGCTCTGGGTAAACCTCTCATTCGCTTAGGGTCCAGGGTGACACTGAGCAAGCTGCTCCAACATTTCAAATGCACACAATGCGGACTTTACAGTAAATACAGGGACACAGAAAAGACAAGAAGGCTGAAGCTTGTCCTGACTTCATGTTTTAAAAATGAAATTTGAGATATAAGCACAGATACTGTATTTAAAGCTGTTGAGGAGCTAACAAGCTCTGTATATTACATATACAATTTAATAAAAATTATGAACAGATATGAAATATAAAATTAGGACGCGTATCTCATGCAGCCAGAGTAGTACTATGATCCAACACTGATTTTGAGTCAATTGATTACGTGACATGGGAGCTATTGAGCTAAAATGCTAATATTTAAAACATAAAATTAATACAAATTATGAACAGATTTGAAATATAAAACCAGGAGGCGTATCTCATGAAGCGGGAGTAGCACTATTATCCAACGCTGATTTTGAGTCAATTAACCAAATGACCTACAAGCTATTGAGCTAAAAGGCTAATATTGTTCACAAAATATGCCTCTATTCATGTAAAAATTAATACAAATTATGGTTCGTTAGAATACATCTACTGATGCAACCTGAACACATCATCAGTAATGTATCCTGGGTTCATAGGGTGTTTCGGGTCTTACAACATTATACAACCTCGCCCAGGCGACCCACCCGCGGTTGATCAATCCGCGGCTTGTGTTCAGGTGGCACTCACTTGTCCCCGTGGTTCTCCTCTCCGGAGCCAGAGCCATTTTGAGGCTTTCTCAGCTGCCTCGGTGGTGTTCTTAATGGCTCTGCTCCTTGCTGTTCCCGTAATACCCAACGCACTCAGGGCTTTGTGGAATGAGCGCCCCACAAATCCCCTGCTGCCAACTTCGATGGGCATACATCGTGCCTTCCAGCCCTGTTGACGACATTCAATGACCAGATGTTCGTACTTGGTCCTCTTCCTTTCATGGGCCTCCCCCAAGCGGTCCTCCTATGGCACCGTCAGCTCCATGATTACGATGTTCTTGGTGCTCTCTGAGACCAGGAGGATGTCTGACGACGTGCTGGGGGAACCGTAGCTGCTTCTCCAGATCTACCGAGAGCTGCCAGTCTTGGGTGCCTTCTTGCCACCAGCAATGGTGTTGGTGGTGTTGCGCACCTGGCTGTCGCTGCTGATACACCTGAAGCTGATGGCTTCAGCAATTGGCTTCAGCACCTGGTTGTGGCGCCAGGTGTATCGGCCCTGGCCGAGTGCTGTTGGGAGCTCAGGACGTGTTCCAGCATTCCTCTTCCTGAACACAGCAAGCAGTTTGGGGTCTCCGCCTTCTCCCAGGTGAAGAAGTTTGCTGGACTTGGTAGGACATCATTGACTGCCCGGATTAGGAAGCTGATACGGTGTGGGTCAGCCTGCCACAGATCCGTCCAGGTGACTTTCCGGTCCATGGCAAGCTCCCATCTGGTCCAGGACACCTGCTGTCTGAGACCAGCCGATCTGCTGGTTCTCCCTTCCTCCACTGCAGTCCTGACCTCCTCCTGTATTTGCCTTTGCTGTTCCTTCCCCTTGCACTCCTTGTGTCGAGTTGGTGTCAAGAACAACCCCAGACCTGCTCTACCGTCGGCCACTACGCCCACCAGATCTCTGTGGCGCAGCCTTGTTTCTGCATCCAGCACAGCAGACTGGGCACTCCACTTCCTCCCGGTTTTCACCACGACTCCTGCCTGGGCCACCTTTGGGTCCTTTGAGTCACGATACAGCAGCACCTCTCTGGTCCGAGTCACCTTGAACTCTTCTTCCAGAGACTTCAAGGGCAACTTCAGCTTTGTGGTGTTCCCATAGAGGTTAATGCTGCTGAGGCTCCTGGGCAACCCCAACCATCTTCTGAGACAGGTGCTGACCTTCCTCTCCAAGGTCTCTACAGTGGGGATGGAGACCTCATAGACAAGTAGTGGCAAGAGTACCCTTGGTAAGATCCCATGCTGGTATAACCACGCCTTAAACTTGTCAGCTCTCAGCCAGTTTCCAGTTCCTGGCAGGTTGACTGGACTGATGTGGAGTCTTTGAGGCTGCTGTCAAAGACCTTGCCTAAGCTCTTCACAGTCTTTTCTGAGAGTGATCGTATCATTGTCTCTTCGATGTTGAACCGGAACCTGTCCGTGACCTTGCCCCTCTTCACCACCAGTGATCTGGACTTGGCTGGTTTGAATCCCACTCGAGCCCAACGGATGAGCATTTCCAGCCCTTGGAGGATCCACCTGCACCCTGGCACTGACTCTGTGGTGACTGTCAGGTCCTCCATGAAAGCCCTGATTGGGGGTTGACGAGTCCCTGATTGAGTCCGTGGGCCTCTGCACTCTGGCTCCGCCGACTTCACAATCATGTTCATCGCCAAGGCAAACAAGGTCACAGAGATGGTGGAGCCTGTGATTATCCCCACTTCCAACCGATGCCACTCTGATGTTACTTCCCCTGCTGTGACTCTCATCCTGAACTGGTCATAATAATCCAGGATGAGTTGTACAACGTGGTGTGGCACATGGTGTTTGGTCATGGTGGTCTGGACCAGTTTGTGTGGGATGGAGCCATATGCATTGGCTAGGTCTAACCAAAGAACGGTGAGGTCTCCCTTGTTCTCCCGGGCTTCCCGGATGAGCTTAGTCACCACTCCAGTATGTTCTAAACACCCAGGTACTCCGGCAATACCTTTTGCACCGACGTGTCTATGTAGTTGTTCCTGGAGAGGAAGTCTGCCAGCCTCCTTGGTACTATGCTGAAGAAGATCTTACCTTCCGCACTCAGCAGGGAGATGATCCTTAACTGGTCAATCTTCATGGAATCTTTCGCTTTGGGGATCCAGACTCCTTCAGCAAATCTCCTCTGCTGAGCAACCTTTCCCCTCTTCCATATTACTCTGATGATCTTCCAGAGTCTCTTCAGTAGCAATGGACAGTTCTTGTAGACCTTGTAGGGTACACCACTAGGTCCTGGGGCTGAGCTAGCCCTTGCCTTTTTCACGACCTCTTGAACCTCTTTCAAAAGTGGCTCCCTGGTGTCAAACTCCTTGGTAGAAGGTGTTGGGTCTACAAGGAACTCACACTGGCCCAGCTCGTCCTGTCTGCAGGGGTCACTGTAGGTGTTGTGGAGATGGATGTCGACTTCCTCCTTGGAACATTCCAGGTTCCCATCCCGTTTCTGTCCCAGCAGCTGTTTGGTGAACCCAAAGGGGTTGGATATGAAGGAAGCACGCTTTCTGACGCCTTCGGTGGTATTCAGCTCTGCGCAGGGTCATCAGCCTTTTCCTCAAGATAGTCTGCAGCTCTGCCAAGGGGGGGGCGTTGCTCCCCACTGGCTGCCTTGTGCTGTTTCTTGAGGGACTTCAGTTTGTGTCAGATTTTGTGGATCTTCACTGTTCGTTGGTTCCTGGTGTAGGATGTCCGCGCTGCTCTCTTCTCTTCTGCACCAAACCACCCTTTGGACAGACTAATGATGATGGTTGTCATTGCCTGCAGCCTCTGATCCACATCTCCCTTTGCAGATGCTTCGAGCACCTTGTCGACATCCTTGTCAAACTGCTCCCAAATTGCCGTTTTACAGGCCTGTGGCCACTTGATTCGAACCTTTGCCAAAGGCGAAGTTGGGGGAACAGGTACTGCCACTTGGAGGCTCTGAGCTCTGTGGGGTTATTCCCAGCCAGGCTCCTCCTGCATCTCACCAGATGTGGTATATGTGCGGTTGTGACACATTCTCCTCCACCAAACACTTGATCCTGCTCTGGTGAATCTTGAGGCCTGGGTTCTGGTTCTGGGTTCTCCGTTTAAAGGTTGTTCTGAATGTATTTGAGGTAGTTCTGGTTCTGTTTGAGTTGGTTCTGGTTGTGTTTGGGGTGGTTCAGGGTGGTGTATGGTGGTCAATGATACAACTATGGTTTCCACATACTCCTGGTGCAAATAGGCTGCTAACTTCGGACTAGGGCTGTTCGATTAATCGATTTTAAATCGTAATCGCGATTATGTAATTAGAACGATGTTAAAACGTGAAACTCGTAAAATCGATTTTTCACTTTTTTTTTATTTGTATTTATTTATTTTTTTTTTTTTAACCTTTTCTGCACACATATTAATGATTGATACCATATTAATGATTGATGGAGATACCTATCAATACCTGCGACAAGTGCCCCATCGGAGAGGCTCTTTAGTATAGGAGGGGGCGTTGTAACATGCCACCGGGCATCCCTCAAGCCAGATGCGGTGGACCGGCTCGTGTTCCTTGCAAAAAACTTGCAAATGTGAATAGCAAATGTAATGACTGACATTACACACCTCTACCTCCTTCATGGGTTGCATTATTATTTAGCATGCAAAGAACCAGTTTAGTTTAATTAGAAAATGTCTTGTTTTATTTAATTGGAAATATAACTTACTGTATGTTTGCAAGTGCTGATTTGCTGATTTTTTTTTTCAGAGATAAAACTTTATATTTTATTATATTTTTTAAAACTTTTTTTCAACTTATTTTACAGAGTTTTGCACTTTATTCATTCATTTTTGGTTTAATAAGAGCAAAGTTTGCACTTAAAGCCCAATGGGGCAAATGTTCAATAAAAAAACTGCATATTTGAAATCATTTATTTGCCTTTTGTCAATTCACAAAATAATCATAATCGAAAATCGGATTTTGAGAGAAAAAAATCGAGATTTTATTTTTGGGCAAAATCGAACAGCCCTACTTCGGACTAGTTAGCTTTTGTAAAGCTAAAGTCAATTCATTATGTTTGTGTTACTTGAGCAGCATGTTTAGCCACGTTTACATTCAGCGATGGTATGGTCATCTCTTTGTGTGTTTATGTTCTGTCACCAAGTAACTTGATATGTTAAACATGTACAGATACATGATAAACTTTAAACTTTATTTATTTATATAGCATTTTTCATACAGGTAGAGTGCAACACAAAGTGCTTTACATTAATTAAAAAAGTAAAAAGAAAAAATCTCCCTTGACCCCCCCCACTCCCCGTACCCTCATTCATACAACATACACACACGTACACACAGCATACTATTCAGATGCATACACAGCCGGCACCCCCCCACCCTTGTGATAAAAATGGAGTATGGCTGAGCACCGATAGACCAGGTGAGGAAACACCATCCGATGGGAACCATCCACACCGAGAGCCGTCCAAGCCCACGACTTAATTTGGCTGCTACTCAGATTGAAAGATCAGAAAGCTTTAGTACAGGGTTGTTTTGCTTGTTTGATAGTTAAGATTATCTATTTTCTTAACATGTTAGTATTCTGACTATTTTTCATATTATTTTATATGGTATTTTTATGCAATGTGGCATTTTGTTGAAATTACAGATCTGCTGCAATTGTCACAATTTATGTGTGGTACTGCCCAACAGCAATCTCCAATACATATTGACCTAAATCAATTTGTTAAAAGACTTTACTTCTTTTTGTGGACTAAAACTAGACTAAAACCCTTTTGAGTTTTTGTCGACTTAAAATGGATTAAAACTAATAAGCCTTTTAGTCCAAAAGACTAAGACTAACTCTAAGATGGTTGTCAAAAACAACACTGCTCAGAGGTACTGCAGGTTGTTTCACCAACTACAGCTGGCTCACTGGCCCCAGATTGGTGTCCTCATTTAGTAAAGCAGCCCAGCTGATTATACCCGACCAACCACAGCTGGGGCAGCTCACCTGGCTGCAACACTGAACCACACACACACACACACACACACACACACACACACACACACACAAGGTCCCACGGGATGTAACAGCAGTCTTTTTTTGCCTTTTTTTGGCTCAATATTCTTCATCAGAATCAGAATCATCTTTATTGGCCAAGTTTGAACATTGTCCAACAAGGAATTTGACTCCGGTTATTTCGCTCGCTGTACCCAGATTCATAAAAAGGAAGAAAATAAACATTTGAACTGTAGGACCTGCATGTCTGTAACTATGGTCATAAAGACAAATAACTACCTGCATTTAAAACTGATGAGATTATATTGAGCTCATGCAGAGTTGCTCTTCTATGTTTGCAGGTTAAATACAATTTGTACATGGTTATGAACATGTGTGGTAAAACATTTGTAGAGATGATTAAACTTGTTTTACATGATCTTGCTAGTGTGGCTCTATGAAAGTCTGTGCTGACATCTGGGTTTTGAATTTTTGCTGCATTTCTAATGAGTTGTGTGGACTGAATTAAAAAAGGAAACTGAGAAAAAAAATCAATCTTAAAAGACAATTATCTCTTCAATTTCAATCTCAAAGCGATCAAGAGACTTGTTCATCATTTCAACATATTCAATTTCTCTTTAGACCAGAAAATGAATGAACCAGAAAAATCATCACATAGAAATGCCTGAGGGAAATATTGCAGTAGCACACTCGACATTTTTTCCCCTCCAAAGACAATTTTGACCACATCTAATTAAGCTTAATCAAACTGCAAACTGCATAGATATCATTATACAACTTTTAAAAGGGTGAAAAGCGCCCTCTCTGAAATGTGAGTGCTAATATGCTGTTTAAAAGTAAAACGAGCCCCTGCAAGACTTCAGTGCATCTGCTGCTCGCCTGTGTTTGTGGTTACTTCTGGACACTTCAGTGAACCATGATATTTTCTTAAACTAAATGTCATGAAGGCATTCAGGCATGAAATGTCAGACTAATTCAAGGCTCAAGCACAAAATGTGAGCTTGCAAAGGACTTGCTCAAACCTCACAGAGCAATTCATCAAAATGAAAAGGTGGCCCAAGAAGAATGACCAAAATAAACAAAAAAAACAATACTGCTTTGTAGACTGATTTTGTAACAAAACTATTCCTTACATCCATCCAAGTTTTTAATAAAACATTGTTGCTTGAAGATTCTTGACAGTAGATTCATAATTTGTCCTTTCATTACTGGAGAGTTCAAGACAGTCTGGAAGATTAGAAAGATTATTTGGCTGTGTAGCGTTTTAGTAAATGTAGTGACGCACTATAGGCCTATGGCTTTTCTTCTTCAAGGCAGCTATTTTGGGAGAAAAGGTGCAAAGTGCATCTAATCAAGAGAGTGTCAATCATATAATTTTGATATTTTTAGTGGATTTCAGAGAAGTCGACTATTGATGTTGCACAAACTACTGTGAGTAGACACAAAAGAAGACAAGTTCACGGCCTTGCTCCTAACACTTTCTGTTTTGTCAAACATATTTCAAACAGCTCACAGTTACTGTAAGACTTCAAACATTTCATTGATAAGAGGACGTTCTTCAGTTTTTCTCCAAGGCTCTGACGAAACCCCATCTATGAGGGTAACGGATGCAGAGGATAGGATTAGATGGAGGAGGGTGATTTGCTGTGGCGAGCCCTGGAGGGAACTGCCAAAAGGAAAAGAAGAAGAAGTAGATATATCGTGGGTGATGAACTCAATCCCCCTCATTAGAATCAGAGCGTACCGATGGAAGCTGGAGAGGCGTTGGGATTTTTAAAAGCAGGAGGGAGTTTGATGGGGGAGACATCTGTAAGTATCTGAGAAACAACATCCTTTTACTCCTCACATAGGTCTAAAACCAGATAGAGTAATTGGAATGAGCCATGCAGACAGCTGAAAGCAAAAACGCAGACTAAAGAGATTGTCTGCCTAAAAAAAACTCTTGGGGATAATTTCCTGAGTACCGATCTAGTTCTGTGGACGCAGAGGCCATGAACTCTTATCCTTAAATGTACTGACAGTAGTTTGTGCAAAATTAATACTCAAATTTTCTGTATTCAACAGAAATCATACAAATGATTTGATTGACACTCTCTTGATAAGATGTATTCAATTTGTTTTAGTATTATGTATGTATTTGTATGGGACGTTGCATTTTTATCAAGATCTCAGTTTTGAAATGTAAATGTGCCAGAGTTAGAAAAAAAGCTATCATCTGTAGTCTCTTGGCACGTCAACATAACAACAAAACAATATATATAGTCAGTACTGCAGACATGTACAGTACTCTATATATGTAAGTATAAACTTAGCACAAAAAAGTAAGAAAATTGGTGTTTAATTATTTCTTTGTTGTGACAATGCACCTTGACAATAAATTGTATACTGTTGCAAAGCCTGTTTAATTCCCTTTTAAATGGTGCGACATTTGTAAGGAACATGCATTTGTGGATGAGCAGCAGAGCTGAGTATGTGGGTTGTACTCGTGAAGAATTTGCCAAATCTTCTTTGCCAGTGCCAAACAACTGACTCTTGTTTGGTGTTTTGTTGATTGAAATTTGATTGAAATTTGAAGAAGCAACATACGTTGGCAATTTAACAAACAGGAGCCTGAGTAGCTGTGTACAGCACAAACCATACACAGCCACAGCAGCCTGGCACCACCTCCTCATGCTGGTCACCAGCCTGCTCACACACTGCCGTGGGATGGCATCCCATTCTTCAGCTGGCTGTTGTCACAAGTCAATCAGGGTGGTTGTGTTGGTCACTGGTCAGAAATAATTGACAAAATATCCATACTTTTTTTGCTCTCTCTCTGTTTTTTTACTATTAATTACTATTGATTACTATTAATCCATTTCTTGAGTTTTTCCTGATTCTCCTACCATGGATACCGGTCTCTAGACACAACTTATGTTGTAATAGATGTGATATAACTTGAATTGAATTGATATCTCTCTGCTTTATAAAATCAGTCATTGGAGGAAGTCCACGCTTACGGCAAACATTATAAAGATGTAAAAAAGAAAACTGCTAAAATTGAATAAATTATAATTCTTCACAATATGACATTGGTGGGAGCTCATAGGTTTTTGATCCAGCACTTTTAAAGTCTGTTTATAAGGGGTTTCTATTGGTGTCAAGGTTGTCACGTTTGCTTGGGACCAGCTTGTATAGTAGTATGAAATATGAGAACAATCATAGCATGCACAAAGAGGTAAGCTGCCCTTTGCTTAGATCTGGTCTTGAAATTATGCTTTGAAGTATGCTTGAATTTAGGGCCATCTGGACAGCATTCACACTGTCACTTCAGTGGAATTACATTTTTTATTCTCGTTAGAGGCTAAAAATAGCTTGTTTTTTTTTTTATTATTGTAGCTCCATTGTCCCTGTCCATGTACTACCATTTTCCTACAAACACATATATTCCTTCTCAAAATGTTATTGATTCACATTGTTTTGGTTTAGAACGAGAGTTTACAATGTATTATAGACCTAGGGTTGTTTCATCTCTGCAAAGTTCCTTTAAAAGGTGTTCAGGCTTTGAGGAAACAAAGCAGTGACACAGGTGTGTCAGTCCAGGACTCGTGCTACCTTCCTCCTCAGCCAAGTCTAATTCAACCTTTCTTGTAAAATATAAATCCGATCTCAAATAGGTTCAAAACCATGTCAGTCATACACAAATATGCACTGACTTGACTTCCTTGCAAACTAGCTTCAACAATTTCCAACACTCTTTCTGCAACCTTCGCCTTCACTTAAACACCAACAAAACAAAGTGCATGATATTCAAATTCAAACCTCATATCACCTGCCCTTTCAATATCTCCTCCCTGGAAGGATCACTCCAATTTGTCAATTCTTTTAAATATCTGGGTGTCTGGCTCGACAGTTCACTCTCTTTTGACGTCCACATTAATACACTACTTTCTAAAGTCAGATCTAGAATAGTTTTTTTGTTCCGAAATAAAGCATCTTTCACCCACTCTGCAAAGCACGCTCTGGTTAAAATGACAATCCTCCCAATTCTAGATTACAATGATATAGTATATACTGTAGGTCTGCCTCCAAAACTCTTCTCAATAAACTTGACGTCATCTACCACACCGCCATCCGCTTTGTTACAGGTGCTCCTTTTAATACCCATCACTTTAACCTCTACTCACTCGTCAACTGGCCTTCACTTCACTCTCGTAGAGTGATCTACTGGTATCACTTCATCTACAAAACCATCACTGGAAGCACCCCTTCATATCTTGGCTAACTACTTAATATCAACATCAGTAATCGGAACTTACGTTCAAGCAGTTACATTAACCTGGTCATTCTAAAAGCCTGCACCTCCTTTGGCCATAATTAATTTCAGTTCGCTGCTGTTAGTGATTTGAATCATCTGCAGCAAACACTTAAACTTCACACATTAATTCCATTCTCCTCCTTCAAAAATACACTCCCAACATGAATCTGTGATCATTGCACATGTTTGTAACTCTTCCGGACCAGCGCTACCACTTTTTACTCATATTTTTTTTATATGTTGTGTGTTTTTTATATATCGTGTTTGATTGTTGTTTCACTGTGATTGTATGTGCTTGACTCTTCGTGCTGCCTCTTGCCCAGGTCATCATTGTAAATGAGAAACTGTTCTCAACTGACTTACCTGGTTAAAAAAAAAAGAATAACTGTTACAATGCTTTAAATGTTGGTTTTATCAGGGTTGGAGTTTGAGGGCTTCGGTTAAAGGGGAAGATTAGTACCATGCAGCGGTCCATTCTTTTGCAAAAAAATTCAAATTTATAGGAGACCTTCAAGTGCAGAGGTGATTTGCACTCATGGCATTTCTCTTCTTTTCATTAAACTTTGCACCTACTCCAAGCAAATAAAATGCTCAGTCTTATACCAAAATTCATCAGAATAATTGTTAATTATCCTGCTGAATTATCCCATTATTAAGAGGATATAACTTAAATTAAGTTAGTTCGTTTCAATGCATCTACCAGATATCCCACACATTAACATGGAAATGGGGGGAGATTAAGTAAATCTTAATCAAGATTTATTACAGGCGCTCATATAAATTAATTCTTACCAAAAGAGACAGTTGAGGTCAAATATAAAATGACAGCAGACTGCAATTTAGTCCTTCCTGAAGCAGTTTCCCTCTTCTGCGTCTTTAGCGGTGTCTATGTTGCAGTTGCACTGCTGAACTTTTGCCATCTAGAATAATGAAGCCTTAAAAGTCATATATAATTAACCACTGAATATTTATTAGCCCAAACCCCAGCATGCCTCAGGATTTGTAGAATAATATCAAATATTAATACCCATGTAATGAATGTGGAGGGATAAAGATGAGACGGGTGTGATGATGAGAAATTAGATTATTATAAGGTTTGAAAAATTAGACAGTTATTCGCGTCAAAATACCTCACACTTAAAGGCTTTTCTGTGTGATTATTTATTAGTTCTTTATCTGACTGAGGTTGATAATCTGACTATAGCTTAAAAAACTGTTGCAATTCACCATTACATTATTTAAACATTTATAGAATCCAAGTGTGTATGAGTACATATTAACAGTGTCTAAATTGAAACGACTCTTTGAACTTTTACTCTGGGGTCCGGATTAAGCCGGCAACAGCAGGTGATCTACAAACAGAGGCACAAGCAGGTCTTTTCAGAGCAGTCTACTAGAGGCAGTGACGATTAATAATGAGCTGCAAACAAGCAGAGCTTCTGATAACCAGGAGTCTGTCGTGTCTGGTGCTGCACATTTCTTATTTATTTACACGGATAATTAAACTTCATGACTGACATGTTGTGTTTATGGCCAAACACAGCTTCTGTTTCAGCAGACAGATTTGTTTTGTTTCTTTCCCCCTGCATCAGCCTGCTTTCATGATGAGTTTGCTCAGATGGCCAGTCTTGAATGTCTGTGCTGTGAACTGGTTTTAAACCTTACAGCACTTGTAGATTGTTTGTAGTGTGAGAGATTACTTAAAAAAAAAATAAAGGCGTTTGAAATTAATTTTGAGATCCATAGGCATTCACATTGATAAATTATTTGATATTTGCTAAATAATAAAAAACCATGATGCAAAAAAAAAAAACATTTGAAAAAATTAAGCTTTGAGTATTAAGAAAATGTGATAATTAAAGTGTTTCTGAAAAATCGGAACCGACAAAATCTGTATCGGCAGGTCACACTCACTGAAAAATCGGTAATAGGAATCGGCCAAGAAAATTGCAAACGGTGTAGTACAAACGGCTGGTTGCTTGGCTAAGCGTGGTAGAATGACGATTAGGGACGAGGAAGTGATAGCTACTAGCCACTGGCTCATATTAGAAATAAATGTATTGCTTCATATAAATTCTCCTGACGTGGTACAAAAAATAACTCACTCTCCTCAGATTTGTCATGGGTGTGAAGACACAAACTTTTTTTTAACCAGGTTGTAAATATATTCATTTCTGCTTTAAAGTTGGACATTTAAACATGGCAGTCAATGGAGAGTGACTTGCTTTTGGAGCCAGCCTTTAGTGGCTCTAGAGGAACTGCTACGAAACTCTGTTCCGCATGAGTCTCAGTCCTTAAAGGAGCTTGAGGCTCCTTTTAAGAAATGAGACTCTCTAGCGCCACCCTGCACCACGACGGCCGTTGGGGGTACTGCAGCCAACAGTGAAGCCGGCACGGGAGAACGGGGAGAACGCACATGCAGCGTCATGTGACGTCACATCCGCAGCCCAGCGCGGGAAATTCGGGACCGAATTGCAGCACATTTTGCAGCACACAGCCTGTTCAAGGCAAAGGAGAGATACACTAGAGGGCTCATTATTTTGGGTTTGGAACGCTTCATCTGACATTATTATTAGAAAACTTAAAATGTATACAGATTTTTTTCATAAATCTTGCCACAATCTGGCCTCAAGCTCCTTTAAGTTAGATGCTTGGTGCCTGGAAATAATTAATAAAACAATCTTCTCTGGAAAAATGAACACAATTTAAAAGATTTAAAATGGCACAAAGGAAGTTCCACAAGTTTAGCTCCTCCTACAGGTGGGGAAGTTAAGTTGCTTTCCATTTACTTATGTATGATGTCTTATTCAATCACCCTCATTTTCTCTTCCATCATGACCTTCCTGAGTCTCTTATGCTGAGTCCATATTGGGCGGTTTCGGCTACCTCTACTATTACTACTACTTTCATTTAGCAGACACTTTTATCCAAAGCAACTTACATCTGAGAGAACAACACAAGAACGAAACCACATAGGACGGTACAGCTGGATCAGTGCTGGTCAGACTGCTGTGAGTCCAGTTGGACACAGGTGCTGCCATTCCAGTGCTACAATTTATATTTTTACTATTTTGGCCCAACCCAACAGTCCCTTTATACAAGAAAGCTACGTCTAAAAAGACACCATCACGCGATCATAAGTGCATGCAGCTTACTCAGTGCTGAGTCCTGTAAAGAGCTGGACAAATCTTCTAACTAATTCTGATGAGCAGAAGGTTTGATGCAGAAATGGTCCTTAAAGAGCTGAGTCTTTAGCTTGCTCTTAAAAGTAGGTACAGACCCAGTAGATTGGACAGAGTTTGGTAGGACATTCCACCATCGGGGAACAATGGAGGAGAAGAGTCTAGTTACTCTCAGACTAAAGATCTTGAAAAAAGGTCCTGACAAAAAAACAAAACTGGGAGACAACACCCACTACTGACTATCCAATTAAAATGCAACTTTAAATCACATATTACTGTGACCTCTTTCCCCAACTGGAAGGTCTAATATTGGGCTTCTAACTGGCACAATTGACTGTATGAAGTTATGATGAATATATGAAAAACATAACAATCGCAACAGTTTCCAAGGGTCGTTTTTTTCTGCACAGCTTTACAATAAAAATGCACATTGATAAAAATATTGGAAATCACTTTTTCAAATTATGTTGGAAACTAATAAGTGATGGTTTATGCATGGACTGAATAAAGAGACAAAATAAGTGGAGGAAGGCCAGACTATTTTCTAGCACACCCTGCAATCTGTTCCTCAAAACACATCCACTAATCTCTTATTTGTATCAGCCATTGCCTGAGAAACAAAGAAAATCAAACCATTAAATTGTCCAAATGTAGAATAAAAATAGCAAGTGATAGTACTGTTATAAAGGATCAGTCAAATGAAATAAAGCAAACATAATTCTCCATCCAGCCATGCTGCAGTCATCAGGATTAAAGCCTGCAATCATTTTGGCAAGTGCTGTTTTTTCTCAGTGATAGAGTTAATGTCCAGCCTCAACAGCCCTGCTGGTCCAGTGCTCATTGATCACCGATATTTGTTGGGAAAAATAGCTGAATCAGACACGAGGGTTATTTTGCCTCAGCAATTGACAGAAATATATCAATACCCGCATGCAGAAAGAGATGGATGGAAACAGAAGATGTAACTTGTTTGAAATAGGAGTGACTTATAACATCAGATGATTAATCACAACCGTTCTTGTGGCTGTAATCCTCTACATGACCTAGAAGAGATATTTAGCAAACAGCCACAACAAAATGTCCTTTCTGGTATCAATCACACAGACTCAAAAAGGAACAAAAAAAAAAAAAGGAATAATGTTTAAGTTGTGACCGTTCGACAACCTCCCTCTTGCTGGTATTTGTTGGTGTAATGTAAAAGCCAGGCAGTTTTATTTTTGTTGGTTTGACAAGAAAAGGAGGTAAAAATTTTCTTGGAGTCTCTTTATTTTTCAAAGAGAAAAATCAAACTGAAAACAACCATCATACATAATTCATGCTGCCTTTCTCTTGCACATTTCAAGTTTTTTTTTGTTTGTATTCTTTAAATTTATTTATTTTTATCTTCGGTTTTGCTGCAGGGACATGACAAAAAGGTTGCACAAAGTAAAAGCTTAGATTCCCTGTGTTTTTAGTGGACTAGGGCACGCAGGCTCACAACAGTCGATATGCCAGGCTGGTTTGATTTCCCTCAGGATATGAAGGCTATCATATCACCTGGCACTTCCTTTCAACTCTTTCCCAGTTCAATTTATCAGTTACAAACAGAGTTCAGATCCCTGCTTTGTGAACTTCAAAAGACGGCTTTAAACTTAAAATAAACATGTTAAAGAAAGCATCCCGGTCTCAGGTGTAGACCACACTCTGCAGTGTGGACACCGTGGACATGATGGGGAGAATCACTCTGCTGGTACTAACTCGAGTGGTGTAGGACAGTCAGACAACTGATCCATTTTAAAGAACTTATTGATTTTTATTTCTTGATGCATTGGTGTAATATTACCCTTAACCTTACAGAAGATAGGGTTCAGAAGACAATAGTAACATGTCTTCCCTCATGTCACTCCATTGGTCATAGCCAGTGCTCATAACAGAAAGTGTAAAAATGTAGTGCAGTGATGCCTTTCTGCAACAACTAGCATTATAACTTTAGTGTCATATTAACTCACTCACTAATCTTTAAGAGGCGGTGCCAGTTTTTCATTGTGTTTCGTTCCTTTTTTTTTTTTACAAAGCACTCTCTACATCACGGGCAAGCAACACCGATGTTGATCTTTGTTTGGTGTTTTGCTTATCACTTTTTCCTTTCGTAGAACTTTGTTTTGACAGGAGAGAGTGCTGGTAGTGGTGAGGCAGTCCATTTGCCCTCATTTCTTGTTTCCTATCTAATCTGCAGCCTTACAGCGGTCACACACTGAAACAGTTTCCCCCGATTCCCAGTTCCTCAAGGGCAGCTGCCCTGCTTACTTTGGATATTCTCTTGCTCCATCACAGATGATTGAAATTAACCCCAAAGTACTGTTAAGGTCAAATTTGACCCGTTTGGACATCCAACAACATTAAAACTACCCTAAGCAATATTCTTTTAGCCTGAAAGCCTAAGAAAGGAAAATTACTCAGGTCAACTTTCACCTGTATTTATTTAGATGGATTTTAGATCTAACAATGTTGGTAAGGTCAAAGGAAATTGTAGGTTTAAGAATTCTTGAACCTGTGAAACTATACAAATAAGGTTAGTATTGTTTATGGGGAAGTGAGAAAGAGTTTAAAGGGAAACCCTGACTATCACGAGAACTATCTTTTCCCACCACTATTGCCCAGATTCTCCCAGAGACAGACACCTACCGGTCTTTGACGGTGTGTGCGGGGAACTTTGAAACAATGAAATAGTAAAACAATATTGTTGTCATTATGTATGAATGTTGTTAAGGGACAGGACTCATCCAGATGCAAGATCCGCACCTGCACCTTGTGAGTACTTGCACACAGAAGTAACAGCGCCTTCCCCACACCGCAGCTTCAGCAACATTCTAAGCCTGGGCCTCATCAAAAAGTCACGCAAGAAGCCCACACAAGGGGAGAAGATGCAAATTCTGCCCTGCTGATAAGGACTTTAAAACAGAGACAAGCTGCTGCAAATGTGAGAAACACATCAGCGAATTCCACACATGCAAAGTTCCCTATTGCTGCTATGAATAGTTTGAACTTCTTGTGATATATTTAGTAGCCGTTTAGTAGCAGTTCAATAATTATAATGCTTAAACATAGTCATATTTGACAGTTTTACAATTTCAGAACCTTCCTGCAATTTTCAAATACAGTAAAATATATTCAAATCATTATTGCTGTTTTTATGTCTATTGAAAAAGAGGACGTGATACTGTGTGAGAGTAAATCTTGTTCTACAAAAACGAGTGATGTAAAAAAAACAACATACATCAAACTTCCTAAAACATTTATTTATTAGGATTAATCATATTTCTTTTATTGTGAGATATGCCACATACATATTGTAAATATATTTTAAAAAGTTAAAAATTGTCTCTATACAGTTCCTATTAGGACATTTTTGGTCATGACTGATGTTGAGGAATTTATCAAACCAGTTCAGAAGTCCGCTTTGTGGTTTTATGAAGTTTTATTAAGCCGGCGGTGAGCACGTCTACACAGACCAGGGGTCTGGTTGAAGTGCTGACCTCGAGTGATGTTGTAACCAGATTTTTATACAAGAAATTTAACAACAAAATGCAGGAATACACGAATCAGGCGAGAGACAAAAAGTAATTTACAGTCGGATGTGAATCGGGCCAAATGTCATTATCAGACATTTGGCATGACTGTCACAGACCTCCAAATCACCCCATAGGGTGCTCTCGTGATCTTAGTCTGTTTGAACCAACTTCCGAGGTGTCGGGATCTGCACGGGGGGTAGGAAGCTGAAGCTACCCCTAAAGGTGTTGAGTCAAGTTCAAAGCCCTGCAGGGGGCACGTGCAACAATGCTTCATCACTGACCAGAACCATATTATGAATGTATAAAGTTCTAATGCCAGGTTTCACCATCAGGTTGTCATTAAACTCTGCAGAACTCTGTTAATGACCCACCTGACTTCTGGACTTACCAAAACTCCCATCTGATGTCATGAAGCATATATAAGCATATATATTCACATGCAGTCTGGTGAGTTTCAGACATGAATGGGAATGTATAGGGCTCGCCACAGCAGACCATTCATTTCCATCTTCCTCTGTCACACCTGCCACCTGCATATCCTCTCACCCACCGCATGCAGAAATCTCCTCTTTGGTCTTTCGTTTCTTCTCTTGCCTGGCAGCTCCATCTCCAGAACCCTTCTCGTCATTCTGTTTATCTGACAGATCTATTCAGATCTGTTTGTTCAGAGGAGAAGTATCATTTTTTGAGACTCAAGAGCCCTGTAATCGACTGACAATCCTCCTTCTTGTCCAGTGACAGTCAAGATAGGGTCCAACCCCTCCATTGATTGATGAATGGTTGGAATTTATTGCAGCAATAAATATGTTTCCATATAAATACACGCTATTCTCTTTTCAATTTCTCGTGCTTTTAAACGGATGGGAATATGTTTTGTTTATACTTATGAATTTGGAGTTGAGGGGGGAGGCTATAGGTGTTTGATTAAGTATGATGATTTGGCAGCAGCTTTATGAAGCTTTATAAACCCATTCCAACAGAACATTAAGATGACTCACATAAAAAGAGGTCACTAGCATAATCTTGAGAATTGACAGCTTTATTAAAACCACAATGTAATAAGGCCAGAACTCGTCTATGCTGGATTTACAGGGCAGTTTTAATAAGAAGATTCTTGGCACTCTTTTTCTGACAGAATATGAATTACTTGGTCTTCACTAAGGAGTTTCATGTCTTTAACAAGGTCAGCAAATATGGAAGTATACATTTTGCTTCACTGTTTCGCTTCAGATGACATTTCACCAATAACAGCAATGGTATACTCTCACACTAACAAAATTGTAAGTCGCATTGATTTTTTTTCCTTTCTCTAGATATAATGAAGGTTTTCATTTCATGCATGGGAGACACTTCATATGTATTTGTAATTGAAGACTCATGAGGTAGAGATTACACCGAGTGGATGGATTTTATTGTTATTTTGACATGTGTACTGTGGTATCTGCCTGTCAGCTGGATAGGCCTTTCCTTTAAAAGAAGCACATGCTGAGGATGATTGTTTTAATAATTTAATTTTGAGCTCATATTTCAAATGTGTAATTGTTTGGGATGCTATGTCCATTTCTTACTTCTTGTGTGGTCTTCTTTCTGTGGTGTTAAAGTTTAAATCGTCCTTAGAAGATCTGAACACCAGGATGTACCACCTGTTGATTGAGCAGGTTTGGTAATGTGTTAATGGGTCCCTAACGTGGCTAGATTTAAATGTTAATATGCTGAATTCTTTTAGTATTATTATTAGGGGTGTAACGATACACTAATCTCACGATACGGTACGATACACGATATTGAGGTCACGATAACGATACAATACGATATTATAGCAGTATTTTTTAACAATCTTGATAGAGGAATATATGACTGGAAAAAATTGTCTTTTATAGACACATAAAGACAAAGACATAAAGACAAAGACATAAAGACACATAATACAAAACAATGCTGTGCGTTTGCCTATTGTTCCAGTTTGTAATGCTTTATAACTGTTTAAGTTTTAAAGAGAAAGCCAGGCCAACCATTTTCCACAAACTGAACTAAAAGTAAATGTCAGGTTTGCATTATGCATCTTCAGTTTCATACAAGTACAAATATTTAGACACAAACTGAATAGTTTCTCTCATGTATGATTTGACTTTTTTCTTTTCCAGAAATGTAACAACTAAAATTAAATAAATAAATAAAAGTAAATAAATAGATACAATTTTACATCATAAAAAAGATTGATTCATGCTCACCTTATAAGTGTAAGAGGATATTTATTTCAGTTCAGAAGGTTATTTTGGTAATTCAGGGTTCATTATTTTATAAATATATTCTTTATATTCTGTAAATCAGGGACTATAATGACACTAGTCAGTATATCAGTTGTTAGTATGTTTTAGATTGGGCGGAGTGATACAGCACTAGGTGCTGTGTTGATGTTCTGAATTCCTACGCTGTTGAGCGGACATTGAAGTACACGCAAACTCACGCAGAAGTTGTCCCCGTGTTTATCCTACTCACGACCCCAAAAAGGTTTAATTTAATAAGGTAAGGCTTAACTCTACACCAGCCTTAAATAAGTAAAGGTTCAGAGCTCAAAACAGGACCGCAAAACGGGACTAGTTTCTTCTGAGCAGAGTAAGATTTTGGCCCGCGCGGTCGCGGTCGTATGCGCGTTTCTAGTCAACACAATAGATTAATATTAATAACCCAATATCGCGATACAGGTTGTCACCTCCACGACACGTATCGTGACGTTTTTGTATCGCGAAATTTCGTGGCACGATATATTGTTACACCCCTAATTATTATAGTAAATTGTTGATTAAATATGCTGGTTGTATATTTGAATATTTTTATTTTCTTCATGTTTTGTGAATATCAATTTAGCCTGCTGCATGGTATGGCTGAGGGATGACATAATGGTTGACCATAAAAGGTCTGACAGGTAACAGCAGGTTGAGCTGCTGTTGAGACCGTCTTTGTGAATCTCAGTGTGCAAAGATGTTAAGGGAAGATTTTTATTGCGGATTAATAAACACCTGGTTGGTGTGCACCTACCTCTGCCTCAAGCCTCCTTGTTCATGTAACCACCTACGGCCATTCCAACAACAGATCAGGAAAGTCTGTGGCGTTGCAGGAGTCACTCATGCACAGCCGGTCTAATTTTAATAACAAATTACAAAGAGCAAGTAAGTATGTCCTCGGAGCTGGTGACATGAAACAAAGCAGATAACTGACCTGCAACACACACACTGTAGTGCAAGGGGGTGAGCTGTTGTTTTGCCTGTGGCATAACAACTCGTGCATCAGCAGCTAGACGCAGCCAACCAAGTTGGCAGGTTTGCAGTCTCTAATCTTCTGTACGCGACAAAAGATGTGCAGAATTTTTTAGGTCTTCTCGCCGCTTACAAAGTTGAGTTCACTGTGTGCTGCAGACTTCCTGTAGATGATTATGTGCCCATTTTAAAACCACTAACTTTGGATAAGTCATATTAATTGGCATTTGATGGTTTCAGTGACAAGTATACAATTATTTATTTGGTATTAAAAACTGGTATTTTTGTGTCTACAGGGTTAATATGACTATACTTTATTATGCTCACAAATGTACTTTTAAAGTATATGTAAATATTTTCCGTTCTGCCACTGCCCTTGAGGAAGGCCCCTCTGGGGTGTATTTTAGCATGCAGATTCTCCACTGCAACTGCCTCCTCCGAATTGGCCTCGGTCGCCGGGGTCCTTCCAGTCTTGTGCATCCGTTTCCCGTTTGGTAGAGCTGTTGATGTTGTACTGATGAGGTGCAGATATCTGCTCCGTCTGCTTCAGCTACCTCTCTATGTATATGCCTGAGCCACACTTAAAGTACAAGATATGTTTAGTCACAGGGATTCTTTTTCAAGGGCCTTAATTATTATCATAAGCCTACGGTTGTTTGTGTTATAAATCTGCAGTGCGTCTCCCTCCTACAGTGTTTTGGTGCATTGTGGGTGGACGTGTGTTGTGGCTACAGTTCATTTCTCTGTCGCCGTTTGTTAGTTTGGTCTCCTAGTCACCATTTTCACTCCACAATTATTTTTCATCTAGTTCGACCACAACGCAAGTGCAGCTTGAATGTCAGGTTTACAAGTAAACTATTTGTTTGTTTGTTTTTTGTTTTTTTAAAGGGTATTAACAGATTGTGCAAGGTGTTTTGAAGCTCAGGTGTGAGATGAGAATAGATTGTAAGTACCAGAACCCAAACCCTCTTTCATGTCAGCCATACATTTTCTGAAGAGTTGTTTTCTGTCCGCAAGGCGCCATATTAGCAGGAACAGACACACTATTTTTAGACTTGTCTTGTTGCTGTTTGTAATTTGTTCTGCTGTGTCCTTGATTGTTAAAAAAAGGTGTGTGTGTGTGTGTGTGTGTGTATATATATATATATATATATATATATATATATATATATATATATATATATATAAATAAAAGAGTTTGGTATCATCACTGACCTCCCGATACAATTCCGATACACTAGGTCCCAAGTCGATACGATTTCCGATATGATTTGATATCGATATTCTAGTTACAATACCAATTTTGCTTTGGCAATGGAAGGGATTCTCAAAAAAAAAAAAATTAAATCGAGGGGCACGGTGGCGCCCCACCCTGACTGGTGAAAAGAAGCGGCCTGCTCACTCTTCAAGTAAGGAGGAGACTTGAGCTCAGTGTTGGGCCTCCCGGGGTTGGTAGAGGGAGCAAGGACTGACTTAGGTAGGAGCACTGGGTGATAAAATGGGGAAAAAAATCGGGATTAAAAAAAAAATCATTTGTTTTTTATCTATACTTGGATTTAAGTATTGATACTTGTTCCTACACATGCATATTGATAAAATATCGATATATAGATATTTTTAACCCACCCCTAATAAATATATATATATATATATATATATATATATATATATATATATATATATATATATATATATATATATATATATATATATATATATATATATATATACCGGTATATATATATATGCCAAACATGCTTCTCTTGGCTCTGGGTTGGCAAGAAATCTTCCTGTGAGAGTTTCATCCAGTTTCCAAGTGGCTTTTGGTGGAGTATGCAACTACAACTGTTACTCTCCCTGACACATTAGCTTTCTTTGCAATTTCTGAAGAACAAAATGCGCTTTTCATGATAGTTTGTCTTTTTTCCGTTGTTAATGCCCTTTTTTCCCACCATAATGACAGGAATAACAGTTGGGATACCAGTAGGAATTGATGGCATCAGCATGCAAGGCTTAATTAACTTCCACTGCTGCAGAACAGCTGGAATATGCTGTGAATAACCACTTCAGGAAATGGTTTACAGGGGAAAAAAATTCCAAAATGTAGATATTAGGTTACAGTCCTAAAATCGATGGCAGTTCTTTCACACAGAAAAAGGGCACTCTGTCAGAACCAGTTAATGGCCTCATCATCTCAAAGATCAGAGAAATCAGACTCTAGTCAGAAACGAGAGAAAACAGCACCTAGTGATAAGGTTGACTAAATACAGTGCTGTCTCTTTAATAAAATATGCTAATAAAGCTGGGAAAGCAAAAGCAAAAGGGATGGCAGGACGTTACTTCTATACACAGTATCCTTTGGCAAAATGTTTCCATTGGATTGCATTTTTTCTTATATATTAAACAGAGTATGCTCCTCTGTTCTGGTCTTATTTTAAACTATCAATGTTTTAATAAACAGAGTACTGAACTGAGAAAACAAGCCTTAATAGAACTAAAGTGACTTTTTGGTCCAAGTAACTGAGTTAATTTTTAATGAAGTAACTAGTAAAGGTAACTAGTTACTATTTTTCAGTAACTAGCACAACACTGCATACCAGGGGGTCCTGTGTGGTGTCAACTTCGAGAATATTCCTTAAAAATCAATTTAACAAATTATTTTGGACAAAATCTTGGAAATGCATGTTCAAATTTAATCCTGCTGTCCTCGCTGATGAATTATTCAAGGAACTCTTACAATTGTGGTAATTCTAAACATCTTCAGTGTGTAAATGTCAGCATCCTTCTTTTAACATTCTGCTTCTTTAACAACCATTTTGATCTTCTCAATGATCTTCTACTTATTTAATAAAATAAAGATTTTTTTTCCAAGGTATTTATAGTAAAGGTCTGACTAGATGTGGCTTTAAACTTTGATAGTCCCTATTCTCTGCCATAACTTTTGAACGGGTTGTGATAAAGACATGTGGGTGGTGTCATCAGACTCGGTATTGAGTACTTGACCTTCATTGGCATGAATTAGCCCCGCCCCTTTATCTGATTGGTTGATATGTGATAGTTCCTATTCTCTGCAATAACTTTTGAATGGTTTGACATAGAGAGTCGTGGCTGGTCACCCGCTAGATGTCCAGGCCTGAAGAATCTTCATGCAAGTCATACAAGCTTCCACTGCAGCACGCCTGAACATGCACAAGGGTGCGAGGGCCCTTTTATCGCTGCTTGCACCTTTAATTATTATTGGTATTTTGCTGCAAAGAAATCAATCTCGACTAACATGGAACCTGAAATTTGCCTTTTGTAACAAATGCTTTCCGAATTATCAGTTTGGGCAGAATTGGACATGATAGCCAAACGTTGTAGGTTGAATTTGAACATTAATAAAGTCAACTGTATTTATATAGCACTTTGAAAACAAAAAAAACGGAACTTGTTAGAGAAACAGAAAACCTAAAGTGGAAAAAAACAAATGAAAAGCAAATGGAACAGATTAGATTGGAGATTAAGATTAACAATACATTTTGATTTTTTTTTTAAGGATTGTCAGGTTGCAGGGAATGTAGACTGGCTGAGGTGGATCACTGACCCTCTTGGAGATGGGATGTGGTGCATCCTTGGCTACCAGGAGGTCAGACAATGGAGGGCTGGTAAGCGTGGACACTAGAGGGCTGCTCCTGGAGACTTTTCTCCTCCACATTAAACTCTGAAACTGCTTCAGTGACTCCTGGGGAGGCGGAAGAAAATTGGTTGAGGAGCTTCCACCTTTCCTTTCATGCTTAAGGACAAAACACAAAGAAAAGAAAGTTATCAGAGGTAAGAAGACAGTCATATGTAACTTTAACTAACACCGCCTTGATGTATACTAAATCTAGATAAGGCATCTTATAGATTAAAGGACATACTTCTACAATACATTGTCATCTGTATCCTTGTCTAAGCGAGACAGCATATGCCACAGAGACATTGTCATGTTAGGATTTCTAACTAGGGATCGTGACACTTCTAAGTCTGGAAGATTTGGACAAAAGCAAAAGTCTTTTGTGAGATTGGAGACAAAGATCCTCTTTGATTTATTGATTCTGAACCCTTGTTCCCCTTTTCTCAAAAAAAGGAATGTGCAAGTAGCTGTAACAATTCAGTGGGATTTCTAACTAGTGTTTCTTCTTACTGTTGTCATTCGCTTTTTTCGTTTCTGATCACACAGCAAGTATTTCAAAAGTAATTTATTTTGTGTAGGAGTTCATGCTGATGTTGCAATTCTTTATTATGAGAGTGCCAAAGTTGAAGACACAATGCTCAGTTAAAGCTCAAACAACAGGCACAGTGATTTAAAAAAAAAATAAAAAATAGGGTTCAAACCACCATGTCTTTATCTGTTCTTTCTGGAATATTGGTTATAACAAAATATCTGGTCAAGTCGCTGTCATGGGATACTTGTTAAAGATGCTAAAGAGATACAGTGGCAGGGTGGCTGCAATCCTTTGATCCTTTCTGTTTGAATCTGGGAGGAAAGCTGCTCAGACATGACAAATATAAAATCCAGTAGACCATATATCACATCAAAATAAATCTTCCAAGGATAGCATCAGAGCAACTACTATCAAATGTTGCAGCATGAAATGCTGTTAAAAATGTAATTTGATCAATGATTAGCATCCCTTCATTTAGTCCCAGTGCTTGCAGAAAATAGGACTTAGAGGTGACACTTTAGCACGCAAAGCTTAGACAGGCTTCCCCCTCCACCCGACTGATGTATTTAAATCTTGTATTTCGTGTCACAGTTTCTGCTCCGAGTGTATTGGACTTCTATCTGTGCAAAAACATTTGAAAGGTCGTCAACAATCTGCAGGGCTTTGTACAATTGCAATCCCTGACTGTGGAATAACCTTCAAGTGAACATCAGAGCTGCTGTTAAGATGGAGAGGGTCAGTGGATACAAGGAGACGGACCTAACATCTCTCTTAAGCATGGATGTCAGCCATGATGAGAGGCTTCTGTAAGACCCTCTTTTTCTGAAGAAATCTGATAGGGCTGTGATACTCTCTAGAAGCC
Organism: Cololabis saira; assembly: GCF_033807715.1. NCBI lineage: Eukaryota > Metazoa > Chordata > Actinopteri > Beloniformes > Belonidae > Cololabis > Cololabis saira. The sequence continues at coordinate 12,601,691 of NC_084587.1, read as the reverse complement.
CATTTCTGGATGTTTAGAAGAGTAACTTTTTGGCTGGAGAATATTTATCTAGAGAGGATTTTTTTCAATGTTTGTCTTTGGAACAGATGAAGCCATCCACACATAGGCCCGGTTTCACAGACAAGGCTTAAGCCTAGTCTCAGACTAAAATGCTGTTTGAGCTGGCTTAACTTTAAGTCACTTGCACAGACATATCTTAAAATAGTCATAGATTTAGTCTGTTCTGGATTAAACAAAGCCAATTGCAAGAGGGTGGATTAGAGCTACTCTAGGACTAAATTTAAGTTTATATTAATCCTGCAAAGAGGCAGGTTTAACTTCAGTTTAGTCCTGTTTGTGAAAGGGAGCACAGATGGTTTGGGAGCATGGAGTATTTGGAATATCTAAATGAAGACCAATATTCGCTACGGAGGCCAGCCAAACAAATACTTGTGGATAGGAGTCATCCATTGAATCAGTTTGATGAAATAACTTTCCGAGACCGCTTTCGTATGTACAAAGAAGATGTACTGGAGATAATTACTTTGCTTGAGCCTAGACTTTCCTCCATGTCTCAAAGAGGAAGGCCTGTACCCAGTTCTCTCCAAGTTCTGATCACTTTGAGATTCTTGGGATCTGGAACCTTTCATCGTGAAACTGGTGATTTGTGTGGTGTCAGCAAAGCAACAGCGTGTAGAATAGTTCACAATGTCTGCAGTGCCATTTGTGAACTGAGAAATCTGTACATTAAGTTCCCTGATGCTGCTGAGCAAGCCAACTATAAATCGCGATTCTACGAATATGGAATATGGACTATGGAACTTCCCAGGAGTGATTGGCTTTATCGATGGATGTCATGTTGAAATCAAGTGTCCATCAACTCCTGATGCTGAGGAGCACAGGAACCGTAAGAACTGGTTTTCCATCAATGTTCAGGCTGTATGCACTCCCAATTTAGAATTTTCAAACATTGTTGCCCGTTTGAAGGGAGCAACACATGACTCAAGGATTTTTCACAACTCTTCATTGTGTGCTCAGTTTGAGAGAGGGCAACATAGTGGAATACTACTTGGTGACAGTGGATATGCTCAGAGTTCCTATTTATTCACGCCTTGGCCACATCCCACAACAACTGAGCAGCAAAGATATAACAGAGCTCATATTCGCACTAGAGGGATGATCAAGCGTATGTTTGGAGTGTGGAAAAATCAATTCCAGTGTTTATGCAATACACTTCGTTTTGAGCCAAGAAGATGCTGCAAGGTGATCATTGCTACAACTGTTCTGCACAACTACCTAAAGCAGTATAATTGTCCTGACCCTCCAATGGAAGACCAGAATGATTCAGATGTGCCCATGCCAGTCCAACGAGGACTTGCACTCAGAGCTGCTTTCACATTGCAGTGCAATAGTGTGCTGAAAAATTAAATGAGAAACTCAACCAAGGCTGTCCTAAAATTTAGGTTGTGGTGACTACAATACTCAAACTCTTGTCAAGTGTATTTCATTACATTACATAGCTATCTCATGCATCTTTCTTTGAACAACTCTCTCTTCTAATTTCATATCCAATTCGACCTATAGAATTCTCATTTTCATGTCATGCTCTTCTTTCAGATATTTCATTTTCTGCTCATGAACTTCTAAGGCTAACTTTTCATGCATTGACATCCTTTTTGGTCTCTGCTGGAAGGTTTTGGCAGCATCTTTTCTCTGGGATGCCATGCCAGATGTGGAGGGTGCACAGTCATACATTTTCATTTGCATTGAATTCACTGCAAATGGCAGCCCAAGCATTGTTCGTTTTATGTTCAACAGCAGCACTATGCCCTTTACTTTCAATAACAGCATGATTTCCCAAAATTTGTTTAAGTAGAGTTTTTTTTTCATACATAGTATAGTTCTTTGAGTGTGTTCTTTTAGCTTCAACCATGTTTGGTGTCAAAATTCCCTCCAGCAAAACTGTCCTCAATTCCGTTCCAGGTTTTCATGAACACCATTAGGCTAACAGACTGTGCTCCCACTTAGGCTAATGAGGCGTTCTCATTTAAGCTTACTCCAGGACTCCACAGTCTGGGACTAACTAAGACAAATATAAGCCACGCTCATGCAAGCCACTTAAATGACCTAGCTTTACTAGTCTGACTTAGGCCTACTCCTGGCTTGATATAAGCCGTGTCTGTGAAACCGGGCCATAGTTTACCCATTACAACTAATACTAGACTCATATGTCTGTTTTTTTAACCCCACTAATACCTTCTCCCACTGAATTTTTGAGTATTGCTCTCCCTCAGATTCTACTCACGTCATGGTTCTATTAATGTTCTACCATCTCCATTCTTCCATTTAAATTTTGTAAAAAATGTGGCCCAGGACATATAGGGGCTTGTTCCTGTGTGACAAATGTGCGCTTGCACTTTTTGCAGAGAGACATATATGCATGTGTGACCAGCGCCACCGGTCACCATGTACGAGGTACACCAAAATTAAATGACTTTTCCTTGTAAACTGTTTGAGACCACGAGAGTAGCAACGCTTAAAATAAAACTGTATAAAAATAAAACTGAGGAAAGGGGCAATGGCTGCATGCTGACCGCTGCGTCACCAGTCCAGCCTGCAATATACACAGACCAATTAGACACTGAATACTTATAATACTTATAATTGTCCATTATCATATATACTGGCCAGCCTAACACCCTACCTCTTGGGCCTACAGCATTTACTTGCCCAGCAAGTAGGAGTAAGGCTCAGGATCCTTGCAGAAATCCAGGTCCAGTCTGACACAGTAAGACAACAAAATAATATTAATTCTTAAATTAACAATATAATGCAGAATCATACTGAGTGTGGTTGCATGCCAATGCATGAGTCGTACCTGTTTCTACTGCTAAGGTGTATGTGGAATCTGTAGCCAATTATGGCCCAACAGCACCAGTAACAGTGTTGGCACTTTAATCTAGACACACACAGGTGCTGCACACACGCACTGACGCAAACGGACCAAACGAGAACAAACGATATAGCTACGCTCTTTAAAAAAAATATATATATAGCTCCGCTCCTCTCTCTTTTATAGGAGTTTATACAGGCTCAGGTTACCGCTCTGCATAAGTCTAGGTAGGTGGCTCCCAGGTCCTAGTGTCCCACCTGTCACACATGTTACAGGTACAAAATCTGCAAAATGATGCACCTTTACATCTCCTTATATGATGCTCACATGATGATAGTTATGTCAAGTGTTGGTGAATTCAGAGCAGGTTTTTCTTAGATAGGTGGTTTATCTGCAAATCTACTGAAGTTTTTATGGTGATTTCATGAATGATGACCATTATGTCTAAAGTACTAAAAGATTATGGCCCACATTTGATCCAGACCACCTATTAACTTGTTTGAGTGATCAGTTGCATGACTCTTCAAATGCATCCGGGCTGCATTTACACCTGTACTCAAGGCTTTCTATCTGGGATTACAGTACATCAGATTAATTATGTGATCACATAAATTCCCTAGCACATTGAAACGAAGTGCTATAACACATAACTTCATGATTTTTTTGCAGCTCAGAGTTGTCCAGTCTTCAGACATGTTTCACATTTTGCCATATTACAGCATCAAGTCTCCGTTAACTTGACACATCTAGACAAGGGACTTTTATCACATTCTTCTCTGCTAAAAAAACTATTGCTTCATACTGTGAGGGAATCCCTTGTGGTTGTCTCTTTTTAAGTCATTAGTTTTCAATGGGACTGTGATTCCAGGACTTTGCTTTTCCTTTTCTAAAACCAAGTCTTGGATCATTTCGGTGTGTGATTTTTTTGCTTTTTGAAAGAGGACAGAAGGTTTTGTGCAACAATCCCTTGGAATTTTGACATATTCATTTTCCCATCTATCTTGACAAGTGCCCGGCTGAGGAGAATCAGCCCCATAACATAATGCTGCAGTGCTGACATGTGCATTCAGATTGTCTGATCTATAGCAACATATTATAACAAAGACTGTACGTTTATTGTGTTAGGTATGCATTGGTTAAATGACCTGTGCACAATCTCATCCTACACAGATGTGGACGCAGTTGTGTGTGAACAATACTTTGGGAAAAACATTCAAGACTTAAGCCTCAAAAGCTCAGCAAAAGCACTTTCCATAGAGGAAAGGATGCCTCCAAAGTTTAAAAAACAGATTAAATCTTAAAAGTAAGACTAATCTTTTATCCCAAGGAAATATATTGTGTGATACATGGCGCAGAAGAACCTCCCACAGCTTATTATATTTTAAAAAGCACAAGACGTATCACCATCGTCAAGATAATCCTTACTTTTGGGATGGTGTGGCATTCACAGTACAATGAGATGTTCTACACAATGCATTATTTTTTTCCTCTGTTTTGGTGTCAATCATAGCATATTCATTTGTTTGAAGAGTGCATATGAAAAAAGTGGCAGCTAATACTTCTTAGTTGAGTGACTATTTTTTACATGGCTGCTTTGACTTTGACTTTGGGTGCATCTTCAAGGCTTCTGTTACTCAAAACTGTTCTACTGTTTGAAAAAGGTTCATTAGGCAATTAGGATGTTTGGGGGCATTAATCCACATCACTCACTGCAAGCAAATGGTCGCTCTCTGCAGGGGTGCAGTGGTGCTAGAACACTTGGAAAGATGATTTAATGTTTCCATTTGACTGCCAGCCTGCAACAATGTCACATTAATTGATTGAATCTATTCTGAACTGCTAACTCGATTGAAAACAATGTGTGCAGTGCAGCTGAACAGATCTCCAGAGCTGATAGAAGGCTTGAGGCACTCCCCTCGTTTCCTCTGAGAACAAGTTCTGTCAGAGCATTTATTCTTTCTAATGGGTATATGACGATGATGTCTTCTATTCCCATCTGTCTCACACAGGCTAAAAAGGTGATACGCAGGTGTTGACTGTCAAAAGTTGTGGAAACCTAGACCCATAGAGTTTGAAATGTCAATGAGAAGCCATCAAGTGTCATATCACTTTTTAAAATGACATTTTTGTACTCAAACAAAAACTTTATTTTAAAAGTTTAGATAGCTGCTTTGACTGGTAATATTTTAAGTGCTTCAATAGGTATTTGGAAATTAGCTGGAAATGATTGTTGTATTGGTAGTCAACTAATCTTTCAGTTGGTTTTTGTCTTTGTTTTTTTCCCCTGTCCCAGGATGAATATCAGTAAAACATAGCACGTTGCACTGATGGATTTTTCCAAATTGCTTCTTGTGCCCTACAAAATTATCTTAACTTTTTTTTAATTTTCTTCATACTTTTGCACAACTGATGTGTAAAGTCATGTTGACTTCATGCAGTCTTTTCATAATCCACAAATGCCTGATGACAAACTCAGGCTCTATTTCTCCCAGCTAACATATTTAACATTTAATCTCCATTGTGAATGTAGGTATTCAACTGCAGAAGGAAAAAAAAGTTTTAAGCCTTTCATCCCCATTTTTACCAAGGGCAACAGTGATATTGTTGATGTGCAATAGGTCTTACTTAACCAAACCCTTCTGGGAAGCTATTTAAAAGCTGCATATAATGCTGCACATGAATAAAACAATAGTGTGATAGTTTGTACTGTTGCCTCACAGCAAGAAGCTTCCCACTTTATATCAAGGTTGGACTGGGCCGCATGTTCTCACCGTCCTTTCTCTGGATACTTCCTTCTGAACTCCAAAAAACAAGTATTTTAGGCTTAATGGTGATTCTCAATAGACCATGTGAGCATACATGGCTATTTCTCTGTGTGGCCTTGTGAAATGGTGAACAGTCCCGCTCTAGCATTATGTTCATTTTTGGTTGGCAGTTAGAGCTGCAGATATCCTTGATTGATGCAGTTACTATCTCTAATATTTTAACAATGCCTTATTATCAGGTTCTGATTTCAGAAGCCACAACACCAAGATCAGATGCCTACCAGAGAAACAGTGTTACAAAGCAAAATCTTGCAAGGCTGAATGTATCTGAAGAATACAACTTCTTTTGTATCAGTGTCAATCATATTGTTGGCAATGCGGCATAAAATATCCACTGATTTGTCTGGCAGATGACAAGGTTATTCAGCCACCTGAGGCTCGCGATAATTTTCATAGTTTCAAATGCTCACCCAGTCAGAGCTGGGTGTCAATCAGCAAAAACTCTGCAAAAACTCTTACACTGAGCAAAAAAAATCCAACATTTTAGCCACTTGGGAGTGGCAGTAAATTGGCATATCTTGTGTCGTTATGACATTTGTTACAGTTATTGTGTATATTTGTTTAAATGTGTCATTTTAATCAGTTATCCACAAACTGAGCAAGAGACAAAACAAGTAGCTCCACAACTGATTTGACCCCCACGCCTACAGAATGGGAGACCCTCAGAGCTGGAAAAAAAAAAAAATTCAAAGGGTAATTAGATTTTCTTTTAAAAAAAGGTTCACACCTTCCCTTTAATTTTTAATATTAAAAAAAAATCTAATAAACTATGAAACTGTTGATGAGCCAGAAAGAGAGAGAGAGAGAGAAAAAAGACCAGTCAATTCTCTTTGAGAGAAGTTACCAAAATAATTCACATCCCCTAAAGATTTAATTCAATTAGTTGCCAATATAATTCAATTGATTAAGTTAAAGATAACTCAGATTAATGATTTTTAAATGAGATACAACAGGAAAGCCAGGAATACTGATATTCATCTATTGGAACAGTGTTTGTATGTGTGGCCATGAAGTGACTTCACTGATAATAAACGTGTTCCCCGAGGCTCTGGTCTGTCCCATGCATCTCAATTATAAGCAAGATCTGTTAATATAGGTGATTAGGGCTTTCTTTAGATCTTACCAGAAAAGGGGGTGGATTAAAGCAATTAGAAACCATCATTCTGAACATTGCAATTTGTATTTACAAGCTGAGAGAAAGAACTCTGAGCAGTGATCCATCTAGCATCAGACTTCCAACACAGACACGCAGTCATTAGGAGAGTCTTTATTAGGCCAGCGGCCAAGGACCTTTTATGAAACTTGCCGTTAGGCTTGGCAAATGTTGTGAGTTTACTGACAATACAATACCAGTCAAAGCTCATGGAGGCAAAGCTCCTCTCTGGTGCTCCATAAAATCCAACATGGTTTTTAATGAATTGTAATAAACAGTGTAATATAAAATTAACAAACTGATGCAGCTAATGGACTGATATAATTAAAAGACATAGAAACATGGAGAAGCAAAGCAGAGGAGGTTTATATTTTAAAAAAACTATGTAAATATTAGACCACTTTAGATGTTCAGCATTTGCTTTGCTTAGATTTGCTTTCTGAAATATACATATGTTCAAATTTGAAGCACTCTTGTAATTCCTTTCTCCCCGTAAAATTATAGTTTCATCTCTAGCAGACATTTCATTGAAAGGGACCTCTCCTGCTGATGCTGCTTGGGTGCAAAGACAGAGGGGGCGGACAGGTTAGCAGACCTTGGCATGTGTGGTCTCACCTCAAAAACTGAACAAAAGAAAAAGAGTTAAAGATCAGTCTACTCATCAACAAGACTTTCAGAAAATTTAAAATAAATTTGACAGCAAATGGGATTATATGTTTGTGGAAAGAAAAACAAGAATTGGCTGATTTGTTGCAGCTGCATAGCAAAAGTATGTAGACCTGGGAGAGTGCAACAAAGCCAAATCTGAGTGCATATGGTAACCATCTTGGTCTCTTGATGTTTGTTTGCTTGTCAGCTGACCATTGATAGTCACTAAAAAACATCTGAAAAATCAATCCGGGGTATTTGACTGCGATTTTTTTGTGAAATGTACATCCATTCTATTTATCTATCATCTTTCAGCTAACTTTGTTCATGACGCTGCACCTCCTGCGGTCAGATTCAGCTTCATCACAGTCTTCCAGGTCTTCATACGTCTGATCTGAAACTGCAACTAAATCCACTAACACTAGAACTGCAACATCGAATTAATCGAAAATGTTTATTAATGTGCATTGTCTTTGTATATTTTAAACCAATAAACAAACAAACAAACATTTACCTAATAAATAAATTCATAAATTGTGACAGTAAACCCATAATTTGCACTAAATGTAGTTTGTTATTTTATAGTTTTCACATGTAAGTCGTGGCTTGATATTTTTTCTGGTGTAAAAAAATAAAACGTTGATACAGCTTACCTGCTTCAAAGTGTTCCAGCCTATTTGGGTCTTTTTTGAGCACTTAAAACGAAACAATATTGATTTTTATTAATGTCATGTTTGTGCTGTCTGTCAATATAAAAGTTAGCAAATATACACCCCTTTTTGTCCCATCACCTTGTAAAGGATCATTTAAGATTAAAAAAGTAACTACATGTGCAGTGATTAACACTTGTGATGGAAAACCATTTAGACTTGCAGCTTTGCTTTTATTTTATTTATGAAATTTATTTTAAGTAAATTGTGAAAAAATTGTGAGAATGGTAAAATGTGTTATTTGTTGGTATTTATCAGAAAGATGTATCAAAAAGGGGGGGGGGGGGGGTCATAATATTAATCTAAAAAAATAATGGATAGATTAAATCGACAAGAAAATAATCGTTAGTGGCAGCCCTAACTAAAGCCTGGATTATGGTTAAACCAACGCAGAGCACATGCCGCTGCTGTGACGCCATCGTGAACCCTCCGGACTCTGTCACTCCATTTCGCCGCGGTGCAGTACCCCCCCCCCCCCAGAGCGCTAGGGGTGTGTGTTCTTTTCCTGAATGGTTTATCCAACTTTTCCGGTAACAGTGAATCAAAGTGATAAGGACAACTATTGTGCAAAAAAACAAAACAAAAAAAAAAAAAAAATCACACACACATGAAGACAAGAGCGCTGAAAGTTCACGACTGCTTTACGAACCGGAACCGGAAATGCGTTGCTACCAAGCAAACCAATCACAGCCCTCTCAGTCTGCGTTGGTCTGCGACCTCTTGACGCGTAGTTACAATTTTTGAGAGGTGCGCCGTGGGGTGCTCATTGCGGCGCACGCTTGGCGTCAATTTAACGCAGTACCATAATCCAGCCTTAACACTTGTATTTATTTATTATTTTCAAAAATCCTCCCTTTTGCTGTAAAATGTCCTCTAGCTAACTAATTTTCTGAAATCTGTGTTAATAAACTCTTCTTCATTAAAAGTTTTGAGGTGAGACCGGAAATGCCCAGGCCAGCTAACCCCATGTGATTACACGACCACCCTGTCATTTTCTGTCTTTGTGCCTTCATTAGGGTGGGGAAATTGAGCCTTATACTTTAAAAATACATGTAAAATAGTAAACGAAAGGGCTGTTAAAATTCACATACAATTATATATTTTTTTTACTACAGTACAAATCATTGTAAATTCACTAGATTACTCATAGCATTATTTCCAAGAATAAAAAACTAAAGAAATATGATGGTCATTAAAACAGCAGAGTAGAAAAATTTATTAAATAGTCCTAGGTGCAGGACATTAACTTTATTTTGTGCTTTTTTTTTTTTTTTTTTTTTAACAATTTCATGAGGAGATCCATTCATTTGAATCCGGTGTGTTGTAGCACGGAAACATTAAGCCACGCAAAGCAGTAGGTCCTGACAACCAGTACAGGGAAACACTGATTTATTATTTGCTGTATATGCGTTTCCACTGACAGCTTCATTTTTATGTCTCTTCTCCGTCAGTTAGTGATTTTCAATGGGAGATGCTTAACAGATTTTTTCTCTTCCGTCTGATGTTAATGAAGCTGCCTAATGTCTAGAGTTATGCAACAGTACCTGTCAAGACAGATCAAACCTGCTACAAGTGGGTGGCACCCTACATAGCACCTAAGTCACCTAGAGACACGACTAGTTGGGCGATACTGCCTTATAAGCCACTGTTTTCTACAATCACATCTACATTGAACCTATGAGCTCCTGGGATGGTTGGATGTGGTTACCGTTCACAGGAGGGACAGTGTTGAATGCTAATTGTTTTGAAGGGCACGGGATTCATTGGTTGTTATGGCAACAAGAGACCATGAACAGGAGAGCAGAAGAAACACTGCCAATGAAATGGAAATGAAAGGTATAGATGGAAAAGGACAAAGAGAGAGAGAGAGCCATTATGTTAGACAAAAAGACAGAACTACATAAAATGAATAAATTGATAAATGAGAAAAAATGGAAAGATAGGAGACATATTTCTGTGAAACCCATAATGCTGCAAGCATTTCTCTCTCTCTGGCCAAGACACACTGTCCTTGTTTGAAGTGGTTGTAGGAGACCTGTTTGTTTGCGTGGGCACCTAAGAAAATAATAAATAAATAAAAATCAAGCAGTTATTGAACAAGATAGGAGTTGTACAGACCTTTTATCATATATTTGCAGCATGAGCCTCATTAACAGTCTGATCGTGACTGTGGCTCAGTAGAACACTCAAGAAATAGTTCATATTTTCTGAGGCTACCCAGGTTTGCAGTGTTGAATACAAATCTCACCAGGGTGAAACTTTGAAATAAATCACACATAATTTTGCATTTTGAAAGAAGATCAAACAAGGAACTGGCGAATAATTAATGTTTTATTCTTAAGTACCAGTACTTCCCAAATGTCCCCCAGTCCAGTTCATTCTGGGATATAATGATTAGTCCTTATGGAAAATATGAGATATAACATTTTAGTGAATCTTGAAGTAGTCATTAGTTCAAAATCATTAATCATGATCAATCATGATCATAATCTGACTTTTTTCATGAGTTGTTACTGATTAAATCTGATCAAAACACTGAATAAAATTGTATTTCCCCTCAAGTGGAGAGAAGCAATATTCTTAGTTGTTACTCAGAGGATCTTCATTATTTAAATAAATATTTAATGTGTTAAATCAACCCTAGGTCTGTTACCAGATGGTAATTGTAAACTTTCAATGGAGGAGCAAAATAATGCGATTTCAAAATTAGTTTTGAGTTCAAACTGAATATACATTTAAAAGCATAATGGATTTATCAATAGCTTTAAGAAATTAAAATGGTATTCTTAACTTTGTTCAATGCCATCTAATAATAGACCTTGGGTTGATTTAACTGCAATTTTATTTTAAGGATTACATTTTCTACCATAAAGTTATACTGTTTTCTTAAGAGAAGTGCTTTTTCCTGAAAGTAAATGGTCAGACATTTGCAGGTGAGTTAATAGATATGCCTGATATACAATTGTCATTAGGCGTCATTAAGCCAAGTGTTTAATAAGTAGAGATCAATGAAAAAAAAATCAGTCGTCTTACAGTTAGGCTCTGATGGAACTTCCCAGAGGAAAGAGTCCAAATTCTGAATCAGGAGAGTTTAGAAAATTGCTTTAGGCCTCCTGGAGGTGGAGATGAAGAAAAGATGGGTTGTATTAAAATTAGAATAGAGAGCCAGAAGTTATTTTTCAAGATGAAAGATCAGAACAGAAGACCATTAGATCAAGTGCTCTTAGATAAGTAATTGTTGGTGCAACTGTTTGGGAAAGGTTGATAAGGTAGTTTACAAACAATTAGGGCCACATCATTCAAAAGCAAGAAACTTTATTCACAAATGAAACACATTCAAGAAAGGTCATGAAAAATGTACTTCTGTGAAGATTGGCAAGTTTGCCCAAAGATCAGATAATGTAATGCTTAGAGAAATTGCAAACACCTAAGTACTACATTTCATACTGTACAGATATCACTTATGGCAAAAACTGAGGTTTATGAGAGCAAAAATGGGAAAAAAGTTTTTTTTTTTTTTTTAAACGAGCCCCAGGAACAGTTTAATAGAACATCGTTTTTGAAGTTCTTTTGGAGTTCACCTCGGTGAACGAGAGGGTCGCTTCCCTGCGCCTTCCGGTCGGGAAAAGGTCCCTCACTGTTGTTTGTGCCTACGGGCCGAACAGCAGTGCGGAGTACCCGGCCTTCTTGGAGTCCCTGGGAGGGGTACTGGATAGTGCTCCAACTGGGGACTCCATTGTTCTACTGGGGGACTTCAACGCTCACGTGGGCAATGACAGTGATACCTGGAGAGGCGTGATTGGGAGGAACGGCCTCCCCGATCTGAACCCGAGCGGTGTTTTGTTGTTGGACTTCTGTGCTAGTCACAGTTTGTCCATAACGAACACCATGTTCAGGCATAAGGGTGTCCATCTGTGCACGTGGCACCAGGACACCCTAGGCCGGAGGTCAATGATCGACTTTGTTGTCGTTTCATCTGACCTTCGGCCGCATGTCTTGGACATTCGGGTGAAGAGAGGGGCTGAGCTGTCAACTGATCACCACCTGGTGGTGAGTTGGATGCGCTGGCGGAGGAGAAGGCTGGACAGACCGGGCAGATCCAAACGGATTGTGAGGGTCTGTTGGGAACGTCTGGCCGAGCCCTCTGTCAGGGACATCTTCAACTCCCACCTCCGAGAGAGCTTCTCTCGGATCCCGGGGGAGGCGGGGGACATTGAGTCCGAGTGGACCATGTTCTCTGCCTCCATTGTCGACGCGGCGAAGTTGTGGTTGCAAGGTCTCTGGTGCCTGTCGTGGCGGTAATCCTAGAACCCGGTGGTGGACACCGGAAGTACAGGATGCCGTCAGACTGAAGGAGTCCTTTCGGGCTATGTTGGCCTGTGGGACTCCTGACGCAGTAGATAGGTACCAGCAGGCCAAGCGAGCCACGGCTCGGGCGGTCCTGGAGGCAAAAACCCGGGTCTGGGAGGAGTTTGGGGAGGCCATGGAGGAAGACTTTCGGTCGGCCTCGAGGAAATTCTGGAGGACCGTTCGGCGCCTCAGAAGGGGGAAGCAGTACTCTGCCGGCACCGTTTATGGTGTGGGTGGGGAGCTGTTGACCTCGACTGGGGATATCGTCGGGCGGTGTCCCTCGTGCCATTCTGTGGGGGGTGCTCGGTGATTATGGAGTCCGGGGCCCCTCAGGAGTCTGGTTCGCATTGCCGGCAGTAAGTCAGACTTGTTCCCGGTGCATGTTGGACTCCGGCAGGGCTGCCCTTTGTCACCGGTCCTGTTCATAATTTTTATGGACAGGATTTCTAGGCGCAGCCAGGGGCCGGAGGGGATCCGGTTTGGGAACCACAGGATTTTGTCTCTGCTTTTTGCGGATGACGTTGTCCTGTTGGCTTCATCGGACCGGGACCTCAGCATGTGCTGGGGCGGTTTGTGGCCGAGTGCGATGCGGCAGGGATGAGAATCAGCACCTCCAAGACCGAGGCCATGGTTCTCCACCGGGAAAGGGTGGCGTGCCTTCTCCGGGTGGGTGGAGAAGTCCTGCCTCAGGTGGAGGAGTTCAAGTATCTCGGGATCTTGTTCACGAGTGAGGGAACGATGGAGCGTGAGATTGACAGACTGATCGGTGAAGCGTCCGCAGTTATGCGGTCGATGTACCGGACCGTCGTGGTGAAGAAGGAGCTGAGACGAAAGGCGAAGCTCTCTATTTACCGGTCAATCTACGCACCTACCTTCACCTATGGTCATGAGCTTTGGGTAGTGACCGAAAGGACAAGATTGCAGATACAAGCGGCCGAGATGAGTTTCCTCCGCAGGGTGGCTGCACGCTCCCTTAGAGATAGGGTGAGGAGTTCGGTCACCCGGGAGGAGCTCGGAGTCGAGCCGCTACTCCTTCACATTGAGAGGAGTCAGCTGAGGTGGCTTGGGCATCTGTATCGGATGCCTCCTGGACACCTCCCTAGGGAGGTGTTCCAGGCATGTCCCACCGGGAGGAGACCCCGGGGAAGACCCAGGACATGCTGGAGAGACTATGTCTCTCGGCGTGCCTGGGAACACCTCGGACTCCCCCCGGAAGAGCTGTGGGAAGTGTCTGGGGTGAGGGAAGTCTGGGCATCCCTGCTGAGGCTGCTGCCCCCGCGACCCGGGAATGGATAAGCGGCGGACGATGGATGGATGGATTGTTTTTGAATGTTTAGGCACAAAACATCCCTTTACACCAACATTTTCTAGATTAAAAATTAAAATCTGTTCAGCAGCTACAGCTCAGCCAGGATGGGGTGATGATACCACATGATACCAAACACACAAATGTACAAGACTCGCTGAAAAAGGAAGTCAACATGGCAAGGTTCAGACGTCAACTCGACTGTGGCAGGAACTTAAAACATATGAATAGCTAAATCCTCATTCACAATTTCACTGAACCAAATGAAGTTGGAAGGGTGGGCCACAATTCCTCCTCAACAATGTGAGAGATTGATGATGCCATACAGAAAACAATTACTTAATATTATTGAAAATAAAGCCAATGAATTATAGGGTGTACTTACTTTTCCATGAACTGCCTCTAAATATCGGCTGGTTTTTTTTTGTTTTTTTTTCTCCATACGTTTCTTTTGTGTGTGTGTGTGTGTGTGTGTGTGTGTGTATATATTAAGAGGTAATTTGACAGCATCCTCTCAATGTCTGTACCACGAATAAAGTCTTGTGCCAGAATTATGCATTTTTGAACAGTAGTGTGCACTACAGATATTTCTGGCACATTCGGGATTCTTGGTACTTCATTGCACACCTTTACTTGCCTGGATCCAAAATCTTCTTCTACTTTTGCCAAAGTGCTGTTATCTCCTAGAAATATTAAACAACTTCCACTTATCCTTTTGCAGCTGGTATGGTTAACAGCCTTGTCATCTCTGCTTAGGAGCTTGGCTCTGTTAAACATACTGGAATGGGCACTGTTTTCTGCCCCCTAGCTGCCCACGCACCTCTGTGATGACGTTACACAGAAATCTGTATGCAGCTCTTCTTCTCTGCCTACGCAGAGGTAGCCAAGGGCGTGTGAGAGTGACTATGGTAACGCCACACAATGTTGCTTTAATTTACCTCTAAGCTTTTTATTTAATTTACATAAAATTTGTTTTTTCCTCCAGTTGTAATTTTATTTTGTTTGTTTCATTTGATTGTACAAAATTTGCTGCACTGATAAATCTAGATATTTACTATTAAAGTATTTTCATGACACTAAAAGTAAATGAATGCAAGATTTACTCAAAGAGACTAAGATTTTCAAGTCATCTTTTAAATTAGTTTCTGTCATGTATTGTTACCCAGTGAGGATTGTATAACGGCCGTTTCTCAGATAAAATACCTTGAAATGAAAGATGTGACAGGAAGCAGACTTGTAGATGAAAGAAAAGTTTGAATGTGTTCCAGGCCACAAAAACTTAAGAAAAAACTAACAACAAATTGCCACATAGTCAAGAGGTACTGAGGCAGCCTCTCCCTTACTGAACCATATCCTCCTTATAAAGTCTACTGACCCCAGGTCTGGTAGTAATGGGCAAATCAGAGCATTGTTGCAACCCAAGCCAGATGTTTTCCATGAACTAATCAGCCATACAATTAAGGCAGTTTCAAATAACAATTCCTGTATAGATAAGTAAAGATCTCTAAAAATCACATCCCAGCAGAATGTGCACCTTCCGTGGGACATAGAATCCAAAATAGAAATAAACAAAACACTGCATACATACATACAATAATCACGATCACCGTATTCCTTAACAGTATAAACACCTATACAGAAGCTACTCTATTACATGTATCTTTCAGAGTTAATGTCGATATTCTAAAATATATCACCCCATTTACTTTTTGTATCAAATTTAATCAGGAATTACTTTAAAAAAAATTAAAAGTGTTTGCAAAGATTTGCATAGAATTACACAATGAACTGTGATATAGCTCAGAAGAGCACAGCTCGGATCAGAACTCGGAAGATCAAAGATACCTAATCTACAACAACTGCAGTATCCAACGTGACCACTTCTCCCATCAACATAGTAAACACTCATCTCATTTTAAATTTGATAACAGTTTTGTATTGTTTTATTCATATTAAAGGAACATTACAGAATTAAAACAACCCTAGGGCCTGTTGTTAGATGATAAGGAGTGTCAACTTTAATTCAGGTCCAAAATGAGGTGACTCAAAGATTTTGAGTGAGAAAAAAATATGTTTACAGGTAATGGTTATTAGGGCACAAAACTTTACAGGGAATAAAACGTCAATACAATCCAATTAAGGACAAATCCAATTCAGTGCAGTTATAATTGGGAGGCTGTATGAAATGCAAATAAACCAAATCTGCAAATCTTATAAATCCGTATTTTAGACACAATCAAGCATAAACAACATATCAGATATTGCAACTGTAACATTTTCCCATTTTATGGAAAATATTGGTTCATTTTCAATTTGATCAATACAACACATAAGTAATTTCAAAACAGTATAAATTATACTGTAGTACAAACCTTTACTATCTATGCCTGGCAGAAGCTCACATAAGGAAGTTCTTTCATTGTTACAAATAAACTGTGTGGTGTGATTTGTGAAGAACCCATGTCGGTCATTTAAATCGGCCAATGTTCCTGTCATAGTTTGCTTTTTTTTTGTATAGATCTCTTAAATGTGTAGCATAGCAGGGTTTAAACTATGTGAGTAGCAAGTATAGTACTCATAAATTGCAGTTTCTGCTCCTTCATTATCGGGTATATTGCTCTAAAATTAGTAACAACATCTAGATTAATTAGAAATGTCCATTGTTTGTGTGTATCTTTTATTGGGGCTTTAAGTAGCATGGGGTAATAGTAGGTAAAAGTATGGTAAAATGAAATAAAAACAAAAATCAGATGATGGCACCCACTCTTGTGCCAAAATGTCTTCCAATGCACTTGAAAGACAGCGTAGTTGAAGAACAACGTGACCTTTATTGACAACAAGAACACATTTTGAGGAAAGCCTGGTCTGATTAGAAGAGACAGCATTCATCCCACCCGGGACGGTGCAGCTCTTATTAATAGAAATTTGGCTGATTTTATTAGACAATCCCCCTCACAATTCAGGGTCCAGGCCAGAATGCAGAGCTGCAGTCTTAGGAGTCTGGAGATGTTGCGGTGGTGGAAAAATGCAGTCCGGGTGATGTTGTAAATATGAGGTGCAAATGAGAGGGTGCTGTCCAGGATAGTGCCAAGGCTCTTGACTTGGGAGGAGAAGGTACCGGGAAGCCGTCGATGATGATGGGTGGAGCAGGAGAGAGTTGTGACTTGGTGAGGGTGGATTGGAACCGAGCATCAGTTTTGTTGCCATTGAGTTTTAGAAAATTTTTGCTCATCCAGGTATTGATTTCATCCAGACAGTTGGTTAGGGAAGTGGGAGGAATAGTAGCAGTGGGTTTGGAGGAGATATAAATCTGTGTGTCATCTGCGTAGCAGTGGAAATGGACCCCATGGTGATGGAGGATTGAGCCCAAGGGCAGGAGGTAGATGGTGAAAAGAAGCAGACCCAATACTGACCCCTGGGGGACACCCAGTGTGACACCCGTGCACCCACATGGGACTTCAGACACAACACTCTGCCACCTCCAAAGGTTTTCCGATGATACAGCCATTGTTAGGCATGTATCTCAGGGGAACGATGTGGAGTACAGGCCAGCGAGACAAAGTAGGTGATGATCAAATTTAGCAAGAAACCACCACACACTGCAGTAAACATCCAGGATTTGGACACTGAGATTGGGGAGCAGTACAAATTCATGGGTGTTTACCTCAATGATAAAATGGACTGGTCACACAATACAGATACCTGTACAGGAAGGAGGCAGCATGGTGGCTTGGTGGTTAGCACTGTTGCCTCACAGCAAGAAGGTTCCCGGTTCAACTCCCTGGCCCAGCAGGGGTCTTTCTGTGTGGAGTTTGCATGTTCTCCCTGTGCTTGCGTGGGTTCCCTCCGGGTACTCCGGCGTCTTCCCACAGTCCAAAAACATGCGTAGTAGGTTAATTGGTGCTTCTAAATTGCCCGTAGCTGTGAGTGTGAGTATGTCTGGTTGTTTGTATGTATGTGGCCCTTTCTGACTGGCGACCTGTCCAGGGTGTAACCCCTGCCTCTCGCTTGAAAATGAGCTGGGAAAGGCTCCAGCAGACCCCTGTGACCCTGCAAAGGATAAAGTGGGTATAGATAATGGATGGATGGATGTAGAGGGCCAGAGTCATTGCCAGCTTCTGGGAAGACTGAGGTGCTTTGGTGTGTGCAGATCACTGCTCAGAACCTTTTATGAACTATGTTAGCTTCTGTTATCCTTTATGCAGTGGTCTGCTAGAACAGTAGCAGCACAAAGGCGGAGAGAGGAAAAGACGAAACAAACTGTTCAGACAGGTCGGCTCTGTCCTGGACTGCTCTCTGGATTTCACAGAGAAGGTGAATGAGAGGAGGATGTCGGCCAAGTAAACATCTATCATGGACAACCCCTTCCACCCCCTGCATTACACACTAGGACACCTAAGCAGTTCCTGAAGTGGCCTTCACCTATAATGCAAAAAGGAACACTGCAGCTGGTCATTTATTGCATCTACCGTCAGTCTGTACAACAGAAGTAGGACATTCTTATAAATTGTATTTCTTCCATATTTAGAACAATATCTCTGTGAGGATCCTTATGAGGACTATCCTTTAAATTATCATAGGGAAATAATCCAACGGCTTCCTGCGAGGAAGTACTGGGCGACATTGAAAATGGACAGAGAAGAAAGAGAAAAACTAGAAAAATTACCAATATTTATATCTTACAAAGCAATAAAACCCATGTTATCGTTCACTTCAGAAAAAAGAGAAAAACCCTGAGAATACATTAGCCAAGAGTCATTATTTCAGTGCTGCTTGAATGTTCAGTGTTATCTTAGTGGATTAAGCAATCCTGAACATCTAAAACTACCATTCTGTAAGAAAGTTTCTGTGATATAATGAGCCATAAAATACAAAAACTGCTTGCAGTATAATGAGGGTCTTTATGCAGTAAGACCTTAATGGCCTCTACAGATTAAAAGGTCAGAGCCATGACTGGAACTTTAAAGTTGTGATTCTTGCAATTGGAAAAAATAGGCAATAGCTGCTACTCATCAGATATGACTGTTTCCATCACGACACATGAGCTTTCCTTTATCAGACGCTGTTTCCTAGAAAAAGCTCTTTATATATAATTACGTAGAAGCTAACTGGCAGCCTTTCTTTTTTGTCTCGATGTAAGTCACCATTTATCTATAGCTTTTCACAAAGTAAGAGAGTAGAGACATAAATGCAGTGATATGAAGGGTTGTGGAAGAAAAAAAGCACATTTAGGGGGATCTCTTTCTTTTTTTCCTTAGGTGATGCTGACAACATTAGTTACAATACTTCAGTCTGTTTTTTAATGTCTTGGCACATCAGTTAAATAATCTAAAAATTTATTTTAATACTGATTTACTTTTTATTCATTTAAAAAGCCCAATGCAAAATGTTGAGATGATGTTTAAAATATAAATAAAAATGGAATGCAATGATTAGCAAATCTCATTCACTTCACAATACTCACAATAGGATATAGAAAAAATATAAAATGTTGAAAGTGAGACTTTTTACCATTTCATTAAAATTCATTTTGAACTTGGTAGCTGCAGCAGAACATCTCAAAAAAGTTGGAACATGGGCAACAAAAGCCCGGAAAAATAAGTGGCACTAAAATGAAATGCCAAGAGGAACATCTTGCAACCTATCAAGTTAATTGGCGACATGACTGACTTGGTCCTGTGGCTAGACTAATCAAAATGTGAAACTATTTGGAAACCATGAACGTTGCATCCTCTAAACTCTAGTCTAAGGAGGAGAGAAACCATGTAGCTTGTTTTCTGCACTCAATTTAAAATCTATATCTGTGGTGTGGGAAAGTCCAGGTCATGAACTGGCCTTCTTGCAGTCCAGACCTTTCACCAGTTAAAAATAAAATTAGACAAGGAAGACGTAACACCTTTAATGTTATAAAAAGACTATTCCTCTCTAAACCTCCAGCAACTGGTCTCCTCAGTTGCAAGACCAGTATATTGACTGCAGTTTAGAAAAAAAAATCAACAAAGAACAATTCTAGCTATCAATTTCAAAATGGCCTTATTCCTTTCCTTTACGTGGCACATTTTCTCAGCACCATGAGAAAATTGTCGACTTCTGGTCTCTCGGGAGGCGCGGTTGTGCCCTCCCTCCTCCACTGTAGTGGCAGTTCAGGTAAAGCCTTGTTTTCACTTTGCACACACACAGTTACACAGACATACACACCTGCTCACTCACCTAAATACTCACCCCACAGTTTTGGGACGGATAATCGCAGTAGCCCAGTTTTAGAGACCTGAAATGGTTGCTGTTTGTGTCTCTGCCTGTTCCCGTTTCTGTTTGTTTGTTTTCTCTCTTGCAGATTTCAAAGGCTTGTGTGCCTGTTGTGTGTTTTCCTGAGTTTTTCTCATTTCAGACTTGCAGCAGATACAAGTCAGCGGCCTTACTTTTTGAAACTGTTATACTTTTATTTGCTTATTTGTTTACATGCCTGCCAGGTATTTTAAGTTGAGTTGCTGTTTTTATTTAATTCAAATTTATGTTTAAATTTACACTATTTTTTACTAGATAATAGTAAACTATTTTACTAGTTAATAGTTGCACAATTATTACTTGATTGTTCAAGTTACCCTCAAAGAGAACCACTCTGTTTAAATGCTAAATGATATGAGTTTGCATGTCCTCTCCGTGTTTGCGTGGGTTTCCTCCGGGTACTCCGGTTTCCTCCCACAGTCCAAAAAACATGCATGCTAGGTTAATTGATGATTCTAAATTGCCCGTAGGTGTGAGTGTGAGTGTGTCTGGTTGTCTGTTTATATGTGGCCCTGCGATGGACTGGCGACCTGTCCAGGGTGTAACCCCTGCCTTTCGCCTGAAATTAGCTGGGATAGACTCCAGCAGACCCCCGTGACCCTGCAAAGGATAAAGCGGGTATAGATAATGGATGGATGGATGGATGGATGATAAAATAAAAATGGGGGACAATCTGGATCTGTTTATTTTACATTTGTTCATTAATTGAATGTGTTACAATGGTGTCCAGTGGTCTTCAACGCTGGTCCCCAGGACCCTGCATGTTTTAGATGTTCACTGCTTCAGCACACCCTGATACAAATGACTGTGTCATTAACAGACTTGTGCAGACCTGGATGACAAGCTGATGACGACCATTAATTAGAATCAGGTGTGATGATGCAAGGCAACATCTAAAACATGCAGGACAGGGGGTCCCTAGGACCAGGGTTGAAGACCCCTGCCCTATACAGATGGGCACTTCTGTATGAATTACTGAAAAGAGTATGTTTTTGAATACTTCTTAGTAGTGTTGTAGTCAAACGAAGTCCAGTCTCGAGTCCAGTCTCGAGTCCTCCCCCAAGTCAGTCATCAGAGAAAAATCCATGTTGAGTCAAAGTCGATTCCAATCAGAATGACAAAACTGTCAGCATTTTAAATACAAGCACAATCTTTAAAACTCAAGAATCTCTGAGCATATATTACATTAGCGACTGCCATTGTTTATAACACAGTACTTAGCAGTTAATGGTCCAAAGCGACTTACAGGGAAATCCATAAAACTTACATTAACTTACAAATGAACAGTTTAACTATGAGGCTAACTGCACCATTGAATGGTGACTAGTGCCTCTTGAAAAACTTTTTACTATCATTAAATTGGCACTGTACCAACTCTTTGTGGAATAAAACATTAATTCAATTCAATTCAACTTTATTTATATAGGGTCTATTACAATACAAATTGTCTCAAGGTGCTTCCCAGAGACCCAGAACATAACCCCCAAGCAATTACTACATAAACAATGGAAGGTAGGTAGTGGGGGAAAAACCTGTCAATTTCAACCTGTGTATTTGGGTCTCTAGTAATATGTCTGTTTTGAGCCGACATGTCACAAAATAAAGGACTAGCAGTATCATGTAAAACCCTCTTGCATGAAAGTGGGCCCATTCAGATTTGACATTAGTATGCGCCCTGAGAGATCCAATAACAAGTGGGCAACATTTAGGTCTAAATACCTAATAGAGCAGGGCTGAAACGGAGGATGAGGAAGAGAAATTTTAAGTCTTACATCCCTGCAGTCATCACTGGAAACGTGAGGTCACTGGCGAATAAAGTGGACGAACTGGAAGCGCTCGCCAGGACACAGAGGGAGTACAGAGAATCCAGTATAATGTGTTTCACGGAATCGTGACTCCAAGAGCAGATACCGGACTCTAACGTCAACATGCCTGGCTTCCAGACAGTTCGAGCCAACAGAGTCACACCGCGATCGGCAAGAAGAAAGGAGGTGGCCTTGCGGTGTACAACAGGTGGTGTCACTCCGGGCATGTTACTGTTAAAGAGCGGATATGCAGCCATCGAGCTCGTTGGGACAGGACATCAAGCTCTTTGCCGTCGAACTACGTCCTTATTATTTGCCGAGGGCGTTTACCAGTGTTATCCCCATCACTGTTTTTATTCCTCCGTCTGGAAACTCAGAAGCAGCGTGTGACACCGTCCACGCTGTGACTGCTGGATTACAGACACCACACCCCGGGGCCTTCATCATCATCACAGGGGATACAGACAGAGCTCAAAAGCAGCATCAGGGAGTGCAAGGATAATTACAGAAGAAAACTGGAACGCAAGCTGGAGGATAACAACACCAGGGACATCTGGAGTGGAATGAGAGAGATCACCGGCTTCCAGACGAGAAGTGAGGGCACAGCTGAGGGGGATGAACGACATGCGAACGAGTTGAACTTGTTGTTCAATAGATTCAACTCCAACCCCTCCAGCCCCAGCGGACCCTCTACTGCCACCTCCAGCCCCACACCACTCCCGTCACCCCCACCACTGCCGACATTCACCACGACCTTTTCACACCTCCCACCCCCAGGACATCTTCACAGGCCTCAAGGCAGCCCAGGGATGGGTGCCATACCCCCCCCCCCCCAACTGGGATAAGAGGGCTGCGCTCCACGGAACTGCCAGGGCTCCGCCACTAGGAGGCTGTAGAGCATGGGAAACCAAAACCTTGTTGACTGCTTGGGACCCACCAGGAGGACGCTGTGGCTAAGGTCTGCACGCAGTGCAATGTGGGTAAGAATCAGAGGCACTGGAGGAAATGCGCTGAGGAGGCCCTGTGCTGGGAAATCTTCTTTTTTTTTTTATATATATATTTTTATCCCCGATTTTTTTCCCCATTTTCATAACCCAGTGCTCTACCTAAGTGACAGTCCTGGGCATTGCCATCCTCTACCAACCCCGGGAGCGCCCTGCACTGAGCTCAGGTCTCCTCCTTATCCTGAGGAGTGAGCAGGCCGCATCTTTTCACCAGGGAGGGTGGGGTTTCTCTGGCCGGACGTAGCGTGTGGAAGGATCAGATCCTCCCCACCCCATCTGGCGCCCCGGTTGGCCAGAGGGGGACATGTATAGCCCAGGACTGTGTGCATGTTTTTGTGAGGGTAGCTCACATAAGCTACCAAGGGAACACGGGGAAAACATGCAAACTCCACACAGAAAGGTCCTTTCGCCAACCCCACCCAGGGTGTGGGCACCGAAGTCATGGGGGAACTAACACGCACTTCAGCGCCCACAGCATCCCCGGCGGGGATTGAACCCAGGACCTTCTTGCTGTGAGACGGCTGCGCCACCGTGCCCCCTCGTCGCAGGATCTAGACGGACATTTTGATGTATAACACACCTGGGTGCACGTTACGGTTGGGGCCACATTAACTGCCGAAGGAATGGCATAAATTGCGCCAAAATTACACGATTAATTTAAAATGGCCAACTTCTTCTTTGCCTTCGGCCATGGCGCGAAGAGACTTTTCTTTAAGTTGCAACATGATACAGGTGTGTACCGATTTTCGTGCATGTATGTCAAACCGTATTGTGGGGCTTTAGGCATGATTTTTTATCTGTATGGACCAATGAAATGAAGGGGGGTTGCGCTTTTTGGCGTCTATCGTCGCCACGGTAACGCTTTTCACTGAGAAAAGTAATGCCCATTGTCGCAAGATGTAGACGCACATTTTGATGTCTAACACACCTGGGTGCATGTTGCGGTTCGGGCGAAGAAGCAGTCGAAGGAATGGCATAAATTGCGCCAAAATTACACGATTAATTCAAAATGGCTGACTTCCTGTTTGGTTTCGGCCATTCATTCGACGGCCATTCATTCGACTGCCATTCATTTTCAATGAAAGCTCACTGCAAGAGGCGTCGGAGGCCTCCAGTGCGTGAATTTGAAGTTGAGAGTATCTCAACTTTATGCAAATGAGCAGCGGCAACACCGAGGCACGGTCCAATCACAGACCGGGATTCCCAAAGCAAGAAGCCTCAATGCACATTGTACATTCACATGCATACATGAGCATAAGTTATTTTATCAGGAATTAATATATTTTATCTAGCAAACTGACATTTTTGCTGATTGACTGCCACTTTTACCTGAACTCTGAATGTGAAACACGTAACTGATGGTTGAGGAGCTGTATGGCATGAACAATTTTATTGCTACATTGATCCAACGCAAAATAATAAAAAAAAAAGACAAATGACAAATATGTATAATATTAAACACAAACAACTTATCTCATTCAAATGAATCAGAATGTATTTAGACAAGTGTTGAAAGATAATGAAACAACAGTTGGGATAAATTCTAACGCTTAAACCACACATAGATAACAAATAACTAAACATTAAAAACAAACTTCAGATCATCTACGTGTGTGTGTGTGTGTGTGTGTGTCTGTGTGTGTCAGGACAACGTCACGTAATGTGCGCCAAAAGGAAAATAGGAGACAACGTCACGTTACTTAAGGCTCAGTTATGCTTCTGCGTCAAAATGGCGCCGTGCCTACGGCGTGTGGTTTGGATCGACGCAGAGGACACGCCGTCACCTGCGCCGTCACTGACGTGCACCTCCCGAAAATTGTAACTACGCGTCGAGGAGACGCCGTACACACGCAGACCGAGAGGGCTGTGATTGGTTCGTTTGAAAGCGAAGCATTTCCGGTTTCCGGTTTGAATCAGTAGTGAACTTCCAGGGCTCTTTTCTTCGTTTATGTGTGATTTTTTTTGTTTTTGTTTTTTGCACAATAGTTGTCCTTATTTCTTTGATTTACTGTGACCGGAAAAAGTCGGATAAACCATTCAGAAAAAGATCGCTAACTAGTGGCCGCGGGGGGTACTGCACCGCGACCAAATGGAGAGACGGAGAAGTCTGAAGGGTTCAGCACGGCGTCACGGCTGCGGCGTGTGCTCTGCGTTGGTGTGACGCAGAACCATAACTGAGCCTTTAGACCAAAAGGAAAATGACAAACAACATTACATAAGACCTCGAAGAGAGATAGCGGACGCGCGCTTTTCAAAACTGCGGGGGGAGGTTTCCTCCACCCGGTGGTGACTGAAAGTATTGGATACCTGGCTGGGATACTAACTTGTCCGTGTGGGTTAATAAGGAGGGAAGGAAACTGGCCCAATCCCTTACCACCGTTATCTTTAACGTTCTGCTGTTTCCCACTCAGGAGCCAGTGTTTGTAGCAAAATCTACCAGACTCGATTTAAGCTTTTGACAGGGAAATAGGAGCACGAAATGCTTTGGTAGTGAGGTAACAGGTTATACAGGTCCACTTGCACAATATAATAATACAAATGTAACAATATAATAATACAAACGTAACAACCATTGGTCCGCCTGAGAGACCGTCGGCGCGTTACACAGTGATAAGCAAACAAAACAACAGCAAACACACTCAGTGCTAATCATTTTAAACTAACTCTGCCCAGACACAAGCCTCATACTTTGAGATGCCTTGGAGGTTGTCGGCGGCATCCTGGTGGTTGTGGAACTCGTGGTTCTGGTCGCTGCTCACAGATTGCTGATTTTTTTACGCTCCACTGGTGATTCAGCTTTGAGCGGCTCCCTTTTCCTCTCTCTCTCCTTGTGTCTCTCGGAGACGTTGAATGCAGCATCACTGGCAGCCGGACCGTCCCCCTTTTCCCGGTCATCGTAGCCTGGTCAAGTCAAATCCGTTGTGAACAAGGATATTAACATTGATGGTTATAATGTAAATGATTTTGACTGACTCTGCGATTGTAAGCCTCTTCAGAGACAATAAAGACGCAGAGTACAGAGAACTGACGGAGAACTGAAGGAGAACTCTGTGGACTGGTGTCAGCGAAACCACCTCCTGATCAACACGGAGGAAAACCAAGGAGATGATGGTGGATTTTTGCAGACGCTGTTCTGCCATCCCCTCCCCAGTGAACATCCACAAAATGGACATTGAGCAAGTGGACATTTATAAGGACCTAGGTGTTCACCTCAACATCAAACTGGACTGGACTCACCACACTAATGCACTCTACAGGAAAGGACAGAGCAGGCTCTACCTTCCGAGGGGACTGAAGTCTTTTGGAGTGAAAGGGGCACTCCCTTAAGACTTTTCTATGACTATAGTGGCATCAGCTATTCTGTGCAGAGTGGTCTGCTGGAACAATGGCATCACAGAGAGGGGAGGAAGAAGCTGGATAAGATCATCAGGAAGTCCAGCTCTGCGCTAGACTCAGTGAGGGAGGTGGTTAACAGGAGAGTTCTGGCTAAAGACTGTTTCAGCCTCGATGTGTGAAGGAAAGAGATAGAAGATATTTCCTTCCTACTGTTGTAAGACTCCATAACAAAAACTCTGAATATGAGCAATATGTCATGGTCAGTCCTCCGCTCAGAACTGCCTTCAGTGGTTTTCCACTCCCCTCTCTCCTGCTCACCCCATCTGCCAGCCACGCCCACCTCGTCACTCCAGTCACCAACTCTACTCTAAGGTATGTAAGCACCACTCTCCTCTTTGTCCACTGCTAGATTGTTTCTTTGCCGTGCAAGACTCTCCAGCGTTCTCTGCCCTGACCTCCTGTAGCCGACCCTGCCTGTTCCTGGACTCTGCCTTGTCTCCTGCTCTCCCGTGCCTGACCTTGTCTTCCGAACCTGACACTGATTCCTGCCTCATCCTGGTCCTGCATTCCTTGCCTGCTCTTCGCCCCTGTTGGGAAATAAAGTGAACCAGACTACTACCACTTTGTGCTCTGTGGGCTGCTTTTGGGTTCTCTACCGGCCGTAACACAATAGTATTACACAATAAGGTGTAAAAACTTCAAAACACCAGTTTAACACCAGTCTGTGCAATGCTAATTTATTTCATTACTTATCTTTCATAATCTACTCCTGGCTCTTATTTCTTATTTTGCCCTTTCTGTATGTTGTTGCAAACTGCAATTTCCCCATTGTGGGACAAATAAAGGGTTTCTTATCTTATCTTATAATTGACTTAATGTCAATAAATATTCCTTATAATTAAGCAATTGCTTCTGTATTTGCTAATGACAGTGACCACTGTGTTGTTGCTACAGATAGAAACACCAAAATTCCCCAAATCAAGCCACTTATAAGGCGTGACATGAAAAACTTCTCAGAACAAGGGTTTGTTCATAACCTGTTTTACTTTAACTGGGAGAAACTGGGATCTTATTTGCAGACGTTGAAAATACCTGGAAATTCTTTTATCATGGTTTTATCAAAATTGTCGATAAGCATGCACCTCTCAGAAAATATAGAGTTAAACGCAGAAATAATCCTTGGTTCGCCCTAGAGCTATGAAACTTACTTCATCAGCATTTCAGAAGCCGGAAAAACAAATTTTCACTCTAACTGACTGGTTTTCATGTGATTGCGTAATGCATACACATTTGCAATTAGGAAAGCCAAATCTGTTTTTTTCCTCACTGAAATCTCAAACAATCTTAACAATCCATTGCAATTTCGGAGGACCATTAAATCCCTAGCTGGGACAGAAAATGACAGAGCTTTCTCCATCTATTGTTAAGGATTCACATAAAATCTCTGATAAAGCTGAAATGCTAGGTTGTTTTAACAAACATTTCATTGCATCTGGTGCCTTGTTTGATTCTCACAACATTTCACTTGAACATTCACCCACTGTTTGCTCTGACAACCATCTTATGTCTAATCAATATTTGCACTTTAGGCCAATCACAGTCTCTGAGATACATAAAGAACTCATCAAGAAAATATCCAGGGGCCTCATTTATAAAAGTGTGCGTAGGATTCATACTAAAAGTGTACTTGCGCTCAAAAGCCGAAAATGGCGTGCACACAAAAAAATCCTGATTTATAAAACCGTGTCCACGCACATCTGCACGCAATGTTCTCTTTATAAATCACAGTCCAGCTGGAAGGTTACGCACGTGAATTTGCCTCATATTCCACCCTCTACACGCCCACTTTATACCTTGAATGGTCAATGCAAAATACTTGATGACTTTGCATATATAATTTGCATATAAATGAGCCTGCTGAGCATGCGCAGCGCTTGCCTGCAGTCTGTTTCTGCTGTGCGTCAGGATGAATGAGACATGTGTCGAGCCAGGTCACCGTGCCACTAAATTTCACGGAGATCGAGATGTTGTGGATGAGGTGGAGGCCAGGAAAACGACATTATTTGGTGGTCACAGTAGTGACATCACTAACAAAAAGAAAGCGAGTGAGTGGCAGCACGTCGTTGCTGCACTAAACGCCGTGAGTACCACGGACAGATCTGTGGCAGAAATAAAAAAGAAGTGGTGTGATTTGAAGGTGGAGGCCAAGAGGAGAATGGCCCGGCACTTATTTATGTCATCAGTCAGTCTACAGTTGGAAGCGGTGGGTGACGAGGAGGTTCCCGGCACGGCGTGTCCTGCACCGCGCCACCGCGCACAGGCCAATCTCCAAATTTTATCTGACCCTCAATTTGGTTTTAGGAAAAAGCACAGCACAAACACAGCTGCCATAAAAGTAGTAAATGATTTTATTGAATGTTTAGATAATAAACAATATTTTAAAGCCCCTTTTATTGACTTATCGGAGGCTTTTGATACTGTGGTCCATACTATTCTGAAACAAAGACTTATCAATGCTATCAAAAAAAAAAAGAAAGCTGTCTGTTTGGTTCAAAAATTATCTGTCATGCAGGTCTCATTGCATTCAGGCAGGTTTCATTTCAAGCTCACTTAGTGCATCCAAATGCATGCCCCCGAGATTGGATTTAGGACCACTTCTATCTACCTTATACTGTACATTAATAGTTTTGGTCAAAATGTTTCCAACACCAATTTTCACTTTTAAAGGAGCTTGAGGCTCCTTTTAAGAAATGAGACTCTCTAGCGCCACCCTTCACCACGACGGCCGTTGGGGGTACTGCAGCCAACAGTGAAGCCGGCATGGGAGAACGGGGAGAACGCACATGCAGCGTCATGTGACATCACATCCGCAGCCCAGCGCGGGAAATTCGGGACCGAATTGCAGCACATTTTGCAGCACACAGCCTGTTCAAGGCAAAGGAGAGATACACTAGAGGGCTCATTCTTTTGGGTTTGGAACGCTTCATCTGACATTATTACTAGAAAACTTAAAATGTATACGGATTTTTTTCATAAATCCTGCCACAATCCGGCCTCAAGCTCCTTTAAGCTGATGACACAGTGATATACTACTCAGTGTCTACCCCAAATCCATTAAAACTTTTCAGGTCCATAAGATTAAGTCTGTATCACAATAGAAATATTGGATTTTTTATTGACGATTCTCTTTCTTTTATGACTCACATTCAACAATAAATAAAAAATGTAAAAAAAAGAACTGAAATTAAAATTGGGCTTTTACATCAGAATCAAGTCTTGCCTTTCGTTGAAGCCAAAAAGAGGCAACATTCATGTCTATACTGGATTATGGGGATGTTTTTCACATGAATTGATCTTCAAAAAGCTTACAAATGCTGGATCATATCTATCATGGAGCACTGACTTTCCTACTTTAAAGCCCTCACACATCATTGCTTGTTGCATGCTGGGGTTGGCTGGTCAGCTTTGTCCACCTGTAGACTGGCATATTGTTATTTATAAGACGATTCTAGGACTTATCTGCAAAACTATATCCATCAAAAAAGTATGGATACAAGTATTTTCATTTTCGTTCCTGGGACTTTTACTTATTATCTGTTCCAAAAGCCTGTACTGAAATGGGAAAAAAGGTATTTAAGTATGTGGCACCCTCTGCTTGGAATCTACTGCAAAGTTACCTGAATCCCAAATTTAAATGATTTGGAGTCAGGTGACTCTGAATGTAGATGTTTTAAATTATATTCTAGATTGACTAATGTACTGTATATTGCTCCTGACTGATCCCTGATATTGTTGACTGCTGACAATTACATATCGAATAATTTTGATATTTGATATATTTGTTCTGTGGTGTGTTCTTATTCTCTTATTGTTAAATTAATTCTTATATGTTAGTCTGTATTTCTGTCTAAAACTCTTATAATTGTGCTTTGCTTTGCTTTGCAAAACGATTTTAATCTCAAAGAGACTATTCCTGGTTAAATAAAGGTTAAATAAAAAATAAATAGCACCCCTTGCATTTACACTGCCTTGCAGGTGTTAAAAACAAGTTTTCAGTTCTGGGAAAGTAATGGGGTCTAATCTTACGATCGAAACAAATGCCTAATGATTGGTCTTAGTGACAAAAGTAAGCCAATTAGCAGCAGTCCCTGCAATATGAACAACCAGTTACTGTAGTCTTACAGTCTGACAAAAGAAAAACAAACGACAAAAACCTTTACCTGGCCTCTAAACTGTGTCATACGTCCATGATAATCTACCCATTTTAATAACTACAGTGTACATCTTTATACAATTATGTCAGTGAATCATGATGAAATGGCTGTGGGATAATGATAAGCATAATTAGGAGTTGCTACAGAAAAGATTAAAAAAATTTTTTTTTTTAAATCTCCCTTTCCATTATATGAAATAAATCAAAGTGTATAAAGGTAAGGTTAAAGACATGATAAAACAAACCTTTAAAAAGTATGTTTAGCTAAATTACAACTGAAACACTTCATCAGTGAAATGGAACATAATTCAAGATATCCAAAGACAGCAGTCTCCAAATCATCAAAGCCATAAAAATTGTGATAAAAGTAGCTTCTCTTATTGACTTTATTAGACTGCTTTCATTTTAGTTCATTTGTAAACAAAAATAAATGTTGTGATTTGTAGTCACTCACAAAGTCTTACAGAGATGCTCAAAGGTGAAATTAGCACACATTTATATTGACATATACTGTATGTATGTATGTATGTATGTATGTATGTATGTATGTGTATATATATATATATATATATATATATATATATATATATATATATATATATATATATATATATATATATATATATATATATATATATATATATGTGTGTGTGTGTGTGTGTGTGTGTGTGTGTATAGGTACAAAGAAAATGCTGAAATCTTTGTCACGTTAAGCATTCTTCTGCAGGCAAAATGGATGCAATGCAGGAAAGAGCAGCACGCATTATGGAGGATAATAGACAATGGGAGATACACAAAGTATACAAAATTGTTTATTTGAGACATTTTTTGTTTGTGTAAAGTCTTCAAAGTAGTGTAAACACTATAGGTGTGATACCTTATATGTTTGATAAATTGTCTGGGAATTGTTTTGTTTAATCAGTGAACAATAATTGTAATTCCTTTAGACAGAAAAAGGGCTTGTTGATTTCCCTGCCGTTCAAATTCAACATTCCCAGTTGAATAAAATGTATTGCACTGTTACAAATGCTTTAATCAACCAAAGTAGTATTTTGATCAAATGACTAATTTAGTTGAAGGGAAGCCAAGCTCTGATTAAATGAATATCAACCAAGATACTAAATCTGTTTACACTGCGCCCAAACATACACTACTATATAAATATCTGACCCAAAATGCTCAGATCTTGCAGCACAACCTTCATTTAAGTAAATATGCAACCCAGTCTCACACAAAAACGTACCCTGCCTACGTTGGTCCAAAGTGCAAAAACGTAGAGGGGCTACAATATTAGCCCTTGAAATGTATAACTGTTACGTTTTTTTAGCCCTTAAAACGTATAACTGTTACATTTTTCTGCCGATTCGTTTTGCGCCCAAGTCACGTGACTTTTAAGATTCTGGCCGTGATACCAACAAACACGGTGGACATTTTTCATTTTTGAGTGAAGAAAATCAATATTTTGAGTTAGTTTCTGCATAGAAATGCGTTTTGATTACATTTCTAGCAATACATATTTCACTTTCATAATATTCACTCAGTAAATGTATATAATCTCTTGCTTGCTCGTGGTTGCAAGGTTTTTTCAGATCTCGTCAGAATAATGTAAATCTGGAACGTTTTAAAAACGTGAAATGGTTACATTTTTGGTTGCTGTACACGCTGTGAAGAAAATCAATATTTTGAGTTAGTTTCTGCATAGAAATGCGTTTTGATTACATTTCTAGCAATACATATTTCACTTTCATAATATTCACTCAGTAAATGTATATAATCTCTTGCTTGCTCGTGGTTGCAAGGTTTTTTCAGATCTCGTCAGAATAATGTAAATCTGGAACGTTTTAAAAACGTGAAATGGTTACATTTTTGGTTGCTGTACACGCTGTGAAGAAAATCAATATTTTGAGTTAGTTTCTGCATAGAAATGCGTTTTGATTACATTTCTAGCAATACATATTTCACTTTCATAATATTCACTCAGTAAATGTATATAATCTCTTGCTTGCTCGTGGTTGCAAGGTTTTTTCAGATCTCGTCAGAATAATGTAAATCTGGAACGTTTTAAAAACGTGAAATGGTTACATTTTTGGTTGCTGTACACGCTGTGAAGAAAATCAATATTTTGAGTTAGTTTCTGCATAGAAATGCGTTTTGATTACATTTCTAGCAATACATATTTCACTTTCATAATATTCACTCAGTAAATGTATATAATCTCTTGCTTGCTCGTGGTTGCAAGGTTTTTTCAGATCTCGTCAGAATAATGTAAATCTGGAACGTTTTAAAAACGTGAAATGGTTACATTTTTGGTTGCTGTACACGCTGTGAAGAAAATCAATATTTTGAGTTAGTTTCTGCATAGCATTTTGATTACATTTCTAGCAATACATATTTCACTTTCATAATATTCACTCAGTAAATGTATATAATCTCTTGCTTGCTCGTGGTTGCAAGGTTTTTTCAGATCTCGTCAGAATAATGTAAATCTGGAACGTTTTAAAAACGTGAAATGGTTACATTTTTGGTTGCTGTACACGCTGTGAAGAAAATCAATATTTTGAGTTAGTTTCTGCATAGAAATGCGTTTTGATTACATTTCTAGCAATACATATTTCACTTTCATAATATTCACTCAGTAAATGTATATAATCTCTTGCTTGCTCGTGGTTGCAAGGTTTTTTCAGATCTCGTCAGAATAATGTAAAACTGGAACGTTTTAATAACGTGAAATGGTTACATTTTTGGTTGCTGGACACGCTGTGGAAAAAATCAATATTTTGAGTTAGTTTCTGCATAGAAATGCGTTTTGATTACATTTCTAGCAATACATATTTCACTTTCATAATATTCACTCAATAAATGTACATAATCTCTTGCTTGCTCTGGTTGCAAGGTTTTTCAGATCTCGTCAGAATACCCTGGCTACGTTGGTCCAAATGCAAAAACGTAGAGGGGTTACAATATTAGCCCTTGAAATGTATAACTGTTACATTTTTCTAGCCCTTGAAATGTATAACTGTTACATTTAAGGAAAAATAAAATTGCTGCCATTTCTTTGATTCTCGGTCTAAATTGCAATATTTTAAGATAGTTTCGCCATGAAAAGCAGATTTTATCATATTCATAGCAAGAAATATATTTTGGTTATTTTACCCTCATTTAATGGAACTTATTGACGGAAATGTATGAACCATGTGCTTGTTTTACTTCCTTTGAGTAATAAAACCACCAATTCTCTTGCATGGCCCCGTTATTAAAATATATGCCAGGCCCAGTGCTTAATTTCTAAAGTGGGAGGTCCCGGAGCGCAGACGATGAGTGGCTCCGGTGCGAGAGAAAAAACACACACACACACACACACACACACACACACACACACACACACACACACACACACACACACACTGTTGAACTGTCCGTTTTGACGTTAACGGCGATTTTCACAATGATATCTGCAACATTTCTTAAGGCAGAAACACCACTGTATCATTGTTAATTACACAACATTAGTGGGTTAATTTCCTGCAAACCAATTTTCATGTTTTTCCCTTCGATTGTGAGAAAAAAAAGAGTTGTTTCACGCTGAGAGCATCATGCCAGCCAATCAGAATCCTGGAAAAAACATCAACAAATGACACGTGTAACTTCCAGGCTGATTTATGGTTCCGCGTTACACCAACGCAGAGCCTACGGCGGAAGTGATACTAGTAGCTGATTGGCCGATATGTGATCATCATCATCATCATCATCATCATCATCATCATCATCATCATCATCATCATCATCATCATCATCATCATCATCATCATCATCATCATCACCACCATCATCATCATCATCATCATCATCATCACCATCATCATCATCATCGCTACCACCATCATCATCATCACCATCACCATCATCATCATCATCATCAGTCAAGTCAAATTGCACGTGCGAGGTCCCGTTCATCGCTGCTTGCAGCTTTAATTTATATATAACTATTTTAACATTTCTAAACACAAAAACACGAAAGTGTCCTTGATAATTCAATAATACAATAGGTTCATGTTAAGGACATCCGTTTTAATTAGTTCTCCTTCGATTATGAGATGTTATTAATGCTCAGTAGACACAGGAGGTTTGTTATGTATTGTTATGAGGCCTATTTCGTGTCTATTTTTGAACAGTTCACTAATGCTTTGAGCTAGGAAGCTGAAATTCTAGACTCTGTATCAAGAGGTGACTTTCATCCACTGTGTGGATTTTCAGATCTGTGTGACCTTCGGAAGTGTCAAAGGTCACCCCGTCTGTTGCTTTTCGGCCTGCTAAGACTATTTCGTGTCTTTTTTTGCATAGTTCACTAACGCTTTGAGCTAGGAAGCTGAAATTCTAGACTCTGTATCAGGACGTGACTTTCATCCACTGTGCGAATTTTCAGATCTCTGTGACCTTCGGAAGTGTCAAAGGTCACCCCGTCTGTTGCTTTTCGGCCTGCTAAGACTATTTCGTGTCTTTTTTTGCATAGTTCACTAACGCTTTGAGCTAGGAAGCTGAAATTCTAGACTCTGTATCAGGAGGTGACTTTCATCCACTGTGCGAATTTTCAGATCTCTGTGACCTTCGGAAGTGTCAAAGGTCAGCGCGTCTGTTGCTTTTCGGCCTGCTAAGATTATTTTGTGTCTTTTTTTGCATAGTTCACTAACGCTTTGAGCTAGGAAGCTGAAATTCTAGACTCTGTATCAGGAGGTGACTCTCATCCACTGTGCCGAGGTCCAGACCCGTGCAACCTTCGGAAGTGCCAAAGGTCACCGTGTGTGGTGCCTTTTTCGTGTGTTTTTTGAATAATTCACTAACGCTTTGAGCTGGGAGGCTGATTTTTGACTATGTTGCAATGCAGAAGGCCCTTTGCTAGGATCTTTTGGTCTTGTGGCTGTACGACTTCCACAGAGCTAGTTGGCATTGCAGAGGGTTTACAGAGTTGAGACTTGGTAAGCCCAATTTAAGCCCCATATGGAGGCCACAGGTCAAGTTTTACTTGGTTTGGTCAAATATTGTGGCAACGGTGTCCGTTCGAATGTTGGAAAAGGTGACGTTTCAAAGCCCCGCCCATCGAAAAGTACAGGTCTGATCTGCACCAAACTAACGTCTGTCTGATCAGGGGATGCCCCCGAACAAATTCAGACTCCTAGCTAAAGGCGTTAGTGAACTATGCAAAAAAAGACACAAAATAGGCCCTGTTCCATTAGTCAGGAGTCTCTCAGAGCTAGAGGTTTCTACACCCTCCTAACCAGCCAGAACGTTTTAGAGGAAACACTGTTGCAGAAGTCATAGAAATCAGAATTTTTTATATGTTGTTCGGGGGCATCCCCTGATCAGACAGACGTTAGTTTGGTGCAGATCAGACCTGTACTTTTCGATGGGCGGGGCTTTGAAACGTCACCTTTTCCAACATTCGAACGGACACCGTTGCCACAATATTTGACCAAACCAAGTAAAACTTGACCTGTGGCCTCCATATGGGGCTTAAATTGGGCTTACCAAGTCTCAACTCTGTAAACCCTCTGCAATGCCAACTAGCTCTGTGGAAGTCGTACAGCCACAAGACCAAAAGATCCTAGCAAAGGGCCTTCTGCATTGCAACATAGTCAAAAATCAGCCTCCCAGCTCAAAGCGTTAGTGAATTATTCAAAAAACACACAAAAAAGGCACGAAAAAGGCACCACACACGGTGACCTTTGGCACTTCCGAAGGTTGCACGGGTCTGGACCTCGGCACAGTGGATGAGAGTCACCTCCTGATACAGAGTCTAGAATTTCAGCTTCCTAGCTCAAAGCGTTAGTGAACTATGCAAAAAAAGACACAAAATAATCTTAGCAGGCCGAAAAGCAACAGACGCGCTGACCTTTGACACTTCCGAAGGTCACAGAGATCTGAAAATTCGCACAGTGGATGAAAGTCACCTCCTGATACAGAGTCTAGAATTTCAGCTTCCTAGCTCAAAGCGTTAGTGAACTATGCAAAAAAAGACACGAAATAGTCTTAGCAGGCCGAAAAGCAACAGACGGGGTGACCTTTGACACTTCCGAAGGTCACAGAGATCTGAAAATTCGCACAGTGGATGAAAGTCACGTCCTGATACAGAGTCTAGAATTTCAGCTTCCTAGCTCAAAGCGTTAGTGAACTATGCAAAAAAAGACACGAAATAGTCTTAGCAGGCCGAAAAGCAACAGACGGGGTGACCTTTGACACTTCCGAAGGTCACACAGATCTGAAAATCCACACAGTGGATGAAAGTCACCTCTTGATACAGAGTCTAGAATTTCAGCTTCCTAGCTCAAAGCATTAGTGAACTGTTCAAAAATAGACACGAAATAGGCCTCATAACAATACATAACAAACGTCCTGTGTC
Source organism: Cololabis saira (assembly GCF_033807715.1). NCBI lineage: Eukaryota > Metazoa > Chordata > Actinopteri > Beloniformes > Belonidae > Cololabis > Cololabis saira. The sequence goes on along the minus strand of NC_084587.1, from coordinate 12,564,790 downwards.
TACTGAGCATTAATAACATCTCATAATCGGAGGAGAACTAATTAAAACGGATGTCCTTAACATGAACCTATTGTATTATTGAATTATCAAGGACACTTTCGTGTTTTTGTGTTTAGAAATGTTAAAATAGTTATATATAAATTAAAGCTGCAAGCAGCGATGAACGGGACCTCGCACGTGCAATTTGACTTGACTGATGATGATGATGATGATGGTGATGGTGATGATGATGATGGTGGTAGCGATGATGATGATGATGGTGATGATGATGATGATGATGATGGTGGTGATGATGATGATGATGATGATGATGATGATGATCACATATCGGCCAATCAGCTACTAGTATCACTTCCGCCGTAGGCTCTGCGTTGGTGTAACGCGGAACCATAAATCAGCCTGGAAGTTACACGTGTCATTTGTTGATGTTTTTTCCAGGATTCTGATTGGCTGGCATGATGCTCTCAGCGTGAAACAACTCTTTTTTTTCTCACAATCGAAGGGAAAAACATGAAAATTGGTTTGCAGGAAATTAACTACTAATGTTGTGTAATTAACAATGATACAGTGGTGTTTCTGCCTTAAGAAATGTTGCAGATATCATTGTGAAAATCGCCGTTAACGTCAAAACGGACAGTTCAACAGTGTGTGTGTGTGTGTGTGTGTGTGTGTGTGTGTTTTTTTTCTCTCGCACCGGAGCCACTCATCGTCTGCGCTCCGGGACCTCCCACTTTAGATATTAAGCACTGGGCCTGGCATATATTTTAATAACGGGGCCATGCAAGAAAATTGGTGGTTTTATTACTCAAAGGAAGTAAAACAAGCACATGGTTCATACATTTCCGTCAATAAGTTCCATTAAATGAGGGTAAAATAACCAAAATATATTTCTTGCTATGAATATGATAAAATCTGCTTTTCATGGCGAAACTATCTTAAAATATTGCAATTTAGACCGAGAATCAAAGAAATGGCAGCAATTTTATTTTTCCTTAAATGTAACAGTTATACATTTCAAGGGCTAGAAAAATGTAACAGTTATACATTTCAAGGGCTAATATTGTAACCCCTCTACGTTTTTGCATTTGGACCAACGTAGCCAGGGTATTCTGACGAGATCTGAAAAACCTTGCAACCAGAGCAAGCAAGAGATTATGTACATTTATTGAGTGAATATTATGAAAGTGAAATATGTATTGCTAGAAATGTAATCAAAACGCATTTCTATGCAGAAACTAACTCAAAATATTGATTTTTTCCACAGCATGTCCAGCAACCAAAAATGTAACCATTTCACGTTATTAAAACGTTCCAGTTTTACATTATTCTGACGAGATCTGAAAAAACCTTGCAACCACGAGCAAGCAAGAGATTATATACATTTACTGAGTGAATATTATGAAAGTGAAATATGTATTGCTAGAAATGTAATCAAAACGCATTTCTATGCAGAAACTAACTCAAAATATTGATTTTCTTCACAGCGTGTACAGCAACCAAAAATGTAACCATTTCACGTTTTTAAAACGTTCCAGTTTTACATTATTCTGACGAGATCTGAAAAAACCTTGCAACCACGAGCAAGCAAGAGATTATATACATTTACTGAGTGAATATTATGAAAGTGAAATATGTATTGCTAGAAATGTAATCAAAATGCTATGCAGAAACTAACTCAAAATATTGATTTTCTTCACAGCGTGTACAGCAACCAAAAATGTAACCATTTCACGTTTTTAAAACGTTCCAGATTTACATTATTCTGACGAGATCTGAAAAAACCTTGCAACCACGAGCAAGCAATAGATTATATACATTTACTGAGTGAATATTATGAAAGTGAAATATGTATTGCTAGAAATGTAATCAAAACGCATTTCTATGCAGAAACTAACTCAAAATATTGATTTTCTTCACAGCGTGTACAGCAACCAAAAATGTAACCATTTCACGTTTTTAAAACGTTCCAGATTTACATTATTCTGACGAGATCTGAAAAAACCTTGCAACCACGAGCAAGCAAGAGATTATATACATTTACTGAGTGAATATTATGAAAGTGAAATATGTATTGCTAGAAATGTAATCAAAATGCTATGCAGAAACTAACTCAAAATATTGATTTTCTTCACAGCGTGTACAGCAACCAAAAATGTAACCATTTCACGTTTTTAAAACGTTCCAGATTTACATTATTCTGACGAGATCTGAAAAAACCTTGCAACCACGAGCAAGCAAGAGATTATATACATTTACTGAGTGAATATTATGCAAGTGAAATATGTATTGCTAGAAATGTAATCAAAATGCTATGCAGAAACTAACTCAAAATATTGATTTTCTTCACAGCGTGTACAGCAACCAAAAATGTAACCATTTCACGTTTTTAAAACGTTCCAGATTTACATTATTCTGACGAGATCTGAAAAAACCTTGCAACCACGAGCAAGCAAGAGATTATATACATTTACTGAGTGAATATTATGAAAGTGAAATATGTATTGCTAGAAATGTAATCAAAACGCATTTCTATGCAGAAACTAACTCAAAATATTGATTTTCTTCACAGCGTGTACAGCAACCAAAAATGTAACCATTTCACGTTTTTAAAACGTTCCAGATTTACATTATTCTGACGAGATCTGAAAAAACCTTGCAACCACGAGCAAGCAAGAGATTATATACATTTACTGAGTGAATATTATGAAAGTGAAATATGTATTGCTAGAAATGTAATCAAAACGCATTTCTATGCAGAAACTAACTCAAAATATTGATTTTCTTCACTCAAAAATGAAACATGTCCACCGTGTTTGTTGGTATCACGGCCAGAATCTTAAAAGTCACGTGACTTGGGCGCAAAACGAATCGGCAGAAAAATGTAACAGTTATACGTTTTAAGGGCTAAAAAAACGTAACAGTTATACATTTCAAGGGCTAATATTGTAGCCCCTCTACGTTTTTGCACTTTGGACCAACGTAGGCAGGGTACGTTTTTGTGTGAGACTGGGTTGAAATATGTGTTGCTATGATGAATCAAATCAACACACAGTAAACAACCTGTGCAAAAGGCTCTAGGAGTTAACCTGTTACACCCCACTTTCCCTCTGTATATGGCCTGCTCTCTCTCTCTTACCTCTGCTGCCCTTTGCCCACAACAAGTCTGGGCTTGTCCGCTATCTGCTCCGCCTTTGCTGGATTTCAGAAGAAGCATCAGACAGACTGAAACAGTTAGACAGTCATATAGTTGAGTTGGTTTTTCTCTGTTTGTGTGTCCATGACCACAAGTAAGTGTTTAACCCTTGTGTTGTATTTGGGTCAAAATGACCCAATTCTTCTATCCTCCTTTTCTCCTCCTCTCTCGTCCCTTCTTCCCTTCCTTCTTTACTCCTTTCCTTCTTTCTTTTCTTCCTTCTTTCCTCCCTTCCTTCCTTCTTTTTTCCCTTCATTCCTTCTTTTCTCCCTTCCTTCTTCCCTTCCTTCCTTCCTTCCTTCCTTCCTTCCTTCCTTCCTTCCTTCCTTCCTTCCTTCCTTCTGTCCTTCCTTCCTTCTTTCCTTCCTTCATTCTTTTTTCCCTTCCTTCCTTCCTTCCTTCTTTCCTTCCTTCCTTCCTTCCTTCCTTCCTTCCTTCCTTCCTTCCTTCCTTCCTTCCTTCCTTCCTTCCTTCCTTCCTTCCTTCCTTCCTTCCTTCCTTCCTTCCTTCCTTCTTTCCTCCCTTCCTTTTTTCCTTCCTTCCTTCTTTCCTCCCTTCCTTCCTTCTTTCCTCCATGCCTTCCTTATTTTTTTCCTTCCTTCCTTACTTCCTTTCTTCCTTCTTTCCTTCCTTCCTTCCTTGCTTCCTTCCTCCTGCTCTCTCCTTCCTTCTTCCCTTCCTCTTTTCTCCCTTCTTTCCTTCTTACCTTGTTTTCTCCCTTCCTTCCTTCTTTCCTTCCTTCCTTCCTTCCTTCCTTCCTTCCTTCCTTCCTTCCTTCCTTCCTTCCTTCCTTCCTTCCTTCCTTCTTTCCTTAATCCCTTCCTTCCTTCTTTTCTCCCTTCTTTCCTTCCTTCCTTATTTTCTCCTTTCACCCTCCCTTGACCCGAAGACAGCACAAGGCTTAATTGTTTATAGCTAAGACATTTCGGGACTGTTAGTGATTATACGGTGTTGTTATAAGTCTAACAGCTATTTATGTGATAATTTACCACTAGTTTGCATTGAACGATTATTTCCTTTATCTGTCCCTTTTATTTAGCCTTTAATCATTATTCCTGTCGTAAATTATCATTAGTAATTATTTGCACTATTTAAATTGTGTAACAGTAGAGTCTATAGTCTATTTGGTACCATAATATTGATTTCCTTTATTCTTTCATTTTGAACCACACAGAGTGAAGTTGCCTGTGCATCTGTTCTATGCCATAAAGCCACAATAAACCGTTTAAAGTTTATTCCTGCCTCCCGTGTCCTGACTAGACACCCCATATCGTTGACTACTTTTCCTAAACTACCAAGAGCTTCATTACACAACCTATTCACGGCAAAGTCACTGCACCTTATTCTAATTCGTTCCAATTATAGTCTATTTCAGTCCAAATTATTGTAATTTAATTAATCAACGTAATTCCAATAGAATCCAGATTTATAGTTCATTTAATATATTTTGAACGTATAAAAAACAGCGAAGACAGGGAAGACCAATATATTTCATTGAATCTTCGCTTCAGTGTATTCATCCGTCCTGATGGCATCACTTATGAGGCATGAGTGATGCCATGGTTGTGTATAAATACAATCATTGATTGATTGTATTTATACACAGTGTGAAGATGCCTTTTTTCCTCCTCCATCCCAGTGTCATCCTTTCTCCAAGATGGCACCGTGAAGAATGGTTGCCAACGGTGTTAACCGGAGTCAAATTCCCTGTCTGACATGTTCTAACTTGGCCAATAAAGCTGATTCTGATTCTAACTACTGCCTTTTGTCCTTCTTTCATGTAATGTCTTCTGATCTGGAAAATAACTTTTCGTCTGTTCAGGATCTCGTAAGGAAATTGGTTGTTCACGCTGTAGTTGGTTCCTTTCAGGTTTTTACCTTGGCATTGTACAAGCTGTTTCTGTTTAAAGTGTTTAGCCACAATTGGTCATTGCCATTTGTTTTCCGAGTTTGTGAGTTTCATGCGATGAACTCTGGAACGTGGTGTCTTTGATCATGTCCATGGGGATTTTCAGCTGATTCTTCACAAAAACTTGAATCATCTGTTCAGGGTTGTCATCTGTCGTTTGTTTGGGAATTCCAGAAAATATCATATGGTCATCACACTGCACAATTGCAAATTAAGAAGAATAATTTATTTAATGTCTTTGTTTTATTTCATGACAATTGCGAGCTGAGATGACATCGATGTGACACAGTCATGAAGAGAGACATTTTCTTTAGTGAGTATTGCTATTTGTTGGCTGAATTCCAGGCTTTCATGCAGCTGTTGAAATTCTTTTAAGTGACTCAATGAGTACCAATATCCAATCTGTAAAGCTTCTCATTGATTGAAATCAGAATGTCACAAACCTCTGAACTGGATGATTGTCCCGGAGAACTTTGCGTGGAGTCTTAGTGCCGTCAGTTTGGCTTTCTCCATGTTACTCACTGAGTAAGTATCAGCTGTGGCACAAAATTGATTGAAAAAGACACCGATATAATCATCAATACCAGGTTGGATCTTGCACCGCTCTTTCGCTCTGTCTTGCAATCACAGGTTCATGCTCCCTCTCCTGCAATAATAATTATGACACATAAAAACCATCTTCCTCATGAGAGTTGGACACCAATTAATAATAATTAAATGATCAGTTGTCTAAAGTTATAGATTCTTGACAAAGGGATCTTTACCATGATGGAAAAACACACACGAAAAACTAACTCTGAGTTGTGAAGTTTTGTTAACAGCATGCAATAACTCTTTATAGGGCACTCATTGAAATACTTGGAAATGTACAATTTCAACCCTACAGTGTTATTGGGGGCTACTACCAGAGTATTTTTCATTTTTTTGTTTTTGTTTTTTTTTTATTCTTGATGCAAATCAAGGTCAAAGAAGTTACCATATATGGTTCCTTGCCCATTGCGAGTAACATTGTATCTAACACTGAAGTTACCATGTATGGTTACTTGCCCATTGTGGGTGAAATTGTACCCATACATTGGATATGTATAAAAATACAAAAAACACATACAACATAATATTTATGATACTCTCTTCATAGAGATATTAGAACTTTTCTCCATAAATGGTACAACTTGACTTATAGGGCTTCTCTTTTTCTCCAGCCATATATTTCGTCCAATCAGTCCAATCACCTCCTGACCATCTCTCTCCACCAGCAGCTTCAGGTTTCAGCAGCGGAGGCCGAACCTCTGCGCCTCAGGTGACGTCACCCTAGGCGCAGATTCTCATCGGCTCAAAAATGATCACGTGACACTGGGGGATTCTGTAAGGCGGGGGTCACAGACCTTGCAGAAATTCATGGTATTTTGTCTCCCCTGTGCTGGCAGGGTGAGGGGAGACCACTTTATATATGTTAAAACAAGAAAAAACGTGTTTTTCATAATATGTCCCCTTTAATTAAACTTCATTCAGATTAAATTATACTTATTGAACACTTATAGGTGACCTTACAAAAACCAAAGATGTTGACAGATATTAAACAACTAACTATGGTCTCAAAATAAAATATTCAAATGTCTATAACCTTGTTTCTAAACTCACAATGACTTGAAACAGTTTTTCCATTGATAAATGGAATTTAACAAACCATTGCATTTGGTTCTGAAAATCACACAAGGTTATATCGTCTTTAATCATTAATTTTAATTACAAAGTTTACAAACTGATCAACTTAAAAATGTGTTATACACACGCACACACACACACACACACACACACACACACACACACACACACACACACACACACACACACACACCATGTTTAATACTTGTGTGTAAATAAATTCTGATTCATTTGAATGAGAAAATCATTTGTGGTTATTATTTTGCAGATTTCTAACATTTGTTGTTGCAAAGGCCTGTGCTTGGACTCATTCCCTCTCTATTATTCTCTAGCACCACCCCTGGTGAGTCACCAGTGGTGACAGGCTGACATGCATACAATGTCTGTTATTTTGAAACTGATTGTGCTGTTAAGTTATTAATTCCTGATATTCAGGTGGTGCCCCGTTTTTATTTATTCATTTTGATCATTTATTTCTATTATTAATAATTGTCAGAAAAGTATTTATAACCCGTTAATGACTTAATATTATTATTAGTAGTAGTAGTAGTAGTATTATATCAAGCTATAAATATGTTTATTTCAGCTTTAAATTCCTTTAAATCCCTACATTTAAATGTGGGCAGTAGAGGGTGCCAATAGAAATTGAATCACTTTTGGAGTGATCTGTTGTAGTCATTTATCAAACTGCACATTTTGAATTTCTATATCTCTATTTGTTTAAAAAAGTAAAAATTCAAGTTATCCCTTGGACCAGCACCAACATGTTTCCTTTTTACCAGCCATGAAAAAAAAAAACAGATTAAATCATTTGTAGCAGACACTCAGGGAAAGGAGAGTCAGGGTTTTGTCACACTTCTCAACGCACATGTCAAGCTTGACAGATAGAAAATGAAGTGCAAACAGGCTTGCTTTAGATAAAGTAGAACTGTCAATTTTGTTTTACAGCTTTGATGACTCATTGAGAAAACAAACAACAACATAAAACAATCTTATTTGTGTGTTTTGGATTGGGGATGGCTTGTCTTGTCTCTAAAAGGCTGAAGTCTTCCTCTCTAACCTATAACCTCTTCTGCTGTCTGCTATAAACATCTTCATCTACAAACCAAATGTAGAGACTCTCCTGAGCGTGACGGTGTGTTTACGGCCTTACAAACCTCCGAAACACAAAAGAGAAACTAGGGATGCCCCGATACCGATACTGGTATCGGTATCGGGGCCGATACTGCCCTCATATACTCATACTCGTACTCAAAAAAATTCTCCGATACCACGCACCGATACTTGTAGTTACTGGTTAGCGCCGCTAGGGGGAGATGTTGAGCCGCCCCGTGGCTCCCCGGGTCAGTCTGCAGCCTGGCTGAGCAGCAGCCGCCGAGCTGCCGCTGCTCAGCCAGCTGTTCCATGTTTCAGTTTGTTTTATCTTACTTAATTATACAAACTGGACGGTTGAGTATTACCCTTACTCACAGGGAACTTTATTAAACACTCCACGTAACTCACAGTACAACATAAACAATCCCATCGTTACATTCTGGTTAGTCGCGTTAGCCGGTTAGCCGCGTCAACAGCCCGCAGTCTGCCTTGCTTCTGTCGTCATCCCTTATTTTGAAATATGTCCACCCTGCTGACGTCCCGCTTACATTAATTTTCGCTATCTTGCCTGAAACGGCGCTGCCAGTCTCACTCATGGGTATCACTCTATATAACCGGTCTGTAACAATGGGATTGTTTATGTTCTTCTTCTTCTTCTCTGTTTTATTGGCGGATCGCAACCAACTTTAAGGTGCATACCGCCACCTACTGTACAAGAGTGTGTAACATCATTTCATTTAGCCTGTTTTTTAAATCCTATTTGATTTTTTAATGCTGTTTCACATGGACGGCTTCAGGTGAAGCACCGCACATGCGCAGTTGATGTTCCTGCGATGAGACTAAAGCGCGGAGGAAAGCCCCGCTGGCTGAGTTTTGTTTAAAATTGAATTTCTGTTGCAAATCCAACCTGTCTTCCAATTCATTGCATTTTTCATTTAATTTTTAGCCTAGTTATTTTTGTGGTAGAAGTAACGGATCGGTACTCTGTATCGGCGAGTACACAAATTAAAATACTCGTACTCGTACTCGGTGTGAAAAAAATGGTATCGGGGCATCCCTAAGAGAAACCGTCCAAATGTAAATGGTAAACATGTTGAAGATGGGTGTATTGAAAAATCCTACAGTGCTTGTTGTAGCCCCATCATTCTTGTGAGCAAGAAGAACCTATTCCCGTCTGTGTGGATTACAGGAAGGTAAATAAGGTTTCACAAAATTTGTGATACCTTTCCCATGGTCGACAAACTCCTGGACCGGTTCGGCACAGTTCATTTTATCACAACACTGGATTTGACAGAGGGCTAATGGTGGATCCACTTGTCTCCAGTGAAGAAAAGGGTTCTTCTCTTCGTACGGATTGTCCCAATTTGTGACACTTCCATTTAGCTTCTTCGGTGCCCCAGCCAACTTTCTAATGTATCATAGTCATTTAGCAGACTCTTTTATCCAAAGCGACTTACATCGACCTTCTTTAATGCAGTGAATAATTTAATATTAAATGCAGTGAATAATTTAATCTTAAAGGAGCTTGAGGCAGGATTTATGAAAAAAATGCGTATACGTTTTAAGTTTTCTAGTAATAATGTCAGATGAAGCGTTCCAAACCAAAAAGAATGAGCCCTCTAGCGTATCTCTCCGTTGCCTTGAACAGGCTGTGTGCTGCAAAATGCGCTGCAATTCTGGGCCCGAATTTCCCGTGCTGTCCTGCGGATGTGACGTCACATGACGCTGCATGCGCGTTCTCCCGTGCCGGCTTCGCTGTTGGCTGCAGTACCCCCGACGGTCGTCGTGGCGCTAATGAGTCACATTTCTTATTCTTGCCTCAGGCTCCTTTAAATGTGTAAACCTTTTTATTTAACATTCACAAGAACGAAGAAAATATTTTTCAGAAAGACTTGAAATGTTTGGAGCGAGGAATTTTTTCACAATGTGTTATATCATCCTTCCATTTAATTTGCACTTTTGAATCATTTGGGAAATGGAGGACAATTACTGTTGTAGTTTTGTAAGAAGAATGTGTCCACACCTGCTGAAAAAAAGATTTGTGCGAGCCTGTGCGAATTCCTCCGTTTCCTGTTCTTAGCTGACAGGAGTGGCACCCGGTGTGGTCTTCTGCTCCTGTAGCCCATCCGCCTAAAGGGTCGACATGTGCGTTCACAGATGCTCTTCTGCATACGTTGGTTGTAACAAGTGGTTATTTGAGTTACTGTTGCCTTTCTATGAGCTCGAACCAGTCTGACCTCTGGCATCAACAAGGCATTTCCTCCCACAGAACTGCTGCTCACTGGATATTTTCTCTTTTCTTTTCTCTGTAAACCCTAGAGATGGTTAAGCATGAAAATCCCAGTAGATCAGCAGTTTCCTAAATACTCAGATCAGCCTGTCTGGCACCAACAACCATACCACGTTCAAATTCACTTAAATCACCTTTCTTCCCCATTCTGATGCAGCAGATTGTGTTGACCATGTCTACATGCCTAAATACATTGAGTTGCTGCCTGGTGATTGGCTGATTCGAAATTTGCGTTAACGAGCAGTTGTACAGGTGTGACTAATAAATTGGCCAGTAAGAGTACATATATATATACACAATAAGAGCAAAGAGCCCCGTGTGTCATGGGAAGTCAAGCCGTAGTCTTGATCTAAACCAGTATGACCAAAGAGATGGTTCAGGGTACGTGAGCCACCCCTGAATACCAACTCTACCAAACAGGAAAGTTTCGAGCCCAGTCTCAAAGCAGAGAGGGTGTCTATGACCTGTATACTAACTGGTAGCTGGTTCTACAAAGAAGCCCAAGATAAAGGTTTTCTAGTTACCTAATCTGCTAATGTTACATTGGAATGTAAGTTACTTTCATTTATTCTGGTTTCATTGTGAGAATAGATCATATTTAAAGCATATAAACCCACTATGGCAGTGGTCTTCAACCCTGGTCCTCAGGACCCACTGTCTTGCATGTTTTACATGTTTCCCTGCTTCCCTGCACATCACGATACAAGAGACTGTGTCATTAACAGACTTGTGCAGATCTGGATGACAAGCTGATGACGACCATTAATTTGAATCAGGTGTGATGATGCAGGGCAACATCTACAGTAAAACATGCAGGACAGGGGGTCCCGAGAACCAGGGTTGAAGACCACTGCACTATGGGCATGTGTGCTTTATCAGTGTGTGAAATATGTAGAGTGAATAGTAAGCTAAATATCAGTAGGCAGAGCCTTCATTGACCATCTTGCATTGGGGCTCTATGCTGACTTGTTATACCCCTAACTCAGTAGAAATATGTCCTCTGAACAATAAAAAAAGATAAAGGTGACTGTGATGGATCAGGGTGCATGATAAACTAAGACATGGACTTATGCTATATAGAGCGAGAAGATAACAAATCACTATCATTCTATTGCATCAAAGGCCTATACAGCTCTTGATAAAGCTGTGAAGTGCATCAGTTAATCGGCAGGTTGGCCCAGTATTTTGAGCGACACTCCCATAATGGGTAGGGAGAAGGTCAAAACTGCAGTCACTTGTGCTGTCAGATTGTCCTTGAGCAGGACATTTACTCTCTCACTGCACAATTATGAAATCTGTTCAGTAAATGAGTACCACCTACAGCATGTCTTGCTTATGAATTAAATTTGACATGAATTACACTTTACCCACAGCTCATTTCCCAGTGGGCAATAAAATACATCAGACACGGGCAGTAAAACTGTATGCAACAATGCAATGTTGCAAATGTTTGCAACCACGGAATGTTGGCAACACTGCTGCAAATGTTCTCAAAGTAACATTCCAGAAATTTTGTGGTACAAATCAGAAACATTTTTTTTATTTGCCTACACTGAATCTGGTGGGTATGTGAGTTAATAACAGGGCTTACTCTATGTCTGAGTTTTCTGGAAACTTGATGAGCATGCAGGTGACAAACAGATACATCCCCTCCGTTGAAGCTCAGACATGGCCTGAATAAAACAGACAGCACATCAGCTACAGAAAAATAAAACCTAATATATAATTGGATTATAGAGTTAAGGGGAAAAATGTAAGTCTACTGAGAAGCAAACAAAAGTTATTTTCGCTGTCAAAGCCTGCTACGGATCTGGCTAACCATAAGACAACACTGTTCACTGATAGGCCAGATGAAGTGTCTAAACTTGCAACCCTGCACCATTTACAACAAAAAGGTTATGCAAGCCCTTTGATCGCAAAGATGCAAATTTTTGCTAATTCTTCAGTCCCATAAAGAGAGTAATTTGCCTTGGCATGCTGGTGAATTTATAATGACCACCTATAATTAATAGAGAAAACCAATTATTTTGTATAAATAGTGTCTGGTCATAAGTAAGACACCAGTAATTAAATAAAAAATGTAATATACTAACATCAGAAATAAAAGATGTTTGGAAGTAAGAGACAAAAATATCGAGGAAGTATTGTTATGGCCTTGTCCTCAGCAGCGAAGAGCATGGTCTTTGCTGCTAATTATTTTCTTGTGTAAGAAAACTTTTCTTTTTAATTACGTCTTTGGAAATTATAAAATTACACAGGTTAAATAATATTTTAAGTGTCACGAGAGTTGGCTGAAGATTTTGTAATACTGGAGTGAATGTTCTCTTTGTCTTTGTTGGAACTGGCATTTGCTGCTCTTCAGACAGATCGCAAAATGGCCCAAAGTTGAAGTCGCAAAACAGCCCCTGCGAAGTCTTTTGGTTCATTGAACACCCTGAATACATCCAGAACCACCTCAGACAGGGCCAGAACCACCCCAAACACAACCAGAACCAAACCTCCTGCAAAGCAGGGGATGTGGTTCATTAATAACCCCGGAAGCACCATTAACCACCCCAAACACAACCAGAACCACCTCAGACAGAACCAACTCAAACACAACCAAAGCCGCCTGAACGTGCACCAATGCATGGCATGCATCGTTAGATGCGTCTCCATCGTGCCTCGATGGGTCAAAAGTGTTACCGTGACAACGCTAGATGACAAAAGGCAAAAATTTGGACGCTTATTGCTCGGCTGAACTTGTAATTGTAGAGACATCGTTCAAATTTTGAATTAATTGTGTGATTTCTCCGCAATTTATGCCATTTCTTTGGCCGTTAATGCGGCCCGAACCGTATCGTGCACCCAGGTGTGTTATACATCAAAATGTGCATCTCCATCCTGCGACGATGGGCATTACTTTTCTCAGGCAAAAGCGTTACTGTGGCGACGATAGACCCCAAAAAGCGTGCCCCCCCCCCCCTTCATCTGATTGGTCCATATTTTGATAGTTCCTACTTTCTGCCATTTGTCATAAAGACTCGTGGGTGGTGTCATCGGAATCAGTTTTGAGTCCTTGATCATTATTGGTGCAAATTAGCCCTGCCTTTTCTTCTGATTGGTCGATATTTGATAGTCCCTATTCTCTGCCATAACTTTTGAACGGGTTGTGATAAAGACATGTGGGTGGTGTCATCGGACATGGTTTTGAGTCCTTGAACATAATTGGTGCAAATAAGCCCCACCCCTTCATCTGATTCCATAACTTTTGAATGGTTGGATATAGAGAGTCGTGGCTGGTGTCATCCACTAAATGTCCAGGCCTGAATCTACATGAAAGTCATACAAATGCTTCCACTGCAGCACGCTTGAACGTGCACAAGGGTGAGAGGGCCCGTTCATCGCTGCTTGCAGCTTTAATTATTATTATTATTATTATTATTATTATTATCATTATTATGATTATTAGCATTATTGACATTATTATTATCTTATAGAGCTTGTTCTGATGCAGTTGGTCTTTCAGAAACGACATGAACCTTTTTTGAAATTGCTCAGATAGCCACTATTTGGTGGAGATGTAATAACCTACATTTCTTCTAACATATTTTAAAATCCATACTTTCATTAAAAGCTCCCATTCTTACATTTTCTTTCTAAAAAAAAACTAAATAAAAAGCACAAAACATTTAATGTTCTTTTGACACTAGATACTTTCCCCTAGAATTTTAATATTTATTCCCTAGGTTCACCACAGTGGATCTTTTTTTGTTATATATTGATTTGGCATAGGTTTTTAATGTCGGATGCCCTTCCTGACACAACCCTCCCCAGCATGAATCACTGGGGCAATAATGGGTTTGCCCAGAGACACTTTGGCACATGACAAGGGTTGGGATTGATCTGGCAGGCCTCCAGTTGGAGGGCAATTGACTCTACCCACTAGCCTACTCCACAGCCACCCTGTACTCAGTGCAACATGATGTCTAGTTAAGTATGGGAGGTTACAGTTACCATCTGCAAGTAATAATTCAGTTATGAAATACACATTCTACAAACTTCCCCCAATCACTTGAAAATGAATGCAAACCAATGGTAGAATGTGTGATTTGCTTCAGACTTGTTGAGGTTCACAACAGTTCAAATCTTTGTCCCTCCAAACATACATACAGATTCTGGCTTCTGCACCAGTGCTTTAATTTTACAGACAGTGTGATAAAAATGTCTGAGTTTTGATTCAAACCAGACCTGTTAGCAGTACAGTGTGATAGCTGGGTTTCATCACATCTATTTCACGTAACAGTGATTGTTTTCTAGGTGCATAAAAGTGTGTGTATGTGTATGTGTATGTGTATGTGTGTGTGTGTTTGTGGGTGTGGCCCCAATCATGCCAGAAAATGATCCCCCAAGTCTCTTGTCCATCTGACAAGGCAGTGTGGCGGAGTGTTGAGTAAGTCTTTAATAAAAGCAACCTCACTGCAGGCAATAGAGCAGAGTAAGATGCAGATCAGAGTTCAGTCCTCAGGATTGTGGTAACGCTCAGAGTGGCAGGAGAGAGAATACCAGAAAACAGTTGGTATGATCGTGAAGCAGATCTGGAAGCCAGAACACAGGAACTGAAACGCTGATCAGTCAGAAGAATAACTGATACATACCCCCTCTGGCCAACCGGGGCACCAGATGGGGTGGGGAGGATCTGGCCGGAATAACGCAATCCTTCCACACGCTACGTCCGGCCAGAAAAACCCCAGCCTGTCTGGTGAAAAGAAGCGGCCTGCTCACTCCTCAGGTTAAGGAGGAGACCTGAGCTCAGTGCAGGGCCCTCCCGGGGTTGGCAGACTTATCTAGGAGCACTGGGTGGTAAAAATTGGAAAAGAATCGGGGATAAAAATATATATTAAAAAAAAAAATCAATTTCCATCCTCATGTCACTCACCCGACTCCAAAGATGGTTTCCTACCGCAGAAACGTACAATCTCTCAGCCACACACAGCTGTCTGATGAGGTCTGCTCTACCCTCCCTTCTCTCTCCGACTTTTCCACTCTGTTAATGAGGGTACAGTAACACTGCTCTTCACTCGCCTCCTCTCTGGATAAACTCTGTCCTCTGGTGTCAAAACCAGCTGGACAGAAACCTCTCAGTCCATGGCTCACAGAGGTTCTGAGGGACCACAGAGCTGGACTTAGGGCAGCAGGAAAAAAAGTGGCCCAAATCCAAAGAGTGTTTGGTACTCATTTTTCACATCCAGCTTAAAGGCGGCCAAGATAGCCTTTTACCAGAACAAAATCCAAAATGCTCCAACACCCAACAAATGTTGACGTTTAACTCTCTTCTCTCTCCACTACCTGCTCAAACACCCACTGGCTTGTCTGCAGAAAGGTTTGCTTCCTACTTTAATGAAAAGGTTACTATTATCAGTAATCGATTCTCTGAGCCTGACCATCTCTGCCCGCTCCAACCTGGTACTAGTGCCTCTCTCTGCTCCTTCCAATATCTAAATGAGGATGAAGTCTCTAAACTTCTACTGCAGAGCATTTTACCTACAGTACCATCAAACCTGCAATAACCCACATTATTAACTCCTCCCTTAAATCTGGTGTCTTTCACTCTGCCTTCAAACAAGCTCGAGTCTCCCAACTGCTGAAAAAACCCTCACTCAACCCTGCCCAGGTTAAAAACAACCGACCAGTCTCACTGCTCCCATTCATATCTAAAATTCTTGAACAAGCTGTCTTCAGTCAGGTCTCACAGTTCCTTCGCGACAACTGCCTGTATGATCCACATCAGTCTGGCTTTAGGCAGGGCCACTCAACTGAAACTGCTCTTCCGTCAGTTACTGAGTCACTAGGGGCTGCCAGATCTGCTGGTCTATCCTCAGTCCTCATATTGCTTGACCTGTCTGCTGCCTTTGACACAGTTAACCACCACATCCTCTTCTCCACACTCTCAAAGCTTGGCTTTTCAGGATCTGTCCTCTTGTGGTGCATGTCTTACTTCACAAGAAGATCCTTCAGAGTATCACGGCAAGGAAGAGTGTCCAGATCGCATCAGTTAGCAACAGGGATGCCACAGGGATCGGTGCTTGGCCCTCTTCTCTTTTCACTATACAGTAATCCCTCGTTTTTCGCGGTGGTTACGTTCCAAAAAGAACCTGTGAAATCCGTGAAGTAGTAAGCTTTATTTTTTTTTACAATTATTATACAAGCAGTGCTGCCCCTCCCTAAACGCAGAACACGGACTGTGCGTAGGGTCTCATCTTCCAACGGAGGAAGCTTCAGGTGGCCCTACAATTACTGCTAATCTGCTGGTGGATACCAGGTCAGCTTCCTCTATTCTCCCAGAGCACATGTACAATAGTTACTTCAGCCACACCCCACTCCTGAAACCCAGAAAAACACTGACTACATACACGAAGAAGCCTATACCCGTGATAGGTTGTCTGGAACTGACAGTGACATACATGGCAAAATGCACGTCCCAGTACATTCATATTGTCCCATGAGGTACACCCATTCTAGGCATGGACCTCTTGCAACAAGCCAAAGTGAGGCGCTATGTGGATGAAGGTCATAGTGCACAGTCTCCAAAGTTTCAGTGTGGTTCCTATGTTCGGATCAGGAAGCCAGGAATCATAAAGAAAGGACACACCAAGTTCACACAGCCCCTCTGTGTTGTTGCTCAGAAAGGCCCAGCGACCTACAAACTTTCTGATGGTAAAGTATGGAATGCCCTGCACCTGTCCCCTGCAAGTTTCCCCGTCCCTGAGGTGCACACAACCAGTACCTGTGTACGGCCTGAGGATGTTTATGTGGCTCCTCAGACACCCCCGCCTGCTCAACCACCTCCTAGGCCCCAGCAGAGCCGCAGGCAGATTCCGCCGCCTGCTTGGCTGGAAGATTTTGCCACCTGAATCCTGTCTTTTTAAAAGAGGGCAAAATGTGATGTGAATTGTGGACTGTTATTTGTGTCCAATTTGAACAAAGGTCTATTCTTATACTATATACTATCTAGTATAAGAACTATATACTATACTATACTCTTCTTCCGGCTCTCAGTGAAGGCGGACGCTTTTTCTGCTCTCTCCCTCCTTATCTGCCCTGCTGCTGCTTTTGTCCTGTCTCGTCTTCAGAGTCTCTCCTTTTCACTCCTCCGAAACTCTACAATCATGGAATTGATTAACTGGTCCCTCAGTACCATTGACCAAATGTTTGCAATGAGAAGCCAGGGGGTTGGGGAGCCCTCTTGCCCCGACGGGACATTTTTTGCTGGTTACACGATGGACGCGTACAAGAACTGGCGGCCGATGTGCCTTAAAATTGTATCTGTCGAGGATATTGAGGACGCCTTCATAATTGGATTTATGATAGCAGGATTTCTTCTAATTGGAGTGGGGATCTTCCTGGCCTATCGACAATCGCGGAAGGCTGCGGGGGCCGTTCTGGCCCTCTCTGAGCTGCCCGAAGCTGCTGAAGGATTGAGCACGGGGCTCCGCACTCAGACTGTAACGTTGGGTGGGCAGGGCCGCAAGCTGGATGCGATTCTTGAACAGAATCGTAGGCTAGCAGGGGTCTTTGAGCTCTTTAACAAGATGGAGAACACCTTGGAGAAGCTGGGCACCCGGCTTGGCGGGGACTGATCACAAATTCGTCTGATCGGAGTTTATTGAGGAACCAGAAGACTGGAAAGCAGACGGAAAATTACTGAGCTGCCTGCAAATTGTTGATTAGATTTGGCCTTGATGGAGCGGCTGGCAAGCCTCTTCGTCACAATCTCCCTGGAGGAATGTAAACATGACGCTCTGCACCCAACCTAACCCTCCCCCTCTCCCATAAACACCTGCGGATCTACCTCCCAGAACTGTACCGCTGCCCGATAACATCAAGAACGCTTGGCTGCTCTCTGGGCGAAAGGTTCTCGGACTTATCGCGTCACAGACTCTCACATACACACTGACACACCCCCCTCTCCCCATATCCAATCTCCTTCCTGGCCCAACCCCCTCTTATCAGCCCCCCTGACAAGGACGTTTTGAGTTCGAGCACCACGTGTTCGTGGCGCTCACTTGGATGAACTGTGCCGGGACCCCCCCCCCCCCGACTTGCCCACCCCCCATCACCCACATGCAAGTCCTGTGACGTCTGTGCTTCGTGTGCTGCGAGGTGTTTTTTTGCAACTTGATATTGTGTATTGTATGATATTCAGTGTGAAGATGTATTTATGTATAGTAAGAGGGATATGTGGTATATACGTGTCTGCCTGCATACAAATATCCTGCCCGTAGGTGGCAGTGTCACTCCATGTAACTCATGTATTCTGGATACACGCTGCAGTTGTTCTCCTGACTCTGTAAAGTAAACACTGTTTCTGAAGTAGCTTGCCTGCTAGCCTTCTTTCATTATGACTACACAACAGGGGGGCCTCCAAATAACATTTCACTTAGGCCCCCAATTTGGTCAGGGGCAGCTATGTATACAAGGCTTCAAATTGCGGAGATCAGCACCGCCCCACCGCAACACGAGTAATTGGATTTGAACGGGTCAAAGTGAAAAACGATAATGGAAAAAAATACAATAAGTACACCGCACCCGCATGGTCCGATGATGTTGTCAGTTGTTTCACGACTTTTCAAACAATGATGTAATTATTGTATACCGCTCTTCTGACTGAGCTGCTGCATCCTGACTTTACTCCCCTCTGTTGCGTCTTTTTCCTCTAAAGCCCATGGTGCAGGTGTGTTTTTGCGAGAGAAGAACATAGTTATGGGTAGTTGTTTTCTTTTGGGCAAAAAGATTCTTATAAACCAACATGCCACCCTCGATTAACTGTGAGAACTGTAGCGGGGAGAATGTTTATCCAATCAGCATGCAGAAGAAAATGCACAATGCAAATCCTTGAAGCAGCGAGACCGTGAAAGGTGAACCGCGTTATAGCGAGGGATTACTGTACACCACTTCAGATAAGCGTGCAGCTGGATTCCACCACACTTGTGCCCACGTCTTCTGCTAGGAATCTTGGTGTCATATTAGACAGCCAGCTGACCTTTAATGACCATATTGCCTTGGTTTCCCGGGCTTGTCAATTCGCTCTTTACAACATCAGGAAAATCAGACCCTACCTGACAGAACATAGGACACAGCTCTTGGTTCAGGCTCTGGTCATGTCACGCATTGACTACTGTAATTCCTTGTTGTTCGGCCTTCCTGTGTGCTCAGTTAAACTTCTGCAGATGATTCAGAGTGCAGTAGCAGGTCTGGTCTTCAACCAACCCAAGAAAGCTCATGTCACTTTGCTGCTAATCTCTCTGCACTGGCATCTAGTTGCAGCGCGCATCAAGTTCAAAGCTCTGCTTTTGGCTTACCAAACAATCACCCAAACGGCTCCTGCCTACCTTCAGTCCTTCATCCAGAGATACACTCTGGTGGCAGCTCCGCTCAGCCAGTGAAAAACACCTGGTGCTTCCACCACAACGTGGCGTGAAATCAGTAGCCAGACTCTTCTCCTCCATTGTTCCCCGATGGTGGAATGACCTACTACACTCTGTGCGATCTACAAGATCTGTACTTACTTTTAAGAGCAAGCTAAAGACTCAGCTCTTTAAGGAGCACTTCTGCATAGGCTATAGTAAACTTCTCTGCTCATAAGAATTAGTTGGAAGAGCTCTTTGCATGACTCAGCACTGAGTAAGCTGCATGTACTGTACTTGTGACAAGATGATCGTAAGATGGTGTCTTTGAAGACGTAGCTTTCTTGTATAAAGGGAACACTTAAAATACAATTTTTAAAAAAGAAAATAAATTGTAGCACTGGCATGGCAGTACCTCTGTCCAAAGGGACTCACAGCAGTCTGACCAGCACTTATCCAGCTGTACCCTCCTATGTAATTTATTTCTTGTGTTGTTCTCTCAGATGTAAGTCGCTTTGGATAAAAGCATCTGCTAAGTGACAGTAGTAGTAGTAGTAGTAACTGTGATATATTGTAAGCCTTGTGAAGTCTTTAAGAAAAGCTTGCCCTTTACTGTCGTTGTCTTCAAGGATTTCCAGCGTGCGTTTGATAAAAGAAAATCTTGCTTGTCACTGTTTTTCTTTTTAAATCAGTACATTTAAAAAAAATATTTAATTGTAACTGATCATCCCACATTACTGTACAACCCCCACTGGTGTATGACACACTGTATGATTCACACGCAGGTTGAGATGCTAATGCTTGAGACCACGTAGTAACTGTAATCCATAACAAGAGCTTTTGGACATTTTAATCTTTTTTTTTTATTGTATTCAAAAAAAAAATTAATACCTTTGCTAAAATTATGCTTAACATATACATAAAGTATTTATAACCTTGGTACTCCCCTTTATTGATGGTCATTATTGTGGTAGAGGATCAAAAGGTACTCATATCAAAAGTTGTCTAGCAAATGAAGAATTTCTATACATTAGCCTTCCACCTTCCATCGTGTAGCACATTTGCCCTGTTGCCAGAAATTGATTTTTCTTTTGTGTGTGAGTGTGCATGTTTGACAGACACAATTAATCATACTTTGAAAATAATTTGCCAGGGATTCCATAGGATACATTAGAAATTTTCATGAGCTTAGTCATACTTAGCAAACCCCCAAACTCTATCAATTTCTCCAGCCATCCATGCATTCAATTAGAAAGGCTCCTCTGCAAAGCAAGGTAGGCTTTTCAATCACTTTGTGCCTCTCCTAACGGCATGCGGCAAAACCCTGTAATCTATACATAACTGGTGACAACTCAACCATGTTCTTACTCACAGAAAGTGTTATTTATGTTCTCTGGAAACCGGTACCTATGATGAATTTTGTAACCACAGATACTCTGTGTTAGTGAATAGTACTGTAATGCATCCTTTATGAATTTGAAAGGAATTCTGCTAAAAGCTTCGGCCTATGAAAACCTAATTTTCCAACAGTAAATGTCACTAAAATATCCAATTGAATTCAAACACAGGATATCTCAGCTAACTGATAACTGATGCTGATACTGTTTTATGGCCATATTATTCATGTTTTTGTTGTTGTTTCCTCATTAGTATTCATTAGTAACATCTGGCCCAACCCAAGCCCACACCCCTCCTTTGTTTGAAATTTTCAAAAACATTTTAAAGCTATTTTTGTTCATGCAACAAATAAATGTAAAATAAACAAACTTAAGTCAGAATACAAGCAATTTCATGAACACGTGATATAATATAATATAATATATTAGTGATAGGTCAAACTGAAACAATGTCCATGATCGTGCAACACCTTTACATAAAATGACAGACGAATAGCATCAAGAGTACCGTATATGCAGGACAAATTTTCTGCACATAGAATGGCACCATCAATTCATCCTTCCATCCATTAGCTTTGCCTACCTCTTCCTATTAAGGGGCATGGTGTCTCTCAAAGCCTATGAAGGTTCAAGACAGGTTACTCTACACCAGGCATATACAAATGAATGTGCCCAGTGTTGAGGGAAGAAAAGAAAAGTATAATAAAATAGCAAAACAGAAGCATTCAGCAGCATTTGGCTTACAACAAGAGAAAACAATTTAAAGGAGTCCAAGTATTCAGTGCTAATGTTAAAATGATTTTGGTAGCAGTGATGCTCCGAAAATTAATATCCACAGTACTCAGCTTCAGAGCTCTGAAATGTTCACATTATTCAACCCTGTAGGAAAAACATACCGTGTTTCACTGTAACATTAAAGGGAGATGAGTTGGCAAAATTCAAATTACACGTGTTGTGCAAACCAGGAGAAACATGAACTTCACTAAAAATTATGCCCACTGTATTTTCTTTTAAAAAATGGGTTGTGATAATTTGTCATAATTTGTCAAGGTGAGGAGATTTCCACAAATCTGAAGAGCTCTATTAATTGTTCAGGCTGGTGGATGGGAGAGGGAGGGAAAAGGAGCAAAGATTAAAACTGGAGAACAGGAGAAAAAAATAATTGTTGGCAACACTTTTCATTTCATCAGACTACCAAGCCTGAGGAGACAGAGCCTCAGTGATGGAAGTGGATGGGGTGGGGGTGAGTGAAGGAAGGCAGGAGAAAGGGAAGGTGGGTAGGACTGAGGATTTAATGGGGGGGAGTCTGAACAGAGAAAGAAGGGATGATAGAAAAAAGACAGTAGTAAAGCTGAGGATAGAAAAGGGGGTCACATATGAAGACTGCAATTTTGTCACATATTTATATGCATACTGTATGTATGTATGTATGTATGTATGTATGTATGTATGTATGTATGTATGTATGTATGTATGTATGTATGTATGTATGTATGTATGTATGTATGTATGTATGTATGTATGTATGTATGTATGTATGTATGTATGTATGTATGTATGTATGTATGTATTATGTATGTTTTGCAGTGAAAGATATATTCTTGTTATGCAGATGGTACATCCATTTGTAAGGGTGATTACACATAATTATTTCAAATGCAAAATAAATGGTAGCATCTAATGGAGAAATACTGAAAAAATACATATATCAATCAATTTAACTGCTGACAGTACAGCTTTTCTATTACTCTGTTGTCTAAGGTTCAGAAGACCCAGATTGGCTGCTTTTTTTTTGTAGGTTAAAGAAAAAAGCTGCATGAAAAGTCGCTCAGTGCTGAGACAAAAAAGGTGGTGATGAAACATGGGTGAAACTGTCTGGGTGAAAATCTGAAGGATGTGCAATTGTTCCTACGAAGTGGGACATGGTATTTGGAAAGACCTTATTGTGTTTCACAAAATGCTTTGACCACCAAAATTGCAGATCAGATCCATTTTTACAGATTAGTATGAGAGTTGACAGTAACAGACATTATACATTTCATTACACATCATACACAAAGTACAGAAGCACTGGCTGCAGGTGAACTCAACTTGCTTTTAATATTTAAACTTTTTAGTAGGTTGCATAATCTGTCATTAGTACACATTAACGAGTCATTGCTTGGTACTCACGCATTAACTGTAGAAACAGAACTACAAAAACCCTTTTTGATGTCACCTATGTGTTTCTAAAGAATAGCTTTGAAAGCTCATGTTGTCCCATGATACTGACTAACATTACCTTTTATTAATTCTTACTGATTCTTCCATCCTTTCAGATGCTGCTGTAAACAACGTCTGAAATGAGGACTGCAACTATCAGTTGCTAGCCTAGCCTTGGTACTGTACATCTAATGGCACTTTTCCACTAGTATCTACTCAGCCCGACTCGCGTCGGCTCCACGCGTTTTGTCCCCGTTTGTTTTTCCACAGCCAGGTGAGAAGTGGGCGGGTTGGGGTGAAGCTGCTGTGACGTACTCGATTGCACAACCCCTTTGTTCGTGTCGGCGCAGATCAGAAATCAGCTGGAGCCGCGAGCGGCTGAGAGTAAAACAGAGCGCCTGTTGATCTGATCGTTCCTTATCACCCGTCTACATCCCTTTTTTAATTCTCTCTTCAGCCACCAGGTTTATGAACATCTGCACCTCAGAGTTGGATCACCAAACAGACGTTTGCGCTGTTTAATAAAATCGCTGCGAGCCGCGGGTCGCTCTCGCGCTGACTCCCGCTTCCTGATTCAAACGTCTGACGGCCCCGCCCCCCGACCAATCAGTGGCGTGGAGGGTGGTGACGTCAGAAATAGTGCCGGCTCAGCCCGGTTAGAACCTCGCCTGAATGGTTACAGAAAAAGTATCTGCTTGGCACGGCTCCACCCGCCTCAGCCCGTAGTGGAGAAGCGGAAGACGGGGGCGTGGCGGGTAGAAGCGAGCTGAGTAGGTACTAGTGGAAAAGGGCCATAAGAGGATCAGGCCGAACAACCAGCAGCAGCAGGACAGCAACCGTGACTCCAAACCTTTCAAGTTGGATTTGATTTCACAGTGAGTGAAGAAGGCTCATCTGGTGCCTGGATCAAACACCCAAAGTGGTGACCAATTTGGTCCAGGGCTACCACCTCAGCCCCCAACCACAGAATAATCTTGCCTGTGTCAGTGTAAAAATAGAAGAGACTATCACGAACCTTCATTTCATTCTGTGACTATGGCATTAATTATTATATGAACAAGTACATTGGGTTTTGTTTGTCATGAAATTGCACTAAACATCTGTGTTTTTACTTGTGCAACATATAGTGGTTTAAAACCACTTAAGCCTGTGAAACAGCAGTGTTAATCGCACTAAACAGTAGGATTAGAGTGATGTATCAACAACCCAGAGGCACACACCCGACCATAAAACAGACAGACACAATGTCTCTCTTGAAAGAGTCATAAATTTGCTTCTAATGGCTAAGCTTAACCAGTCTCTTCTTATTTACAGAAGAGGAATGAATGACAGAGGCTGCCCTTTGCTGGTTAGAGCCATGACCCCCAATGTAGCAGCCTCTGTACATCTTGCCAAAAGGCCACACCTCCCACATAGCAGAATCAGCAGATTTTTAAAATGTCTTCAGAGATTAATATGAAAATTAATATAACTGGTGCTTGAATATTTATGGTCAAGTTACCAATTCATCTTTCCTTCAGTGTTTATATCATGAACTCCATTTTCACATCCGAGTGAAAAGAGAAGAAAAACAGGTGATGATGGCAGTCAGAACCCTTTACAGGCCTTGAGAAGCTTTCAGAATGTATTCTAGAGCAAAATGTATTATAATGGATCCTACAATAAAATACTAATGTATGAAACGTAATCGTAAAAGGCAAGGAGAAGTCAGAGGCTTTGAAAAGCTTTTTCTGAGCAAGCGTTATGCAGCAAGCTTGGCAGTTGTGCACTGATTAACAAGGTATAGTTAAATACGTTTTCTTCCTCTTTTAAATAGATCAATGAACTTAGTTGGTGTTAATGGAATAAACCATGTAAAGAAGGGTTTATGTGAGTGCAATGTGTCGGGTTGAGGAGACTGCCAGCTCTTTAACCTGGCTATAGTCCTAGTGCGAGGATGTAATTTGTGGAGTTCGAGTAAGGATTCAACTATGTCCCTCAGGGTATACTGTGGGGCGTGCTCCTGTAGAATGGTATAAAAAACACTCAGTACAAACAGAACAATTTTTCCATGTATAGTCAAGAAGAGGAAGAGGGTTCCAGTTCATTGGTTTCAGGATTTCTTATCTGCTTTTTGTAGATAATATGGTCCTGTTGGCAGCATCACATTGGGATCTTTAGTTGTTGCTGGAGTGCTTTGCAGCCACATGAGAAAAGGTAGGGATGTGATTCAATATATCCAAATCTGACACTTTAGGTCCTCATTTGGAAAAGTGTGAAATGTTCCATCACTTTTGAAAAACTGCATGTGTCACTACTGGGGTTGCCACTTTTCAGAAATAGAAATAAGGGACGCCCCGATTTCAGCAGCGCAGGAGCCAAAAAAAAAAACCCAAACTTCTAAACTGCATAGAAATGTGTTTATTTTATATGAAAAAACTAAATGCTTTGATTTAAAGTTTAAAGTGCTTTAATAACATTGAACTTGCATGACTGTACAGACATACAACCATATAGCAACTGAAATAGCCTCCTATTTCAGTATGTCCACATCAGCCAAGATGTAAAATATAGCCTACAGGTGAAGAATATGGTGTAAAAGTTAATTCATTTCAATAATTCAACTAAAATATGGTGTAAAAGTTAATGTATTTCAATAATTCAACTAGAATATGGTGTAAAAGTTAACTTTTTTCAATAATTCAACTAGAATATGGTGTAAAAGTTAATTTATTTCAATAATTCAACTAGAATGTGGTGTAAAAGTTAATTTATTTCAATAATTCAACTATAATATGGTGTAAAAGTTAACTTTTTTCAATAATTCAACTATAATATGGTGTAAAAGTTAACTTGTTTCAATAATTCAACTAGAATATGGTGTAAAAGTGAATTTATTTCAATAATTCAACTTAAAAGGTGAAATTAATATATTACCTAGTCTTATTACATGCAAACCAAGATATGTTAAACCAGGGGTGCCCAATCCTGGTCCTCGAGAGCCCCTATCCAGCATGTTTTAGATGTTTCCCTGCTTCCTCACACCTGATTCAAATTACTCGTCATCATTAGCTTGTCATAAAGGTCTGGACAGTTCTGTTGTTGAAACAGCTACTTTTATCACGGTGAGCTGAAGCAGGGAAACATGCTGGATAGGGGCTCTCGAGCAGCTAAAAGCAGTCTGTATTAAATAATATCTTATCGAAGTGGCGGTATGCTCATTTCCACCTGTATGTTAATTAAATAATTTTATTGCCACTTCTGGCTTACCTATTACATTCAAACAAGCCAAAAAGAAGTGGGATAATTTAAAGGGGATACAAGATATCCCATTCTTCCTGTCTTGCTTTGAAAAGTAAATATGTTTGACATTCAGTTTACATAGAGTATTTGAGTTGACAATCCAAGCCCTGTCTCCCAGTACTTATTAATGTCCAATTTTCAGGAGCTTAGCTACCCACCCCCAGGTATGGGTGTGGAGGCTGATGCTGTGACTGCTGCCACCTGGGAGTGATACAGCAGGATGGATGCTGCACTCGGGGGACAGCACTCCATCAGCTCTCACCTGTTAGTGGCAGGCAACCTGGCTGCCACTGCCGGTGGTGAAGTGAGCTCACCAACATCTACCCCTGCAGAGAGCTCTGACAGGCAGCAGAGGAGGAAGAGGCCAAGGGAGGAGCTCCTAGATCCCTTGAAAGAGCAAGCAGACAGAGGAGGAGAGGAGAGCGGCAGCTGCTAAGGATGAATAAAGGAAGAGAGCAGCAACAGAAAGACCGAAGGGGGATATATCTTATATTTCCAGTGCGTGAACCAATATTCTTTAGTTTTGAAATGTACCTCATATGATAAAAGTAATATTTGCTCAATTCTTTTGAGTGTATCTCCAAGGAGAGTGATGAGTGTAACAACGCCCCCAGGTTTCTGATGCTTGGCTGGACTGAAGAGCTCAGGTACCCAAGGTGTTTTTTAATAAGCAAGATGTAGCACCTTTGACCTCCTCTAGGCTAAGGAACCCACATTCCTGTAGGCTCGGAAAAAGCTGGACTCTGAATTAGTTAGGCAATTTATTACACAGCACAATGTTAAAGCGTTTCACCATCAGATAAGAAAATAAAAAACAAAATAGAGCTCTTTCAAAATATATAAAAAATTAACAAATAGAAAAAAGTTCAAAGGAAATAGTGTCAGGATGCAGTTGGAGTAGGACCCAGATGCAGGAGAGCAGGAGGCAGGAGTTCCAAAAACTGATTTATTTAACTTGAACAAAACCAAAGCGCTGCTGAGCAGGATACAAAAAGGCCAGAACTCAGGCCAACACATAGTCAGAGCTCAGGGAGCACTAGGCCGGACAGACCGGTGAGACAGTTCAGGGGGCCGTCCTCGGGGTTGGGCAGACCGGCGAAACAGGTCAGAGGGACACTCTCGGGACTGAGCAGACGGGTCAGAGGTAGGGGTGTGCAAACAAGGGTACCTCACGATTTGA
Source organism: Cololabis saira (assembly GCF_033807715.1). Classification (NCBI taxonomy): domain Eukaryota; kingdom Metazoa; phylum Chordata; class Actinopteri; order Beloniformes; family Belonidae; genus Cololabis; species Cololabis saira. Next base: position 12,537,191 of record NC_084587.1, on the reverse strand, counting down.
TTCAATTTCAATTATTGGAGCTTCGATTCTTCAATTCTTCGATTATAACGATTGTCGATTTGATTCGATTATTGGTGCCACGATTCTTCGATTATTGTGATTTTTAATGCTTTTTTCCATACAAGATTGATTTTGTCTTCATCTGTGGCTACATTTGTAAATAAATAGCCAATCAATTAACTCAGTTCCTCTAACAACACGCATTAAGTAAATAACAAGGTTTTTTGAACATTTGACATGTATTTTTCAAAGACACAAAATAATTTATTTTATGACTATGTAAACATTTGCTCTTTGACTTACTTAACTTTGACCAGGGAAAGCTGCACTTGCATGAGAGCCCCCTCTATTGGCGGAAAACACTGAAAACGGTCAAGCCCTGGATTTAATTAGTTCATTAATTCAAGTAAGCAAGATATGTACTTCCATCAAATTTATTTAGTGTAAACATATCTGCCATATTTCAAGTGAACAATAAGAAATGTGAATTCTTGAAAATGAAATGATTCAGCAGCTTATTCAGTCTGGAATCTGGATAGGATAAAAAATAAATAGATAAATAAATACATTTGAATTTATTTTTTTTATTAATCGATTCCAAATCGTCACGTGACGCATCGCGATGCATCGACACATCGATGAATTGCACCCACCTCTAGTCAGAGGGACACTCTCGGGACTGAGCAGACGGGCGTTCACGGGACCTTGACTTGGGCTGAGGTGCGAGCAGAGTCCTGGGCTGGGGTCAGAGCCGGATTAACGCAAAGGCAGACTAGGCACGTGCCTAGGGCCCGACAGGGGGGGGGACCAGACAGAGGGACAAAAAAAAAATAATATTTTTTTTTTTTTTTTTTTTTTTGTCTGCACACATATTAATGGTTGATAACATGCCGGTAAAAACCTAAGGCATATATATATGTGCATTATTACTATATTTAGTATACATACATATATATATACGCATACATACGCACAGGGCCGCCGCAAGGGATGTGCGAACCGTGCGACCGCACGGGGCCTGGCGCCCCAAGGGGCCTGGCGCTATGGGCCGTTTTTTTTTTCCCCCAATTTTTTTTTTTTTTTCCTTATAAATATCAACAGTCACGTTCCATTACAGACCTAAATGTGTACTAGTCTGTGCATATCAATAAATATATGTGCAATGATGACGCGTGTCTGTTGTTCAATACAACTGATCAGACCAAGCGCGGACACAAGCTGCTCTGATCCAGACGGGTGGAGTTGGAACAAACTGTCACACAATGTCGAGAGAACGAGACAGATTCAGGAAATTTCCATCAGGGCATGAAAAAAGAAAAAAACAAAAGAAAATGGAAGAGTTTAATGCCTCTCTGAAAGGCACGTTTGATAAATTTGTTACAAAAATCACTGATCCGACCGGGTCTCAAGCAGCCGTAGGGCCCCGCGTCGAGGTAAGCCCAGATGATGATGAGGCAGGGGAAGGTATCCAGTATTTTGCTAATTGGAGAGTTAAAATTGCGCATATAGACACCCAATCCGACCCGAAAAACCCAAAAATTTCGCGAGGGCCCCCCTGGCTATTTCACGCAGGGCCTCGCAAATCTCTCAAACGGCTCTGCATACGCATGCACATACATACATATACACATACAGACATACAGTACATACTACAGCACACTTTGTCTTACTGCAAATTGTATTGGTCTTTGTAGATTTGACTTCTTATTTAACTATTCAATTTAATCAACACATTTAATTAAGATTTTCTGCAAAATGCTCACAATCGATAAGATAAGGATAATTTAATAGCATTTAATAGAGCATTGTAATAACGTATAAATAATAAAAATCTAAAAATAGTCTGATAGACTGTTTAATATACAACACATGACTTATTTTGGAATACAAAGAACCAACTTGACTATGACTTTGCTATGTAAAATGTGAATTAAGTTTTATTAGTAACTTTGGTAAGTTTAAGATTTCATAAATAACATCGATGGAGGGGGGCCCAAAAATCACAGGCTGCCTAGTGTAGTCCATTTATTTAATCCGGCTCTGGCTGGGGTCTAGGTGCCGGCTGGGTGCAGGCAGAATCCTAGGGGGCCACTTCGGGGGACACAGAATCCGAGGGGCCGGCTTCGGGGGACACAGAATCTGAGGGGCCGGTTTGGGGGACACTGGGTCCTCGGCGTCGGCTGAAGTGCGTCCGGGACCACCTCGAGAACAGCAACGGGTGCGTCCAGAAACCACCTCGGGAACAGGCTGGGGCTGCCACCGCCGTTGTTTCCCCTGGAGCTGGAAACACGTGGGCCCGTCTCGAGCCAGTCGTGTTCCCCAGAAAGGGGGAATAGGCTAGGGTGCGTCCGGGACCACCTCAGGAACAGGAAGAGGTGCGTCCAGGACCCCAACCAGAACAGGCTGGGGCTGGCGCTGCCATCGTCGTCTCCTTTGCCTGCCCTGAGCCTGAATGCTCTTGGGCTCACTGAAAGCCAGGCGCATTCCCCAGAAGGGGGACCCCTCCTCCCTGAACCGTGGCATGTTCTTCTCTGCCTCCCGGCGGAAAACATCCCAGAGGGTAATCTGTTCTCCTACTGGGTCCATAGTACTCAGAGAAGTGTCATACCCACATCCGCGGATGATGCCGCTGGGGGGAGTGCGGGGCCCGCCCTTAACGTCCACCAACGACACCCCCATCCGGACATATGGTACAAATACTGTGGATTTATGCTTCAGAGGTCAACAGTTCGCATGGGATCATTAAACTTAAACTTGCTGTTAAGCTTAAACTTAAAACCTTTCTGTTCAGTTAAATCAGCACAACGTAACTTTCAGCTTTTCTGAGTTTGGCGGCATCTTTTGGACAAAAGCGGTAGTGTTTTACCAGAAAGATCACTACGTTTGCCATGAGCACCAGCGCGTACTGCCGGAAAACTCCTGTCCCGTTGCTGCATTTGTTTTGATAGAAGACGGGACGCTTTTCTGTTTCACCAAGTGAACGTACGTTGCGCGTCGCCGTAGGTGTGCATCGATTTAACGCAGAACCATAATTCAGGCTTTACTGTGTGGAAGCCGGTGTTTGGTCGTTACAGCCGCGATCCAAAGCGAGCCGACGACTCTTTCACTCTTTTACTTTGTTATGTCAGATACTTGGTCTCCGTGGTTCTGCCTCCGAGCAGGAAACCGTTGAAAAGTTAAACCATTAGGATCTTTTCCCCACGTCTGTTGTGTGGAGCTGCTGCAGCCACGACGCAGCAACAGGTTCTGAGGAGCTCTGAGCTCCAAGCCCCGCCCATTTTCGTCTCGACTGCGAATCGGGAAGGAGGGGGAAGTGACGTATGCCGTAAAGCAGTCAAAGTCGTAACGATTTGTAGTTTTTTAGTGTGGCAGGGTTCCTACCATGCTCCTCAAAGTTACATAGTGCCAGTGAATGTGAAACAGACCCCCCCAGACCATGACAGAGGTGTCATTAAACCTGTTGGAAGTTGATGTACCATCACAATGACTCTGGAAATATGATATTAAGGTGGAAAAGTTACGTAGTGTCGCTTTAAGCCTATAGTTAGTGTTTAGTAAACCTCTAACTGGTGTCAGTAAATCTCTAGTTAGTGTAAACTCTAGTGTGTTAGAGTCAGTAGTCATAGCTGCAGCTATAGAACAAGACTATAATAGTTAGTCTCAAACATAGCTTCGTGGTAGATATGCTGCTATAGGCCTATGCTGCAGGGGGGCACTGACATGATCCACTGGGTGGTGCCTCTTACCCGTCTTCTCCTCTGTATATATCAATATCTATGTTTTGTGTATTGTTCATTATGAGCAGGGTTGCTGGTCACCACCCTAATTATGAGTAACAGTCACAATTCATATTTTGCTAGTGCCGGGCATGCCAGCAAGGCCTACAGAATTGTGGAAGAACTGCCTTATGACTCAGAAGATTCACAGTACAGTGACAGTATACCTCATCTGCACGCACCTGACACATCCCAAACACCAGGGGTCCCCATGCTTCACTTACATTCACGTGACACATTTCAACGAGGCGTCATACCTCGACTACATGCACCTGACACATCCCAGCCACTAGGGGTCCTCATTCCTCCTTTACATTCATCTGACACAACCCAAATCCTAACCTGACACATCCCAAATCCTAACCTCAACGCTAAACTTAACCTTAATCCAGCCCTCAGCCCAAACCTTAACCAAAACCCCAAACCCTGACCCTAAACCCTAACCCCTAACACTAACCCTTAAACCTAACCCTTAACCCTAACCCTTAAACCTAACCCTTAGCCCAAATCATAATCCTAACCCTTAACCTAACCCTTAGCCCTAATCCTAACCATAACCCCTAACCCTTAATCCTAACCCTAACCTTTAACCTAACCCTTAGCCCAAATCCTAACCCTAACCCCTAACCCTAACCCCTAAGCCCAAATCCTAACCTTTAACCCTAATCCTAATCCTAACCCTAACCTAACCCTTAGCCCAAATCCTCACCTTAACCCATAACCCCAAATCCTAACCTTAACCTTAACCCTAACCCTCACCCCAAACCCTAAACTTAAAACTAAACCCTAAACCCAACCTTAAACTATACCATAAATTTTAACTCTAACCCGGACCACAAAGCCTAAACCTCTCCAAGAAAATAAATAAATAAATAAATAAATACTTTTCAAATATTTTGAAAAGTATATTTTATTGTTTTTGCATAGTTCAATAAACATTGAATGTTATATCACTTGATCTTTGTTGATCAAATCAGTTCTTATTTGTATGTCTAAAAACACATAAAAACACTTAGTAACATTTTTTTAACTCAGTATATCATGGGTCATGCATCAAAGGGTTAAACTCACATGTTATTTCAACATGCTAGATTTTCATGATACACTGTGAATAGTGATTTCTACCAGTAAAATACGGAATTAGACAAATAGGTGATGTATTTACTGATACTGTTTATTGAATATAACTATATATGAAAATGTGATGATTAGAGGAACTGAAACCACTTAAAGAGAACATATTTCACTGAGGTTGTGGAATAGTCGAATGTAAATGATGTTAACAAAGAACCAGCTGAATTGTATAGCGAAGACTCATGTTTAGTGTTTACATAGCTTTTATTTTATGTATTTTTTTCCGGTGGAGAACCATGGCCTTGGATTTGGAAGTGCTGATTATCATCCCCGCCGCTTCGCACTCTGCTTCAAACCCCCACAGCACATGCTGAAGGTCCCGGTCTGATGAAGCCAACAGGACAACATGATCTGCAAAAATGAAATCCTGTGGTTCCCAAACCAGATTCCCTCCGGCCCCTGTCTACGCCTTGAAATCCTGTCCATGAAAATTATGAACAGAACCGGTGACAAAGGGCAGCCCTGCCAAAGTCCAAAATGCACTGGGAACAAGTCTGACTTACAGTACTGCCAGCAATGCGAACCAAACTCCTGCTCCAATCATACAGAGACCGAACAGGCTTGAACAGAGGGCCCAGGACCCCATACTCACGGAGCGTGTCCTGGTGCCACCGTATTGTGGGGCTTGAGGCACAAAGTTTTCTATGGGGCGCTGTTGAGCCATTAGGCCATGCCCATTAATGCAAACCATTGAATATAAAATTTTTCGCCAGGCCTGGCTTGCGTGCAAAATTTGGTGACTTTTGGGCCACGTTTAAGGAGGAAAAAAGGCCCTCATTTCATCGGAAGAAAAACGAGAAAAAAAAATAAATTCCTGCAGATACAATAGGGCCTTCGCACTGTCAGTGCTCAGGCTCTAATAATGAGGTGGCTTACCAAGACGGCGCAGCTAGAGGACAACATGTGGTATCGTGCCATGGCCACTGTGACGAGGAAGCTGACCAACGAGAACAATATGACACATGTTTTTGCACACCTGAATAACTTGTTGCATTTGCAGAGGAGGTCCTGATTTTCCATTTCAGGGTGGCAAACTGCGGTGTTCCACCTCTCTGCCCCACTCCTGACTATTCTTTTGGGTTTGTGTGATTTTCTGTGTTGTATTTTGCCATTGGTGAAGAAACTAGTAGCTTCTGCCATCCCCACCGCACCTGGGCGGTTTGCCCAGGAGATGGACAGCGATGATGAGTGGGTTCCTCCTTTCGTGGAGGAAGAAGAGCGACTTTAACTTTATATTCTGCATTAATCCTTCCTCCAGCAGACATTTTCATTTATGCTGTTTTGAACTGATTTTGAGCTGTTATGTCCTGTTGACAAAATGTGAGGGAGTCAAGCATTAGCCCCGTGTTACGATGGGTTAATACATGGAGAGTTATGCCAGGACATATGGATAATTTTGTCATTATTTTTTTTTTATTATTATTTTACCCTTTTCTCACATTTTATCCTTAACTGCTTGGTCACACAGTGCCTTTGATTTTTTTTTCCTTCTTTTTCTTCTCCTTTTCCCTTCATGGACTATTGTGCTGAATGGTATTTGTTTTGTTATTGGTTGAAGTAGATCAGTTTATATTTCATAATGGGACTTTCCCCTTCGGGGTTTTTTTCCCTTTTTATCTATGATAGTGTAGCTAGACGGAATGAGTCTTTTTACTCTCCCTTTGTCTAGGGGAGGGGTTTTGGCTCTTCTGTACCCGTGACCTATGATCCTCTGTCGGGGTTTCTTTAACTCCCAAGTTGGAGACTGGGTGTGCTAGCGTTTGGCTGGGCATAAAGGTCACGGGGTAGGTCATTGCAAAATTTCCTATTTTATTATGGTTTAGCATAAAATGCTAAAAAGGGTGGAATGTAATGGGAAATTTTGGTAAAACATATAAATTCTGATCATGTATGCTTTCACAAATCCTGTTTTGTTGAACATTCCTTGGCGAGATCATGCTCCTTTGACACAGAGACTAGAACGGTTGCCATGGGCGATGTTTTGTCTTTGTTCCCAGCCTGACTGAGACTACAGTATAAGATAGCATGGGCGGATCACATCGGGGGGCATTTGGACCGACTGTTCACCTGATCAGATCGGTATGTGTGTGACCCTCCATTCAATTGAATGTAATTTTTCCTCTTTTCATTAAAACTTCAGAAAGACAGCTGAGGTGTCCTGACATTCATTTTTAAACAACAATTTTTGCCACCACACGGTTCAAGGAGAGGATTTTTCAAATATCTTGTTACTCATTCATTGTTATTGTTTCTCTGATTTTTTCTGCCTATTCTCTCGCTACCAAAAATTCTAAGAGAATATTTGGGTATGAGTCTATTATGTATATAAGTGACCAAGGATGACTTTGTTGTGTATTCGGGATATATGTATAATACGTGGACAAGATTTACTATTATAAATTAGAATATTTATCAAATATTTGAAAATTAATACAGGTTAATGAGTAAATTGTTGTGTCATTTTGATCTGAATATTAAATAAAGAACTCTTTCACATTACACCTTACAGTACATGTCAAAGCAAGAGCATTGGGCCAAATTAAGATGGTACATGATTGATGGTTACACATCAACATAAATTACTTACAATTTATGGGGTTGAAGAAACTTTACTCTGGATATTTAGAATCCATTAGTTTTGTGTATGCTTGTGTTTTTGTTGCTTTCTTGGTGCTTAACATTCCCCCGTGCCCATGGTTAGAAAGGTTTTTTCCCGCAACACTTGCCTTAAGCTTTTTGTGCTACAACACTTTTTCCAAATGAATACATAACCCTGCCTGGCTCACCAGATGCCAGGTTTAATGATGTGGTGTGCAGCACAAAAATTCCACACCTCCAGAGGACTTAAAAGATTAGTGCTGAGTCCATAATGAACACTTTTTTTTCGAAAGATACAACTATTTCCAATTAAATTGCACACTTTGACAGGAGTCTAACCTACAGGTAAAGGAAGAAAAAAGTATTACATGTGATTATTTCACATGGTAAATTAAAGCAATGTGTTGCAGTAAATGAGAATTAAACATCCGCAGTCTAATCCCCAAAAGAGATCAGATCTCTGCACTCCTCCTAGATTCAAACTTGGACTATCTCTGCTTCACCGAAACCTGGCTACAGAGTATTGTGCCAACTAACATGATAGACATCACAGGATACCAGTGCTTTCGGAAGGACAGAAATATGGGCAAGGGGTGAGGGGTATTAATCTACATTAAGGATACACTTAAATGTCATTTAATTGAATTGAACACCTACCTTGAATGCCTTGGTCTGAATATAATTTTGTTACCTTCAATGAATTTCAATATTGTGGTTCTCTATAATCCACCATCTCATTACATTTCTTTTTATGATGAACTAACAGATGTAGCTAAATAACTTGAGATGTCTAGAGAAACTATATGGTATGGCGACTTTAACATTAATTGGTCTGACAAGAGTAGTAAACAAAAACTAGAAAATTTCAGGAAATTTTGATATGGGCATGCCCTACTGCCCATTCGTCCCCTCTTGCTGCTTTGGTTTGGGGATGTAGCGGTTGTGTTCGGGGTGGTTCCATTTCAGTTTGAGGTATTTATGGTTGTATTGTATTATATTCATTCCTGTGCTCCCCACAGGGGGTGTGGTTTAGGGTTGTTAATAAACCACATCCTCTGCTTCAGGGTTGTGTGGTTTAGGGTGATTAATAATGGCCAAGAATTAGTTTAAGGTTGTTAATAAACCGTTAAATGTTGTTAATAAACCTTTGGGGATGGGGCCACTGGGGGTCACCAGACAGGACAGCAGACACAGGGTTTAGTGCAGAAATACACAAACTTTATTTCCGCCAGGCACAAATCGGCACTCAGCACTTTCAGCAGCTCTCCTTTCCGTAGAGCTCTGCTCGGTGTCATTCCTCCCTTGTCTCCAGGGCCCGCACACTACTGAAATACACAGAGAGTGATTAGACACACCTGTGAGGCATCAGCTGTTCCAGCTGCGTCACCTGTGCACCACTCCCCCGCACTGCCTCTCTCCCCTGCAGACCACGCCCCAATCCTGCACCCTGCGACATCAGGCATTTTTAAATTTATGTAATCACAGCTTCATGAAATTTGAATATGTTGTAGTCCACAGCGCGGCGAGTTTTGAAACATTTGAATCATGTCCCTATGATAAACTGTTGCCTAGCAACAAGCGTCCAAATTTGTACTGAAAGTTTAATATCTCAAAAACTGTAATAATTGGCATAATGAGGTTGAAAGATCTTTTGGTCCGAAGCGAACCGAGTCTGGGAACATTTGAATGATGTCTGTACGATAAAGTTCGGCCGAACAATAAGCGTCCGAATTTTCACCTTTTTTTCCACTTCTTGGCATCTAGCGTTGCCACGGTAACGCTTTTGACTGAGAGAAGTATTGCCCTTCGAGGCACGATGGATCCACATGTGTTGATGTATGCTATGTGTGGGTGCACGTTCCGGTTCAGGCTACATTAACGGATAGGTTTTTTTTTCACCATAGTAAAAAGCCCCATCCGAATGAATGGGGCCATTTGCCATGGATTTTGACATAAAATTTCCTTAAAGCACAGCTTCATGAGATTGTAATATGTTGAAGTCCACAGCATGCCGAGTCGGGGAACATTTGTACGATGTCTCTACGATAACCTGTTGTGTAGCAACAAGCGTCCAAAGTCAAGGAGAAGAAGAAGAAGAAGAAGAAAAGGGAAACCTTTTCTGGATACTAATATATCGCTTTCATTTTTCAGGTTTTCTCTGGCATGTTTTACTTTTGGGGGATTTTTTCTTCCATATCAGAGCAGGGTCATACTGTACATACTGTGGAATTTTTGAGACATAGCTTTCTAGCAAAATGCTAGCAACATTGCCCTTTGGACCATTTTGGACCATTGCAATATGGTCATGCCACCACTTGGCATGACAAGACAGAGAGCAATAGCAGGGCAGATAGGGAGGGAGCGGGAGACAGTTTCAATGCAGACAGCTTAAAAAAAGAAAGGTTTCAAAACTTGTATGTAATATCACAGGGGGCTTGTTAACATCTTCCATGTTCCCCCCCAGTACCTTCTTATTTTTATGTGACAGTAATAATCACTTGGCTACAGTTGGAATATGCCCAACTTCTTCAGCTACCTATTTTTTACTAAGCTACAGTAAGCTCATGTTAACCAATGCTGCTAATTAGTGTTAGCCTACCTAAAGATGCTGCTATTAAAATGACAACTGAAACAACATCTGAGAGGAGCCTTGTGAGAACTAAAACAAGTACTGCCACAGCTAAAAAAAAAAAGCTCTGCCATTCTGGTTTATCAAACTGATATGACTCAGATCGACCTGAAAGAGTCTGGGGACAAAGGTGGCTGAGATGCATGGCGTGGCTGCCCCCAGTTCTAGCAGTCAAGTGAGGTAGAGGCCATCCAGCCTGCTGAGCAAAGTCAGAAATCCATTACAGATGCTGTATAGCAGGTTGAGGGGAGAATCAGCTGAGACCTTAAAATCCTGCTTCAGAGAGTTCATAATTATATAGATTGTAAATTACCAATTTATAATGTAACCTCAGTCATCCTATGTAGTTCTTATTACAACAACGAGACCAGCAGCTGGTTACTTCAGAGAATATCGTTTTCAACAACACATAGGTAACCTCTGTCACCAGCTAAAGAGTCTTAATCCAGTCCTTTTAAAGTTTCATGGGAAATTGCTTCCAACTACAAGTATTTAGCCTCTATAAACTGTCTGTAGTATTTTACAGTACAATATCACTCAGCAGATTTACCCTGTGCACTTTCCAGCCATTTCCCTGAGCAACATGTACCTATTTGTCTTATGCTCTGAAAACTCATCTCTAAATTAGTTTTTTTCTAACTTTTCTATTGGAGTTACACGTGTCATCAGCATAACAAAAGGGCATCCCCTTACCTAGTTCATACCCATAATTAGGCATCCTCTACAGGAAGGTCTGCTTTAATAAATATCACACTTCCAATTAATAAAAAAAAGGTCTTGTATAAATTTAAATTTCAATGTCATGTCTATGCTTGTCAACACCTCCTGAATGTGCACACCTCTGTTAATTACTAGAGAAAATTCTGCGCCACTCTGGAGGGATGATGAATCACGAAATGCATCCTTCAAGGCAATTATTCCTCTGTAGAACATGTAATTAAATAGGGAAATCTAATGTAGCAAATTAATTATGATTAATGGAACTAATTTGAATGGACAGATTAAGTGCAGTGTTTTAATGCTCTCATATTTTACCTATTTTATGAAAGTCATTTCATTCTGCTTGTCACTACTGTCTCTTTGTACACATCAGTCCCTGGAGATCTGAAGGTGACAGGAGAGATGGTACAGCTGACAACTGTGTTCAGCTCATAATTTAAGACTTGTATTTGAGTGTGCTTCATGCAGTTCTGCAGTGTCACAGTTTGGACAATCACATTCAGTTTGATAAAACCAATGGATGATGTGGCTGTCCAAGGCATCCTTGCATCTTATTTGTTAAACCCAGAAAAATTTAGCGACCTGTATAATTACCAAGTGACTGTGGAAGAGAAAAACTCCCCTTTAACAGAAAAAAACCCCTCTGGTTGACTAAACTAAGGAAGGGTTGACATCTGCCTCCATCAGCGGACTGGAAAGAGATGTGAACAAGAACAGGAACACGTCAGGAACACCTGAAGGAACAGAGATTAACAGACAACAATAATGACATTAATAGATTTGGAGTACCCCTCCTTGAACCGCCACCTTACTGTGGGGGAGGGGTTTGTGTTGCCCGAGTGATCCTAGGAGCTATGTTGTCGGGGGCATTATGCCCCTGGTAGGGTCTCCCATGGCAAACAGGTCCTAGGTGACGGCCAGACTAAGAGTGGTTCACAAGCTTATTATGGTACACAACACCAAGGACCGTTACGTCGCCCGGATTGGCGTCACCGGGGCCCCTCCCTGGAGCCAGCCCTGGGGTTGGGGCTTGAAGGCGAGCGCCTGATGGCCGGGTCTTTGCCCGTGGGACCCGGCCGGGCTCAGCCCGAAATGGCGATGTGGGCCCGCCTTCCCGTAGGCCCACCACCCGCAGGAAGGACCGTGATGAGCTGGTGCCATGTGGGCTGGGTAGCAGTCGTGGCGGGGTGCCTCGACGACCCAATACCTGGACCAAATCCCCTCTCAGTAGGGACATGGAATGTCACCTCGCTGGGGAGGAAGGAGCCAGAGCTTGTGCGTGAGGTTGAGAGATACCGGCTAGAGATAGTCGGGCTCGCCTCCACACATAGCTTGGGCTCTGGAACCCAGCTCCTTGAAAGGGGCTGGACCCTCCACTACTCTGGAGTTGCCCAGGGTGAGAGGCGGCGGGCTGATGTGGGGTTGTTTATAGCCCCTCAGCTCAGTCGCCATGTGTTGGAGTTTACCCCGGTGAACGAGAGGGTCGCTTCCCTGCGCCTTCGGGTCGGGAAGCGGTCTCTCACTGTTGTTTGTGCCTACGGGCTGAACAGCAGTGCGGAGTACCCGGCCTTCTTGGAGTCCCTGGGAGGAGTACTGGATAGTGCTCCAACTGGAGACTCCATTGTTCTACTGGGAGACTTCAACGCTCACATGGGCAATGACAGTGATACCTGATTGGGAGGAACTGCCTCCCCGATCTGAACCCGAACGGTGCTTTGTTGTTGGACTTCTGTGCTAGTCACAGTTTGTCCATAACAAACACCATGTTCAAGCATAAGGGTGTCCATCAGTGCACGTGACACCAGGAATCCCTAGGCCGGAGGTCAATGATCAACTTTGTTGTCGTTTCATCTGACCTTCGGCTGCAAGTCTTGGACACTCGGGTGAAGAGAGGGGCTGAGCTGTCAACTGATCACCAACTGGTGGTGAGTTGGATGCGCAGGTGGAGGATGAGGTTGGACAGACCGGGCAGACCCAAACGGATTGTGAGGGGCTGTTGGGAACGTCTGGCTGAGCACTCTGTCAGGGACATCTTCAACTCTCACCTCCGAGAGAACTTCTCTCAGATCCCGGGGGAGGCGGGGGATATTGAGTCCGAGTGGACCATGTTCTCTGCTTCCATTGTCGACGTGGCGGCTCGAAGTTGTGGACGCAAGGTCTCCGGTGCCTGTCGTTGTGGCAATCCTAGAATCCGGTGGTGGACACCGGAAGTAAAGGATGCCGTCAGACTGAAGGAGTCCTACCGGGCTATGTTGGCCTGTGGGACTCCTGACGCAGTAGATAGGTACCGGCAGGCCAAGCAGGCCGCGGCTCAGGCAGTCCTGGAGGCAAAAACTCGGGTCTGGGAGGAGTTCGGTGAGGCCATGGAGGAAGACTTTCGGTCGGCCTCGAGGAAATTCTGGCGGACCGTTCGGCGCCTCAGAAGGAGGAAGCAGTACTCTGCCGGCACTGTTTACGGTGCGGGTCGGGACGGTGGAAGGAATACTTCGAGGATCTCCTCAACCCGACTGACATGCCTTCCACTGAGGAAGCAGAGGGACGTGCTTATCCATCACCCAACCCGAGGTCACTGAGGTAGTTTGTAAGCTCCTCAGTGGCAGGGCACCGGGGGTGGATGAGATTCACCCTGAGTACCTCAAGTCTCTGGATGTCGTAGGGCTGTCTTGGTTGACACCAGGGGTTAATTTGTGCCGGATCCTGCCGGAACAAGATCCGGCACCTCTCGATTTTGGCCTCCCTGTGTTCCGGGACTTATTTGGGCAGATCCGGCACCTCTCGTATATATATAAAACAATAATAATATAAAAACGTTTTTTTTTTATGTATAAAAAATAATAATATGCATACATTCATTTACAGAACAAATCCCAAGCATTTCATGTTGTTTATAAAGATTTAACGTCATTTGAAAGAGTCGGAGATTTGTTGATGCAATGAAAAGATGGGCCAGCAAACCACGCCCCTGACCAAAAAAACTTTGGAAATTTGCTGGATCTGGGGAGCCAGCAGCGAGCAACGCAAACATGTCAAAAAGACAGCTGAATTTACTGTCTTTTTTCAAAAAGAAGGAAGAGTTGCATGATTCTTCAAAACGAATCAGAAAAGCAACAAGCAGCGATGAGGGCAGCTGCAGCACAATCAGTGTGGTCCTTGCGCCGCGGACACATACACATGAATGGATTTGTGTCGGATGCTGTGGATTATGTTCTCACTACAAATAAAAAAACGGGCTGAAGCCCCCCCAAATTTGATCTCAGCCCCCCCAAAATTAAGAGGACATTTTTAAAACTGCGTTATTTTGAGGTTGATGCAGCCGCATCTCTCTGCCTGCAGTCACTGCACTGCAGCAATGTCCCGCCCACAGCACCATCTGATTGGTTACACACAGAGACAGGCACGGGAAACAGCCAATCAGCAGTGAAGGCAGTGCATGCTCTGTCTCACACACAAACAGAGGGGATAATAAGTTTAGCCGGGTAGAGAAGCTCCGGAGCTATGTTTCCAAGGTAAGTTAAGGCAGCAGACACCCTATTATTGTTATTCCAGCTTTCCAAAGTGCACCAGATTGATGCATTTAAATGCATTATGCTCAAAAAAATTCCCGGGGGGGGGGCAGTAGATCAGACTTGTTCCCGGTGCATGTTGGACTCCGGCAGGGCTGCCCTTTGTCACCGGTCCTGTTCATAATTTTTATGGACAGGATTTCTAGGCGCAGCCAGGGGCCGGAGGGGATCCGGTTTGGGAACCACAGGATTTTGTCTCTGCTTTTTGCGGATGACATTGTCCTGTTTGCTTCATCAGACCGGACCTTCAGCATGTGCTGGGGCGGTTTGAGGCTGAGTGCGACGCGGCAGGGATGAGAATCAGCACCTCCAAAATTCAGCAAATTACAGTAATCTAATCTAGAAGATACAAACCCAGGAATTATGCACACACACCATTTAGTCCCTAAAATGCTTTGGACCAAAAATAATAACCTCTGTTTTATTGCAATTTAGAAGCAAAACATTTCCGGACATGCCTGAAGTTTAGCTAACAGTTCTATTTAATCTGGCTTCATGGACAAATAGAGCTGCGTATCATCAGCATAGCAATAAAAATGTATGCCAGGATTCTGGATTATACTTCTCAAGAGCTGCATGTATAAACTGAACAAGATTGGCCCTAGCACTGAACCCTGCGGAACACCATAGCAGACCCTCGACTGTTCTGAAGAAACCTCATGTACATGAACAAACCGGAATCTGTGAGATAGATATGATTTAAACCAACGTAGAACTGTCCCTTTAATCCTAACAACATGCTCTGACCTGTGCAGTAAAATGCTGATCTACAGTGTCAAAAGCAGCACTGAGGTCCAGTAGAACCAGTATGGACACTAATCCCTTATCTGAGGCCATAAGAAGGTCCTTCGTGAACCAGTGCTGTCTCTGTGCTATGATGCATTCAGAACCCTGACTGAAAAACTTCAAACAGATCATTTCTATACAAATGGTCACTGGGCTTGCAACTACCTTTTCCAGACTTTTAGATACAAATGGAAGGTTGGAAATTGGTCTATAATTAGCTAAAATGTCTGGGTCAAGAGAAGCTGTTTTTAAGTAAAGGTTTAATTACTGCAACTTTGGAAATCTGTGGTACATATCCTAAGTTTAGGGATAAGTTGATCTGGTCCAGTATTGTCGTGCCAATAAGAGAGAGAACATTTTTGAACAGTTGAGTCGGGATGGGGTCTAACATACACGTGGTTGATTTAGCTCTATTGAAAACTGAGGTCAGCTCAGGGAGGTCTATAGGATCGAAACAATCTAGAGTCAAGTCAGAGCCTAAGGAAGTCGCTAAAGCTAAAGAGCTACAGTAAGTTTTCAGCTCAGAGAGCTCTACTGCACAGAAACACAAATCAGAATCTACTTCTGAGGATCCTAAACATGATACTTTTGATACTTGATACAATTGTTCTCTTCATCCTTCTCCAGCAGTTTAGCATACAAAGCAAATAAACTCATATAACTGGTTTTATAAATTACCACTGATAATGAGCCATCTCTCCATTTCCTGTAATTCATCTGTGATTTGGCAAGTTAGTACATGCTTTCTTCTAGACTGCTAGTGTCAATCTGTGTGTCCTTTTGCGGAAACCTGTTGGTTACTTCTCCAGTTTGCAAATGTCCTGCCCTACAAATGACAGGTAGACACATGGGAGTTTAAATTAGAATTCATCTTTAATTACTCTCTAATTCAACTCCTGTCACTGTGAAAGGCTCACTCACAGCAGTATTTCTGCTCCATAAGCATTTTGAGGGTGGGTGCTGATGTGACAATTTTAAAAGTGTACACAAACATCCTCATAGTTGTAAATAAAAAACTCATGTTATATAATCCCTTCAACATACAAATATACTTTCATAACTATATCCCCAGTCACTGCAGCATATATATCCAGCATTTACATTGCTCAGATCAGACAAAAATTTTACAAAGTTTCTACTACCCAAAACTACAATATCAACCACAATGTTTCTTGTCCTCTTTACAGTTTCATTTGAGCTACTGATTTTGTAAATACTCAAGTTACAATTTCAAGCACTGCTTCTAGTCAAAAAATAATTGTCCATGTCTTTATGCACCGATGTAAACTTGGCTGATGGGTTTGGACTGGTTAACCCCCCCCCAAATCATGCATGTTTAGTTAATTGTTTGATTGAGTGTGATGGTTCATGAAATTAAAGTGAATTTGACAATAAATGTATTATAATTAATTGGGTTTAGAATATTGTTGGATTATAACTGGACTATATTTCATTAGATGACACTGAATTTAACTGATTATTTCATGTAAGGAAAAATCCATGTACGGAGGAATAAATAATTGTGTGTGCTATGAAAAATGGTAGCACTGTGTGCAGATTTTGTTTAAGGATGGTTGTTCTGGTACTACCGGCAGTGGTTAATTTGTGCCGGATCCTGCCGGAACAAGATCCGGCACCTCTCGATTTTGGCCTCCCTGCGTTCCGGGACTTATTTGGGCAGATCCGGCACCTCTCGTTTATATAAAACAATAATAATATAAAAACGTTTTTTTTTTTTAAATGTATAAAAAATAATAATATGCATAAATTCATTTACAGAACAAATCCCAAGCATTTCATGTTGTTTATAAAGATTTAACGTCATTTGAAAGAGTCGGAGATTTGTTGATGCAATGAAAAGATGGGCCAGCAAACCACGCCCCCGACCAAAAAAACTTTGGAAATTTGCTGGATCTGGGGAGCCAGCAGCGAGCAACGCAAACATGTCAAAAAGACAGCTGAATTTACTGTCTTTTTTCAAAAAGAAGGAAGAGTTGCATGATTCTTCAAAACGAATCAGAAAAGCAACAAGCGGCGATGCGGGCAGCTGCAGCACAATCAATGTGGTCCTTGCGCCGCGGACACATACACATGAATGGATTTGTGTCGGTTGCTGTGGATTATGTTCTCACTACAAATAAAAAAACAGGCTGAAGCCCCCCCAAATTTGATCTCAGCCCCCCCAAAATTAAGAGGACATTTTTCCCTTTCCAACGATACCAATATTGTGTTTGTACAATTTAAAACGGCGTTATTTTGGGATTGATGCAGCCGCATCTCTCTGCCTGCAGTCACTGCACTGTGCAGCAATGTCCCGCCCACAGCTCCATCTGATTGGTTACACACAAAGACAGGCACGGGAAACAGCCAATCAGCGGTGAATCAGAATCAGAATCAGAATCAGAATCAGAATCAGCTTTATTGGCCAGGTTCGAACATTGTCCAACAAGGAATTTGATTCGGTTATTTCGCTCTTTGGTAGTAAAAAAAAAAATAAACAATAAACAAATAAACAATAAACAAATGTGGTATTACTATATACATATAAACATTTTAACATTTTAAGGTGCAGCAGTTTGAGGTAGTGATAAAAGAAGGATAGTTCTGAATAAAAATAAGAATAAGTATAAGAATAAAGTATAAGTATAACCTATATACAATTTTAACAGACAAATTATACAAAAAATATAAAAAATTATACAAAAGGAAGTACAAAAGTGAGAGGTGCAGCAGAGTGAGGCAGACATGATTATTAAAGAGGGTGCTGGATGATTTTTATTGCACGTGTTTGGTTACTCTGAGACTTATTATTTGTGGGAGTTCATCAGAGCAACCGCTTGCGGGAAGAAACTGTCTTTGTGTCTGGAGGTTTTGGCGTACAGTGCTCTGTAGCGCTGTCCAGTTTGGTGGCTGATCCAAACCAGACAGTGATGGAGGAGCAGAGAACAGACTGGATTATTGCAGTGTAAAATGTGATCAGCAGCTGCTGTGGCAGGTTGAACTTCCTGAGCTGCCGCAGGAAGTACAACCTCTGCTGCGCCTTCTTCCTGATGGAGTTGATGTGGGTGGACCACTTCAGGTCCCGGGAGATGGTGGACCCCAGGAACTTGAAGGAGTCTGTGGAGGAGACGGTGCTGTTGAGGATGGTGAGGGGGAGGAGTGGCAGTGGGTTTTTCCTGAAGTCCACTGTCAACTCCACAGTCTTGAGCGGGTTCAGTTCCAGGTGGTTCCGACCGCACCAGAGGACCAGCTGATCCACCTCCCGTCTGTACGCGGACTCGTCACCTTCCCGGATCAGGCCGATGACGGTGGTGTCGTCCGCGTACTTCAGGAGCTTCACAGACGAGTCCCCTGAGGTGCAGTCGTTAGTGTATAGGGAGAAGAGCAGTGGTGAGAGGACGCACCCCTGGGGGGCGCCAGTGCTGATGGTACGGGTGCTGGATGTGATGCTCCCCAGCCTCACCTGCTGCCTCCTGTCACTCAGGAAGCTGGTAATCCACTGACAGGTGGGGGCAGGCACGGTGAGCTGGGTGAGCTTCTGGTGGAGGATTGCGGGAGCGATCGTGTTGAACGCCGAGCTGAAGTCCACAAACAGGATCCTTGCATAAGTCCCTGAGGTGTCGAGATGACGCAGGATGTAATGCAGTCCTATGTTGACTGCGTCATCCACCGACCTGTTTGCCCGGTAGGCAAACTGCAGGGGGTCGAGCAGGGAGCCTGTGGTGTCCTTCAGGTGGCTCAACACCAGCCGCTCAAAGGTCTTCATGACCACAGACGTCAGGGCGACGGGTCTGTAGTCATTTAGACCTGTGATGGTGGGTTTCTTGGGGACTGGGATGATGGTGGAGCGTTTGAAGCATGAGGGCACCTCACACAGCTCCAGGGACCGGTTAAAGATCCGTGTGAAGGTGGGAGCCAGCTGCTCGGCGCAGGCTCTCAGGCAGGAAGGGGACACGCCGTCCGGGCCTGGAGCCTTCCTGATCTTCTGCCTTTTGAACAGCCGGCACACGTCTTCCACAGAGATCTTCAGTGCAGGCAGGGTCTTGGGTGGGGGGAGGGGGGTAGACAGAGGTGGGGGGGGTTGGCTGAGGTGAGGTGTGAAAAGGTGGGCAGTGGGGGGGGAGGGGGGGGATGGTGGAGGTGGAGCCGCAGGGGGGGAGGAGGGGGATGGTGATGGTGGAGCCGCAGGGGGGGAGGGTAAGGGGGGGGGGAGGTGGTGATGATGATGATGATGATGATGATGATGAAGATGATGAAGGTGATGATGATGGTGATGATGATGATGGTGATGATGATGAAGGTGATGATGATGATGAAGATGATGAAGGTGATGATGATGATGAAGATGATGAAGGTGATGATGATGGTGATGATGATGATGGTGATGATGATGAGTCGAACCGGCAGTAAAAGCTGTTAAGCTGGTTGGCGAGTTTGTGGTTGCCTGCAGGGCGTGGAGCTGGTCTTTTGAACCCCGTGATGTTCTGCAGGCCTCTCCACACAGACGAGGGGTCAGGGTTGGCAGAGAGGCGATTCTGCAGCCGTTCGCCGTAGGATCGCTTCGCCTTCCCGATTTCTCTTGTCAGTGTGTTTTTGGCCTGCCTGAACAGGGCTCGGTCGCCGCTCCTGTAGGCCTTCTCCTTGTCTCTGCGTAGTTTTCTGAGGGTCGGAGTGAACCAGGATTTATTGTTATTGTATGTGCAGAACGTCTTGGTCTGCACACACATGTCCTCGCAGAAACTGATATAGGATGTAACAGTATCAGTCAGTTCATGGAGATCTGAGGCCGCAGCTTCAAAGACACTCCAGTCGGTGATCTGAAAACAGTCCTGAAGCTCCAGCTTTGACTCCTCAGTCCACTTTTTAACAGTATTAACTACAGGCTTCGAGGTCTTTAATTTCTGCCTGTAGGTAGGGATGAGGTGGAGCAGACAATGGTCAGAGTGACCAAGAGCTGCGCGGGGAACAGAGCGGTATGCATTTTTTATGACGGTGTAACAATGGTCCAGAGTCCGCGTGTCCCTGGTGGGACACGTGACGTGTTGTCTGAATTTCGGGAGTTCGTGAGTGAGGTTTGCTTTGTTAAAGTCCCCCAAAACAATAAAAAATGAGTTCGGGAGTTTTTTCTCCAGGTCTGTTATCTGATCGGCGAGACACTGAGTGGCTTCAGCCACACACGCGTCGGGTGGAATGTAAACGCCGACCAGAACAAAGGATGAAAACTCCCGCGGTGAATAAAATGGTTTGCAGTTCACAAAAAGTGTCTCTAAGTGAGGACTGCAAGAAACTTTTAGCACTGTGGCATCTGTGCACCAGCCTTCGTTTATATAGAGGCAGACCCCGCCGCCTTTTCGTTTCCCTGATGATTCCTTGCAGCGATCCGCTCGGATGAGCTGGAATCCCGGCAGCCGTACTGCGCTGTCCGGGACGAGATCACTGAGCCAGGTTTCCGTGAAGCAAAAGGCGGCAGATCTGCTAAAATCCCGGTTCCTTGTGATGAGCATAAGAAGCTCATCTATTTTGTTAGTAAGGGATCGGACGTTTCCCAGGTGAATGGAGGGGAGCGCGGTTCGGAATCCCCTCTCTCTCAGACGCACGAGGGCTCCGGCGCGCTTCCCCCGCTTGCGTCTCCTGTAGAGCCGGTAAACAGCGGCTGCTGCTCCGATCAGAATCTCCTTAAAGCTGTCCGGATCAGAGAAAATTGGGCAAGATGTGCCGGTAGAGGACTTCCTAATATTAAATAGCTCTTCTCTGCTGAAGGTGACCCGTGAGGGGCAGCAGAAAACAGGAAAAATAAACAAAAAGCAGAAGAAAAACAGAGAGCGAAAAACCGTGGCGGCCATAGGCGGCGCCATCTTGCTTCAACATTAATGGCATTAATGACATTAAAGGCTGTGAATGCTCTGTTCTCACACAAACAGAGGGAAGAATAAGTTTAACCGGGTAGAGAAGCTCTGGAGCTATGTTTCCAAGGTAAGTTAAGGCAGCAGACACCCTATTATTGTTATTCTAGCTTTCCAAAATGCACCAGATTGATGCATTTAAATGCATTATGCTCAAAAAATTTCCCGGGGGGGGCCGTCCCCCCCCCCGGAACCCCCCCCCCCCCCGGTACCCCCTCGATGTTCCGGGACCTCTTCATTGACAAATTAAGCACTGACTACCGGAATACATTTCTTATACAAGTCCAAGAATTGAATGAGTATTTAGATATTTTATAGATTTTCCCCAAATGATAGTTGGCATTTGAAAATTCAGGCTTCAAAAAGGTCTATCATCTGCAGGTTATCAATGAATCAAGCACATATAAAGTTTCCATTCCTCCCATACCTCTCGTACTTTAAGTTGATTTTCTTTTTGGCCTCTCGTTGGTATTAACATTTTTGATCAGATTTATCAAAAGATAAGTGTGGATTAATTACCATTCCTAAAAAAATGCCACAGAAATTCTCATTTTCTCTGAAGTGTATCTGGGAATAGAAATATAATTTACAGAAAGCAGATATAAATGTTTATTCAATACAAATAAGATGTGCCACACACAGTATTTATTGTGGTTTTATTTTGGAACAAAGCAAAATCTTAGTACACCAATTTTGGTGTCTCTTTTCTATTCAGCTTTTCAAATCAAATCAAATCAAACTTTATTTATATACTTTTCATACAATAGTAACGCAAAGTGCTTTACATAATAAAATCAACATTCAACATAGAAAAACTCACACACTCATAGTTAAAAACACACACGTGGTAATTTTCACACGCATCCTCACATTAATACCCACACGACCCACGTACCCTTGTTCCTACATTGTTCCTGGGAAACTTAATGCTTTTCTAGTAAAGCATTACATCTTTCACAAATTCCAGTCAGGCTTTTTTATGTTTTTTTACACAGTTTTTTTTTCTTCGTTTGTTCTTTTGCTTTTATCTGTCTTTTTTTTTATTGTAAACCACTTTGTAACTGGTGTGAAAGGTGCTCTATAAATGTTACTTTCCTATTTGCTTACTTACTTAACAGCAGACTGACTAGAGATGCAACACTGATCTTCATATGAAAAGACAGAGAAAAATGTACAGTACTTCTTAAAGAAGCTTAGGTCCTTCAGCATTTGCAGCAAAATGTTATGTCTTCCATAAGTCTGTTGTGGTGAGTGTATCACATCAGCAAATGGGGGACCAGCATCAGAGCCAGTGACTTAAAGAAACTAAACAAACTGATGAAGAAGGCTGGCTCTGTTCTGGAGCTGATTGTGTGAAGGAGGGTACTTAAAAAGATCATAGACAACCCTGAGCATCCTCTTCACACAGTGATTCAGTAACAGTTTCTTCCGTCAAAGCCTTCCTCAGATTGGCTACAACACAGACCATTACACAAGATGCTTCCTCTCCGCATTAATAAACATCTGCAGTGACTCTTTGAGAAGACTTAAATCATGACTTCTGCAACAATTATTTTCCCTTCGGGATTAATTAAGTGTTTTGAATAAAATTGAGAAAATAAATAAATAATTATATATACATATATACATATATATATATACATATATATATATATATATATATATATATATATATATATATATATATATAGACACATATATACACACACACACACACACACAGAGACACACACACACACTTTCAGTCATAGAATCATAGATTTATGCACCTGGCCCCTGGTAATGTCACGGCCATTCACTGGCTGATGAAAGGAATTAGTTAGCGGGTCTTTAAAAACCTTCACCTATACTCTTTTCAGGTTACTGCACACTTCTGAAATTGCCTTTGGAACAGGATAGGCACCTTACTTTGCAACCTTGGGTGAGCTTGGTGTTTTTATTTTTCTGCTTATTGTAATGTAGAGGCACCCGTAAAAAAGTGGAAAGAAAGAAACTTGGATCTCCCGGTACATTATGTGAACAATATAAAATGTATTTGAAATGAGTGTTATTAAAGTGTTAATAAACTTTATATGGCTGTTTTGCATTGTACATCTGGCTTGGGAAAATCATGACTTTGGGTTTATTATATTCATCCATTCATTTTATTTAGTCCCATGCAAGATCATTGGGGTCTGCTGGAGCCTATCCCAACTCATTACAGGCGAGGGTTACACCCTAGATAGGTTGCAGGGCTACATATAGAACAAAAACAATCATACACGCTCACAGTCACCCAG
This sequence comes from Cololabis saira, assembly GCF_033807715.1. Lineage (NCBI taxonomy): Eukaryota > Metazoa > Chordata > Actinopteri > Beloniformes > Belonidae > Cololabis > Cololabis saira. The sequence goes on along the minus strand of NC_084587.1, from coordinate 12,513,803 downwards.
GTGTAATAAACATTTATTAGGGACACAAAACACAGTCTGATTGTCAGCATTTAACTGACAAACACAATCTTTCCACTACCTCTACTCAGGGGCTTTCAGACACGTTTCCACTTGCATGGGTTCTGAGTAGATTTCACGGTGCCGGATCATTGACACGTGTCTCCATTGCCAGGAACGGCCCTGCAAAAGTGGCTTTCAGGAACTTTTACGGGGCGAAAAGGTTCCTGTTGTATGAAAGGTACTCCGATCGGCCAACATGAACTACCTAGGTGGGATGTCTGCTAATTGGGATTTCCTTATATTATACTGCATACCCTGATCTGGAGAGGGAGAGGGAAAGAAAGAGAAGAAACAAGAATATCTGCATTTTACAGATCAGATTGGGAAAAGTAGCAAACACATGAACAAAAACAAATGTGGGTGGAAGAAAAAGAAAAGACTGTACATTGTAGAAGAAACGTTGCAACTTTTGCAAGAAATGAGCTGAAGGGAATGATGGAGAAGTGTCAGACTTCAGTATGATGGTCTGATGATATCAGCTGGTTTTTCTCCTGTGGTCACCTTAAAGAGTGATTGGGAACACCTGGGCCCTGTGTTCCTGTCTACTTAACTACACCGTTCCCACAGAGGAGTCCCTGTGTTTTTTCCTACCACCTTTCTTTAATTTAGGTTATGCCATAGAACATACTCACTTCAATTGTTTACTCCTCCATAAATTACCATCACTACTGATATTACTAATTGCCACACCTCATTCTTTGTTGGTTGTTTTGTTGTTTATTTTTTTTGGTTAAAATAAATTATTTTAAGTAGTATTTGCTTATCTCCTGTCTCCCACGTACCTCCCTCTTTTTTTTGTCATGGCTTTTGAGCTGGGCCGTGACACCAGTGACAAAGATGGATGAGAAACGTTCCGACTCTGAGCTGGACCCCCACAGAGAAAAAACAAGTCAGCTGACAATACTGCTAGACCCCCGATGTCCAAGCGAGGTAGGGAGGGTTTCTACACATTATTTTACGAAAACAAATTGATTTTTGTACCCTGATCTGAAACTACCGTCATGAATAAAGAATTATAGTCGCTGTTCCTCTCAACAGCACAACCAGCAGCTGCTGAAGTGAAGCCGACTGATGTCTGCTTCAGCACTGACATCACTACATTAAAAAGATCGATGACTATTATTATCATCAAAAGCACAAACACAAAGTAAGCAATTACAAAAAAATAATACTATAAACCCAATGAATCAAGAGACGGTTTCTCCATTGCCACACACATGCCATTCTGTGTGTGGACTGGGTGCATATTGCAAGTTTGTTTTATATGTAGTTTAAAATAATACGTTTTGAGGAGTGTACTGGTGCCGTGAACATATTTGATATAATTTTGAAACTTAATATTTTTGACTTTTCACAATTAGTTGCCATATCATTCCCGTACACACTGAGATCCACATGGACAAAATATGAAGAGAAATAAGTGTTACCACAGATATTTCCACTTTAAGAACCGATTTCTGTACCCTAACCATAGGATGGGGCTTGTACAAGGTGATAAAAAGCTGGCAGTTCTAGTGTTAGTGTCCTGAGGCAGCTGATACCAAGTGGCCAGTGCTTGCAGTGTGTTCACACCTGTCATTGAAATGTGTAGCCAAATGTCTCTTGAGTGATCAGTTCTGACTTTCCCAGTCTAAATAGGGAACTCACTGTTTCTTGCATACACCAAGTGGTGGAAATAAGTAGGGGTTATTCACAATTCAATTCATTTCAGTCAAGCTTTATTTATATAGTGCCAAATCATGAAAAATGCCATCTCAAGGCAATTCAAAAATACAGTTCAACTCATTGCAAAGTAGTCCAATAAATACAAAGTCAATGAAATAATAATATTTATCGCTTCACTAAGGATCAAAACTCTTCTTTGATGCAATCTGCTGAGTAAGCACCTGGCAACTGTGGAAAGGATAAACTCCCCTTTAACAGGAAGAAACATCGGGCAGGATCTGACTCTGGATCTTGTCATCATATAAAAGTTAGGTGTTAATTCGCCAACCAAAAAAAGAGTACCTAAAATTATCAAATATCAGCCATAAGCCCCAAAAGGAATTAATAAATTATCAAAAAAAATCTCACTAACTAAAAAACATACCAATGATTATACATGAAAAGAGAAACACAGCAGCTATGTTCACTAAAGCTGAAATTAACACTGATTTCAACCTTAACTGACTCAGTTGGAGGCTGATATGTTCTTGAGAACCGTGGTCAACAGGAAAGGGTTTTCATTTATGGTACTTCTTCCATTCAGTGTGAAAGAGTGAGTGAGTGAAAGAGTGAGTGAATGAAATGCTGATGAATTCTAAAGAGGGTTTGCAGTGAAACCGCATTAACTTGACTAGCACTAACCTTTACTCTCCCCTGACGTTACAGCTGATGGGTTTTCAAGTTCCATGTTTATTATTTAGGTATCCATTGAAGAAAAGAAATCACAAGTTGGATGAGACCTGAAATGATAATTGGAAAGAAAAAGGAAACCTCTTTTATTGCAAAATAAAAGGAATGAATGTCCTTCTAGAAAAAGCTTTGGAGTGTTAGGCTAATTATGCCCTAAATGAATGAATTTATTTGCACAAAAATGAATCAGTTCCTATTTTGAGTGGAATATGGCCAGTTGAAAAAGCAATGTCTGTATTTCAGAGCAGTTGAAATTTGCATATTATGCTTGTAATTGGTATTCATTTCGGATCTTTGTAAGAGTGCAAAACAGACTGCAGCTCTGCACCCGTCACTGTGTAATTAGTGAATCATTTTCTGTTCCTTTGAAACATGCACCACAAAATGACATCACAGAGGCCCGAATGGTGGTTTGCATTTGCAAATATTACCGTTTGTCCTCAAAATTCAGATTTGCAGATTTTTTTTGTGTTTTTTTTAACAGTAGCGGATGAATAATATAAGGCTGCCTTTGAAATACCCCACTGCCCCAAGCACAAGTTTCTTACTTTATTTGTTTATTCTGCAGGATTTTGGAGGTGAATTTCACCGGAACAGGCCTATCCAAATTAAATCAAAAGTATCTCCACAATTATAAGGACAATATGCATAATCTTGGTCTCAATGGATAGCTAAGACCTCAAAGCATACATTTCCAGTGTCAGAAACATAGTGAATGTTCAAATGCCTGAGCAAATTGTGATAAACCAAATAAAAAAATTACATTTTTATTCTCGTCTAATTTCTTTTTAGTTGCACAGTGGAAAACACCATGATAGCAATGCATATAATTATAAAGACACCACTGCCTTGATTCAACAACTCCTTGACTACAACTGTACCAAGTTACATGAAAATAGATTAAAGCACATAGATTTTATAAAGGTTTTAGTGTGGATAGTACCAGGCGGACTCTCTATTTTGGCACTTGGATACCTGTACTGTGCCAAAATGTGCCAAATGTGTTTTTTACCCTTTTTGAAGGGAATATGGCTATAAAATACTTTGATTATATGATCATACATAATTTCGTAAAATCTCAATCCAAACATTCCTGCGCTCTGTGCGGGTCTCTCTGTGGGTGTCCCTCTATTCGCTGTGCAACTGTGCGTCACTGATCCAAGATGGCTGCCGTGCTCCAGAGTTTACGCTAGGCCTGATGGATGAAGTCTCGTTCAAGTGTAATATATCATTTGAAAGCCCACAACATGTAGAATGTCAACCAACTTTATTTAATTTTCTAAAAGCAACGAGAAGTTAACAAAATGGCTGCGACCGGCAGGATATGAAATGACGGTGGATGAAGCAGTTTCAATATTATGAATGATTACACTGTGAATTCTGGTCAAAGAAAGTTGTGGATAGACTGAAAATGACAACGAAATGGTAAAGAAATAAAATATACTGCTTTTGTTGAGAATAGCTTTGGGATTTGCTGACGTAGTGTCTGATGTGCTAGCTGTGAAATGTGAATTTTGGCTTTCTGTTTGTTTTGAGATTGTCATGAAGTGTCGGCTTGGAAAAGATTATGTTCGGTATCATCTGAAAGTGTAGCTTTTCTAGTTTTATATGATACCCACTACATTGGGGTGGAGAAAATTGATCTTGTGTTCTGTTGTGTTTTGTTGCGGGTGTTGCTCCTTTTGGGGGCGTCATCTTTGTTGCATATGACGTACTTGGAGTTTTGCCATATTGCCTTTAGGGCTTCTTGTTTGAGAAACAGTTGAAAGAAAATACTCTGACACCACTTGAGTAACTTTCTTCCACACATGAACTGGTGAATACAGCTGCTGGACCCGGTACCAGGTCCGTCGGGGGGAAGGGGTTGAGAATATAGTATTTGGCTTTTATACTTTTTTTTATCAAATATTTCCACTTTGGTTGTTTCCTTCGACTTTCATGAAGTAATTTGTTACATACAAAAATAATTTAAAGGGGACCTATTATGAAAAACACATTTTTTTCTTGCTTTAAGTGGTCTCCCCTCACCCTGCCAACTCAGAGAAGGAGGAAAGCAACCAAATTCTGCAGTGTCTGTACAGCCGCCCGGATGATCCTTCCTTCATGTGACTTTTATGAGCCGTTCAGATTCTGCTCCCGTCGTGAGTCACTACAGGAGCAGAGGTTGGCCTCTGATGCGTGAAACCACGCCCACAACTATAAAACCGTGTAACTGCATGCGAGCGTCCGACTATCGCATCGCACTGCGTGACATCGGACACTCTCTGTCCATCTCCCTCCAGCCAGCTGCCACTTTATTGAGGTTTTTGTAGTGAAATGAGGAGGTATCATAGAGATAACTTCTAATTTCAACTAACTGGATCAGCCGTTCCTCATCCATGACCTTTTCCTACAGCGCTTTCAAACGGCCTTCAACGCAAGCGACAGGAAGAGAATAGAAGTCTGCATCTGACAAATGTTCAGCTCAAAATGGCGCGCCGCGCAGCGCTGCGTCGCTGCGTCGCTGCGGCCAGTTAGAACAGTCCAATAGAAAATAAAGCAATGGAATTGATTTTGTTGCTGACGCTCGCTCGCATCGCATGGGACACGGTTCAAAGCCTGAATTATGGTTCTGCGTTAAATCGACGCAGAGCCTACACCGTAGGCTACGGCCTAGGCTACGGCGTAGGTTACTCGGCGACCCGCAGCATACGGTGTGCTTTACCGCGTACCTTATGCCGTAGGCTCTGCGTTGGTGTAACGCGGAACCATAAATCAGCCTTAATAGTGTACGCAGCCGGCTGCTCTTCTGCCCAGAGCGAGGCTTTGTGCCCTCCCCTGCTACACGTCATTTAGGCAGCCAATCAGCACAGTGGCTCATTATCATAGCCTCCCCGCCCACTCAGAATCCCTCATAGAGACTGGGAAGATAAAGACATGGCCCAGAGGCTGAATTTCAAATTTATTTAGAAAAAACAATCAAAAGCCTGTTTTTAAGACATTCAAGCCCTGTAGGGATTAGATGCCATAATAGGTCCCCTTTAAGGTCTGTACAACTCTGTTTATGACACAGGTACTTGTACCATGGTGTGAACCCTATACTGTAAGCTGTGCCATATGCACTTCTCTAAACCCCCGTTTCCACTGAGTGGTTCGTTACGGTATTTTGTATGGTTTCATTATATAATGGTGCCATTAAACCTAACCACACTGTATCATTTTGGGCCCCCCTTGTTTGTTGCTCCCTAGAAAAATGGCACGGTGCGATAAGGGCAGAGCTGCGTCACACGATACAATCCTTTGATTGGCCGACAGAAAACGTCACTACCCATGACAAAAGTAAGCGCGTAACCAGCACAACCATTTGTAAACACTCTTCGCCACCTGCAATCTTCTCTCAAATGGCATGGATTGTACATACGACTGAAAGGTAGGCTATGATTAATCCTGTTCTTTTTTGAAGTAGTATTTCCTGCTACTACTTCTTCCTAGTTAGTTTCAAGAAGAGTAGAATAGATTGCTTTAATATCAGAAATGAATAATGCGCAACATTTGTTAGCTTCAATTCCCATAGGATATGCTTCATATGCAGGCAGGCAAGCACGGTGGGTTGGTGATTAGCACTGTTGCCTCACAGCAAGAAGGTTCCCAGTTTGACTGCCAGGCCCGGCAGGGTCTTTCTGTGTGGAGTTTGCATGTTCTCCCCGTGCTTGCGTGGGTTCCCTCCGGGTACTCCGGCTTCCTCCCACAGTCCAAAAACATGCATATTAGGTTAATTGGTGATTCTAAATTGCCCGTAGGTGTGAGTGTGAGTATGTGGCCCTGCGATGGACTGGCGACCTGTCCAGGTGTATCCCTGCCTCTCGCCTGTAATGAGCTGGGATAGGCTCCAGCAGACCCCCATGACCCTGCAAAGGATATAGCGGGTATAGATAATGGATGGATGGATGGATGCTTCATATGCCCTGTTGCTATGACTGAGCTACAGACAAGAAGAAAACAAAAGAAGCTCAGTATTGCAAGCTAAAGGTCTGCAAAAATCCACATGTAAATCCATGGATTTTATGAAATATTTGTTCAAAATTAAACATATCTAGTATTAGAACTGACACTTTGTTTAGACGATAGTGGTTTGAGTCATTGTCGTCTAAAAAACTTTCACTGTGTATCTTTTCAAATGTATAAAACCTGCTACCATCTTGCGTTTTTATTTCATCACTTTTGTTGGTTCGGTGCAAACAATGGCATGGGTTCTCTCAGGGTTAATTTATGGAGGTTCAGAATCAATCAGCTAAAAAAATAATCAGCAAATTAATGACAGTAATCAGAAGTTACAGTCTGACATTTTCAGATCCACCACTATCAATTACATTCATTTACATCGTAACATGTGTAATGTAATGGCATAAATGTAATATCATGAGTCACAGGGGACAATTCTTATGACAGAATTTATGGACTATTTGCACAATGCTGTTTTAGTGCTTTGTCTCAGGACAGCCTCTGAATATGTCTTCCACCGTAGAAAAATTAAGATTTAAATCATGACACTAACTGACAGATTGGCACTGCAGAAAGCTGTGACTGCTGCCTGATGCCAGACAAGACTCCTGCTACACTCTACTCTATGGACAATGTCCCCATTTCTAGAAGCGTATTCCTTTATAATTCAGCAAACCTGACAATACAAACATCCTGTCAGCAGCATTAATATACAAACTAAAGAAATTATTGAAATATGCTGTTTTCACTGTAATATATCTTCAATGAGCTAGAAAATGTCTGAAGCTAACAAAGGAAAAACTAAGCAAAATTATTTCCTCTAAAATGGTCTTCTTATATCCCTGCTTCAAAGAAAGTCATGATGCAATTATCCCAGCAATGACATTACCATTTGCTGAGATCAACGAATTGGTTGAAATCTGCTATTTTCCTCTGTGATCTCCTATGTTTGAATGAGCTAGCAAAAGACTAATGAAACTGAAAGAAAGCTTCCTGCTGCAAAATTGGTCTAAAATCCTGTTAATCAGCATCATGTTAGAGATAAAAAAAGAAAGATGTGTGCAGATGAATCATAATGAGGAAAGAGTAGAAAACATAGCTCCAAAACGACTGTTAAGGATTAAATACAATACGTCTAAATACAGGCCCCTCCAACACCTGACCTGTGGGGCAAAAGAAATGTAAATTATTTTAATTTTGACCCCTATTTGTACAACTTTCTGCAAGTTTATCTCTAACATGCTGTTTAAATCCATGTCTACTATCATGTTTTTCCACACTTGTATTTTTTAAATACCGTATTTTCACGACCATAAGGCGCATATAAACGTCTTATTTTTTTTTCAAAATGTGTAGCGCGCCCTATGGCGCAGTGCGCCCTTTGACTTTGCCTAAAGAGACGTTTCCGGCAGGAGTCTTTGTTAAGGCAAATGAAAAGGGCTGGATGGATGAAGAGATGATGAAAGAGTGGCTAAGGCATGTCTTGTGTGTGTGTGGTTGTAAGGCGGCGCGCCATATGTGTGTAGACGGCGCCTTTTCGTACGGTGCGCCGTATGTGTGTGTTAAATACAGTAATGGCACACATAACTGAGACTGCGCCTTTTCATACGGTGCGCCGTATGGTCGTAAAAATACGGTATATAAATATATAATAAGCCTGGCTAAATCTGTTCAAATGGATGTCCCAGCACTACAGGGAAGTGAGGTTGTCATTTTATGATAAACAGGGCATGATATTTACCATCTATCCATGAATTGTCTATACCTGCTTATTTCAATTTTTGGTTGTAGCTCTCTTCAGCTGAAAGGCAGGGGTAGCAGTGCTAAATAAACTGTCTTTATGGTTATGCAATACATATTATGCTTGCCATTATACAAACAATTCTTGGTTAAGCGGTCTGGGATTTTATTCTCAAGAATGCAACAACAACCATCTGCTCATCAGCTGGTCAGATACACGAAGCTATCTTTTCTAATGGACTGTAGCCCACAGTGGCTTCTCCAAACACACTGAGGGCAATTAGTTTAAAAGCATTACTTGACATTTAACTGTGCACTCTTCCACCTTTTCCATGAGCCAGTGAAATGCTGACATTTGAAGCAGACTGGAGCGGGTAAAAACTGTAATTTTACTCGGAAAGAACTTACACCAGGGGCCCACATGTATGCATCAAGTCATGCTCCACTTTATACATTATAGAGCCAACGATATGAGCGGTCAGGGGTCAACTTTGGCTTGACACAGATTGGAAATGCAATTACTGTGTTCAAGTAAGGAAGTGCAAGTCTAACTTTCAAAATAAATGTAACAAAGTGCTTGCAGTACATGGGTGCACAACATACATGCATTTCTCTTTTCACAAGACTGAAAGTACAGTATGTAGATGTACATTGAAAAACAGCTAATTTATGTTCAATGTCAATACCGTAAAACTTCAAACCGCTGGTCCCATTTATCAGCCGGGTGTAGCAAAATATTTTACATATTAAACGCCCATCCCAAATAAACGCCTGGTCAAACATTGTTTTTCTGATTGTCAAAAAAAAGCATGCAAATATAGCCCACCTCAACACAAACAAATAATCTTAAATAAATTGAAAAGTGTGTGACTATTTATTTAATTCAATTTTAGAGTGACCTCACTGATGACTTGAAAATGTACTTCCTGTGTTTTCATTTCAGACCTGCAGCTTGTATACATTTTTTCTAATATTGCTTTTCAAGGTGTGTAGCCTGACACTGCCAGGAGATGGGAGCGACGATGACCTAATCCACTGTTTCAGAGAGGGGCAAGCCGTGTGCAGCAGGGAGGGATATGCTGGCTCGGGCAAGACAGAGGGAGATGGCAGGTGTCCAAGAGGGAGAGACGGTAGAGATGGAGGAGGAAGAGAATGATTCAGAGGAAGAATTTGAGAATGAACTTGTAGTGGAGGATGATGGCGAGGAGAAGGACATGGAGGAGGGTGAGGATGAGGTGGATAACTGTGATGATAAGGAAAGGAAGATGATGAGTGAGATCTGACATGACAGCATAGGCAACAGTTTGGCCCTATAGCCTACATGTAGCAGCAATTGGGTTAGGATATTTTTTACGGAGTGACTATTTGCACCAGGGTACAAAAAGCAAGCCCCCACCAGCTAAGCTATTCACACCCTGTTGACATATGAAAACAAATGCGTTGCCCATGCGCATGTGCACCACTCTAAAATTGGAACAATGTCAAACAATAGAGCCAGGCAAACGTCTGCTCTCACACTTTTGTATGAACAATTTTTGCTCTTATGTCATTGTAAGATATTTTGAAGATATTGTTTTTTCTTTTTTTTCCTTTTTTTTCTTTTTTTTTTCCTTTTTTCCATTTTGAAGAGATTAAATGAAGTTTATCGAAAGTGGTGTGAATACCTGTCAATCACTGTTGAGCTGATGGATCTTTTTTTTTATAAATCATTTAAAAAAATTTTTTTCTAATAATACATGGGTGCAAATAGCATAGCATACATTGATATTGGTAGCAGGGTGTAAATAGCCTACGCATCAGTACTTGCACCTGGGTGTAAATAGCCTAAGCCTATTTTTTATGGTCAGTTCCTATCAACGGGGATTAGTTTTAATGATGCTCGTTCATCTACTTATATTGATTTGTAGCCCACCACTAAGGTTAATTTTGTTTCTTTTACCGGTAATTCATTATTAAAAAGATGTCTTGTTGAATTTATATGGACTAACAGGGCAGGTTCTGTAAGCACATGTTAGAGGCTTTGGAGATAAAGTCAGTGTACTGTTCTCTCTATGTGTTATGCTCTTGCGTGAACGTAGATTAAACAGCCAGCCAAACTCCTTATTCAGAAGCCAGGATGTGAGCGTCTTGCTCCTTTAATTTCTTTTTACACATAAGTCAGCATTTCTGACTGCACTGAATTCGGTGTAAAACTATAAAAGAAAGATACAAAAAATGTCTTAATAAACAGCATAACAGCCATAAAATATCAGTGTCTGTGTTTTAACTGCTTAATATTAACTCGACAGGTATTAGCTCAACGGCTAAAAAGCTAGCAGGTAAGTAAACACTACTGTAACACAAGCACAACATATACAACTGTTCCTTTCTACACAAAATGCTTTCGAAATATATTAACACATCTTATCACACCTGTAAACTATGTGTAACACTTACAACCATTGCTTTCTGAAGGATAACTGCATCATTGCGGCCATGAGACAATGTAAACATACAAGTTTTCTCCGTGCTTTCTCACTGTACTACCTACTTCCGCCATCCAGTTCTATAATACATCCATGCCCGTACCTTATTAGTTAAACGTGTAACCAATGAGAGTAGAGAAAAACGATAACAGCACGTCATTGGCTGTTTCTGGACCAGAAACGGAAACGAGCTCGGAGCTGATTGGCTGGGATAGTTAACGGAACATTGCCAGCGGATCTTTTTGTGTTGATAAAAGTGTAAACGTGTTTTGTTTTTTTGTAATTGTAAAATAAACTAAATTGATCATTAAAAAAAAAAAAAAAAAAAAAAAAACTACCTACAGGAGATTCAGGGGGATTTTCAAAATAAAGGCGCCGGAAATACATGTAAATGTAGAAAAACAGTTAATAAACATCTCAACATCATTTTTAGCGACTTTCAAACATTCAGGGCAGAACAGTCAGGGAGGCCAGAATGAGATAGTTCGACATGTCCAGAGGAGAGATAGTGAATATATTAGTATACGGATGCTGAGTTTTGAACTGCCAGGGAAAAGCTGAAAGGAGGAGAAGAAGAAGAAGAAGAAGAAGAAGGGCAAGTTCTGAATATCTGTTCCAAATGATATCAGTTTTGTGGTGCAGGGTGACTGTAACATTAATGTCGGACCTCAGCATCCACTTACCTTCCATCATAAGCCATGAAGTATGAAACATGCCCTATAATGGCAACAAACTACAGTTGACTATAGTGTTAAGTGTTGGCTAAATTGTCCTGATCACATTTTTTGTCTGATATAATTATGAGTTCAATAATCTAATAAGTTAAATTAAATTAAAAAATTAGATAATTTCCACCTGATCTCAATCATTTGGTCATCACCTGATTTCCAGTCACGTGATCGGATCGGGTCATCACTACTAGATGGTAATGCCTACAGAGATTATTCATATAACAGTCTACATTTGTAGCCTGTACAGTTTCACACACTTTCAACTGAAAGAAGTTAATTTTTCAAAAGCCTGCTAGTTACTCATGCCAGGCTCTCTGGTACTGAATGCTGGCGCAGCATACATTCCTCTAAAATCCACCATACGAGTAGAAATTTCTCAACCCACGCAGAACAAATAGCTCTCCAAAAAACTCTGGAAGGAAGAGTTTTGCAATTATGTCAGAGATTACGGATGTTCCTATGGGAATGAATGGTCTTCACAAGTGCACAAAAGCAAGTGGAAACAAAGCATCATCATTAATGTAATTTTTTATGCAGAAAAAAGGTAAGCAACAGCTAATACTGCACTTTTAAATGCTGCTCTCATGTCAATAACTATCTTCTCCTTGGCATATTTTCCATATCAGCCCCCATAATATGGAAGTGTTCTGTCTACGGTTTGTTTCATCTACTCTCAAATGACCACATTTAACATTTTAATGTGCCATTTCTTATTAATAGACCAAGTCTGATGTCTATTTATATGTAGTGTACATGTATACTGTTGCTGAGTCTTTAGAATCAGTGTTGCATTGTTGGTATCATATGTAACTACTGGATTTTGTTTTCTGTAGTCTTAGTGCTTCATCCGCTGCTCTTTTCCTTTCTGTCCTGAGTCTGAGTTGGAACTTTTTTTAAAGAAATATTTGAATGATCTAAAATTTTCATTTAAATCGCCATATTTGCGTGTTCTTTTCTAGATAATGCATTTTCTTACCTATAGCCTTGACACAGTCAGTCTGTCCTTGAGCAGAGAAGAAACCTGTGAAAGAAGTTTTTCAAAAGAATATCTAACCGTGTGAACGCATTCTTGTAAGTTTGAATTGGGTTGCAGAATAGGGGGGAGGTATCAAAGTGAATTTCACATACGTTTATGAATTATACATAATTATTCATCAAATCGTAATTCCCTATCATCCCGAGTAAAAGCTTGTTATATAACGCATCGTACTGTAAATAACTTCACATAAAATATGAGGACATCATTTCTGTAGGGATGGAACAAGCTGAAAGAGTTATTATATAGCGACACCCAGAAAAGTTGAGCCATGCATTGAAAAATACTTTCAAATATTTTCCGAAGCAACAGTAATACTCACCCACGTGGATACATCATCCATGTGTGCTCAGCAGAGGTGTCAAGTAACGAAGTACAAATACTTTGTTACCTTACTTAAGTAGAAATTTTGGTTATCTATACTACACTGGAGTAATTATTTTTCAGACGACTTTTTACTTTTACTCCTTACATGTTCACGCAATTATCTGTACTTTTTACTTCTTACATTTTAAAAAACAGCCTCGTTATTCTATTTCATTTCGGCCTTTAAAAAAAAACTATCCAGTTTAATTGCTCCATCCGGATACAGTGAATTTGGTTGTGGTTGTTTCAGATGTTCTTGTCCAGTTTTGTTCTTACATCCGTTCCCTCAGATTCCTGCAACTAAACTTGGATGTACATTCCAATAAAGGTTAGGATAAATGATAACATGCCTCTGAAGTTTGACTTTTTGCACCATTACAATACTTATAGGCAACTAGTCATCATATCTTCTGCTCTCTGAAACACATGTTAATGCTCAATAGTACACATATATGGTTCTTTAATGTATTTGCATTATACTAAGATGCATTCATTTTCAATGGCTTTTGTCCTTAATGGCTTTTTTCCCCCTTACATTACTTTTACTTTTATACTTTAAGTAGTTTTGAAACCAGTACTTTTATACTTTTACTCGAGTAAAAAACTTGAGATGATACTTCAACTTCTACAGGAGTATTTTTAAACTCTAGTATCTATACTTCTACCTGAGTAATGAATGTGAATACTTTTGACACCTCTGGTGCTCAGAGTATGGAAACGATGAATTATACTTTGATCTTGATGCCTAGCTACAAATTATGCATCCCTGAACAAGCAAGACCTATACTTTCAAAAATCTCATGTTCTAAAATTATTACAAATTTCCTCTGAAGATACTATATCAAGTTTTCACCCAAGTAGGTACACTGCAATCTAAAGATGACATGAGAGACATCTCAGGGTAGTCATATAGATCTAAAATCTAGGAAACTCCTATGGGTGGGTATGTCATGTTTGGGACTCAATGGACATGAAAACCCGCAGGACCGTCTTCCCTGCGGTTTCGCTCTTTCTTCAGCGCAACCTGAGATCCTACTAGGAACATTACTGAAGCAAAGTCTTTACTAATATTAGTTGCTTGATTTGATGACTGAGATTACAAGTTCAGCAAAAGGCTTTGCAATCCTGTGAGTCCCCATGGTAATCTTCTCATTTAAATATGTATTCCTTGCCATATCTTATTTGTTATACAATTATACACACAGAAAATGATGAGTGGTGTGAAGTAAATTTATTTTTTCAGACTTGCACAATAAACCTAAAATGAAAATATGGATGAGAGATTCTCTGAAGGTGTTTTACCTACAAACTCTGTGGGTTAATATTAATGGGTAAAATGGAGCTCACTCCATTTAGTTTTGTTTGAAAACCTATTCTTGTGATCTGACTTCTTGCCAGCTTGATCTGCTGTGTGTGAATGTATGCGGTCTTGCCACAAAGCGTCAAACAGGTAAATGCAGGTCTTAAGCGGACCGAGGCAGGCTGTCGCTTCTGGGACGCTTCAGGGGTAAGTCTATGTTCACTCTACCTGCCTGAAGTGGCCTTTATCTAATATATATATATATATATATATATATATATATATATATATATATATATATATATATATATATATATATATATATATATATATATATATACATGTAGAAGTAGGAACCCTGGCATTTGAAAAGACATATATTAGATAAGATAAACCTAAATTTCAAACTCATGGTGGTAGAGGAATTAGAATTGATCTTCTAGGGAGCCTGAATGCCTACATGAAATTCCATGCCACGAAGTGCAGAAGTTGAAAGCTGACTGAATGCCCTTTCTGTTGAAAATATAGTTTGGATGGTATCACATTTCCCATAAAATGTGAATGCTAATGCAGAACATTTGAATATAAATGTAATTTTTATGAGACAGTGTTGCCAGTATTCCATTCCATCGTATTACTTGGCATGTTTTCAAACAGCCACTGTTTCACGGTATTGGAGAATGAAGGCTAATTACAGCCTTTCCTCCATGCTTTGATTTTACAGGGAGCATCTGATTGTCTGACCTGCAAAGTATGCAGTGAGCCAGGAGATAGCATTGCATTGTGTCTTATAATTAGTGGTTCTTCTGCATGTTAAAGTGAATAGATATCCCAGTTCACCAGGAGACAGCCAATTAACTTTCTTCTCCTCTTTTTGTGTAGGCATACTCAGCTTCTGAGGGAATAATTTGCCCCTTCATGCTCTGGATGTTAAGACAGTCAAGTGTGTCTAACACTATAGCATTCACCCCTCTATTTCATTCATGTTGTACCCTATCATGTCAAACCTTGAACAATAAAGAAAAATATTAAACATTGTCTTCTATTTTATGAGCAAATTTGTAACAGGGCTTATGATTTTCAAAAATAAAAAAAAACACTTTTTTGGCTCACTGGTTAATGGTAGATACTGAAAAGAAATGACTGAAAAGAAAATGCTTTCACCAACCATAAAACTACTTCATGCCTAATTTTACTGAAGCAATTGACTAAAGTTGTCAATATATATATATATTAAAGAATTAATATTTAGCATTACTTTAGTGACCCAGTAATATATAATCAATATGAAACTCTGGAATACTACTTTATATCTACTAATACTAGTGTAATTGACATTGTAGAATACAAATAAAAAATGTAACCTTGGCCATTGGAGAAAAAACTTTTACCCTACATATTTGTTTACATATTTTTCATTGATATTTCCGATACTTCGTTACTGATTTATTTTAGATAGAATGTAATTTAAATAGATAAAGATAAAAAAAACTCCCACAATTATATCCAAGGGCTGACTCCCATCTTTGCAGCTTCAACCTTGGCTGAAAATGAATTCAGTGAGAGTCGACGATGGTGGTTCAATTATGCCAAAAGGACCACATTATCTCTAAAAAGCAGAGTTGTAATCCTAACACCACCAAACCAGGTCCCTTTCACCCATTGGCTGCATAAAGAAATGTTGTCTGTAGTGCTGGCAATAAGAACCAAACTTAGAGTAGGTGCAAAATGGCCCATTACAACAGACTCAGTGACCTAAACTCCTGAAGGGCCCTGGCTGAATGTTTTGAGGCGCAATGGTTGTATTTGTTCTCAAAAACTAAAAAGCACATGTTGATTAGTCGGGCAAACTCCAATGTACCCTCCAGGACTCTACCAAGAGGAAAAATCTGGTTCACTGTTCCTTGAAATCATCATCGAAACTCCAAACAAGTTCAACTATTGAGCAGACTTTCTTTTAAAACATCCCTGCACACCCTCCAGTCCTACTTCTTAGAAACAACAAGAATGAGCCGTGATCTGCCGAATAGTTCTGCAATTAGATTTTTTTTTAACTAAAGTAAGAAAAAAAGTTTAGAGCCATTTGGAGGTGTGGACTGTGACTAACAAGTGATAGTGGCGGACATGCACAATAAAAGTGGGAGGTGCACATCTGGCTACAGTGGAGGTGATGGTGCAGTGTCACTGGTGGACATATGTTGTTGTTTCAACATAGAAGCATAGGTAATTTATAAATGATAAATAAAGCATACATCATCTTATATGAAATTTATAAATGGTCATAGTATGTCGGTATTGCTACACAAGGAAACCGGGTAACACATATGAAACAACATCTTCACATTTTTCCACTGATTTAAAATATATTGAAGATTAATGTAGGTTTCTGCTTTACCATATGAACTAGGATATACTACAAGACAAGGTTTGTTTGTCTTTTTTTCCCCTTTGAATACACCTGAAAAAGTCAGGCCGTCCTATATTTGGTGTGTACACTTTACAACTGCAACCTGAATATGTCCCTTAGAATTGGAGATTTAAATATCACGTCATAATAGTGCCAGTGTGTTTGAGAGATGCAGACAGTGAGGTTCCAAAGAAAGTAGCTCAAAAGTGGGGGCGAGTGAGATGCTAAATGTAAGATGATGGTGATAAACGCTGCAGTCATCATACAACTGCCAACCAGCAACATAATATAATCTTGCACAATTTAATACACTGATAACAAACCAAAAAAGACAGCTTAAAATGTTGCCTGCTATGAGACTGATCTATGAGAATATGTGTGAGTATGTTGCTGGAAAAAAGAAATTAAAAAAAAAATAAAAAAAAATCAAGGACTGTCCGTCACTTGAGGGTGCACTCATTTGAAAGCCTTGAAAATCCCCTGAGTTTAAAGCAAGCCTCAACTGGTGCAAATGAATGATGTAGCATAATGGAATTTTTTTGCAGTCTGGGATTTTGTAAATTTCAAATGTTTAAAAAAGTTGCATAGATGCAACCAAAATTCTATTAAAAAAATACTTAACTTACTTAAAATGCTTAACTTTCCTGGGAAAAATACACCTTTAAAAGAATAACCTGTTCTTCGGTACAGTCAAAATTGCTATGCAAAGCTGTTCCTTTATCATTTACCTTATTGAAATCAACACAGAAAATTTGCCACAAAAGAGTCTTTAAATTTTTGACAGTTGCTACCAACTTCAAAACACTCCCTGAGCGGCAGAACTGAGTTTAAACTTCTGCCACCTCTCAGTTATTTGATCCTAACACAGCACAGAGAATTGTTAAAGTAAAAAAGGGTTTTTGCTCAAGCCTCTTGCCTCAAGTTTGACAGATTTCAGCAGGAATGCAGTCTAGGTGACTCACTCTAAAAAGGGTATGAGCGCTGCTTAACTTGTGTATATTTAAGTGCCCCTGGGATTTGATTGATTTGCTGATTATGTTAGAAATAGGAACATAGAGAATATTGTTACCATCTCAGCTAATATCCATTTAAAGCAAGTTAAAAGAGATGTTTAATATAGCTTATTTGAATAATTAAATGCAGCTTTAACCTACAGACTTTCACATACTGTGAGATATCATGTTCTATTAGTTTTAGTCTTTTCTTTCAGTATGAGTCTTGACAAGCTTTCTCAAAAGAAACCCCTCAGTATCCTCTAATTTTCAAAATCTATTTTTTTTTCTCACACTCTTAACCTCATTATATATCTACTGAAATTCAAATAAAAACAAAAGAAATAAAAATGCAAATCCTGACCTGGTTTGCAAGTTGTGCTCTTGAAACAACAGTTAACTATTAAATATATGATGTACATTGCTTTTGCATGATACTGGATGATCTAAGGGACATGTAGCAAATAAACACTTAAAGAAATACAAGAAATACTGGATCAGTATCCCAGTTCCAAGGAAACTATGGCCATGAACGCTTCTCATTTTCTCCTGTTCTAACACTTAGTTTTCTGAGGCTCCTGTGAAGGCATCATGCAGCGGGATCTTAATGAGTAATCTGCTTCACCTGCTCTCCTCTATTTAAGCAGTTGACTTCCTTAGCGTCACTGCCAGCTTGTCAGCGTTTCCACACTGTTTGTTCCAGCTGGTTTCAAGGCATCAGTGTCTTCTTCCCTGTGTATCATTTTGTTTTTGGATTTTTCTCAGCCTGAGGCTTCTGGATATCAGTGTATACAACCCCAGCGTCTCTGGTTTTTGACAAAGGGATGATTGCACGATTGAGAGTTGGATTTCCCTTGTCTGGTTAGTCTTTGAGTTCCTGCATCTTCCCAGTTTCCTGGCTTAAGGGCTGTTTATACAGACTGAGTTTTTCTTACTGGATTCACAAGTTTGAATTTCTTTTCTCTCAAGTTCCAGTCTAGACCTGGCCGTTCATCCTTCATTCTCAGAGATCCTATACCTCAGAAGACTACAGTTTTCAGTATCTTGATAAAGAGATTTTTTTGACCTTATTCTGGGTGTTTGTCACTCAGTGGGTTTGTTTACAGAAACATTACACATTTTTGCTTCTTTTGACACAATTACCTGATAGTCGGTTAGAAAAAGTTTAGATGGCAGCAACATAAAAATCTGCTTCCAGAAAGAGCTAGACAATCTTAAAGGAGCTTGAGGCTCCTTTTAAGAAATGAGACTCTCTAGCGCCACCCTTCACCACGACGGCCATTGGGGGTACTGCAGCCAACAGTGAAGCCGGCACGGGAGAACGGGGAGAACGCGCATGCAGCGTCATGTGACGTCACATCCGCCGCCCAGCGCGGGAAATTCGGGACCGAATTGCAGCACATTTTGCAGCACACAGCCTGTTCAAGGCAACGGAGAGATACACTAGAGGGCTCATTCTTTTGGGTTTGGAACACTTCATCTGACATTATTACTAGAAAACTTAAAATGTATACATATTTTTTTTCATAAATCTTGCCATAATCCGGCCTCAAGCTCCTTTAAAAAAAAAAACACAAAAAAAAACAACCTCATAGTTATCAACAATTATGTATACATATTTTTATGCGTGTGTGTTTTATATGGAGTCATTTTTTTTTCTCCCATTAGACGAGTTTTTACCTGCCATTGTTTGTTTATGTAATAATTGCTCGAGGGTCATGTTCTGGGTCTCTGGACGGTGCCTAGAGACAACTTGTATTGTGATAGATTCTATATAAATGTGTCTGTGCAAAAGTAGAAATATGTATACTGTAGTTGTCTTTTATAAATATTAGACACTGCATAGTTGTACGGACAGTCTAATTAAAATTATTTTTAAATCATAAATGGATCCCCTGATTAATCATTTTTACTATAAAACACACAGCACCAAAACTACACTGACATATCAATGAAAATAAAGCAGAAGAAGCTCATTCTACCATTTCACTTTTAACTAATTACTAAAGGAAAAAAAAAAACGGTCAATTATAAAATTGAAAAGTTCAGGTGAACGAATCGGGGCTTTGGGAGAAGGATCAGCAACTCCCACTTCATCTGCAACTAATGAATGTTTACCCTGTTTATAATTCAATTCAAACTGTTTTATTAATCCCCAAAGGGAAATTGATTTTTCAGTACAGCCAATGCCAGAGAGAATAAAAAAAACAAACAACTCTTTGTACATTTTGTGGCAAATTTGTCTCCCCGGGGTAATGCCAGATGCCATATTCTGATCCACTGATGTTGACTCTTGTATATAAAACATGTCCATCTCTGACAAAATATTACATATTTAGAGAGCATATATTTTCATTTATGAAAACCCCAATATTCTTTTTTAGAGGTTTTTCTAGGAAAACATTTATGACCTCTTTTATGATCTCTTTAGTACAAGCGCTTTGCACATCCTGGTGGAACAGTCGCTAAACCATGGGTGTCTTTATAAGGCCATATCTAACGAAAGGCATAATGAAATAGCATTTCCAACACCACAACAGAATCTTCCAGGCCAATAGAATCCAAGGGTAGTCCAGGCACTATCCAATCAAAACTAAAGAAAAGATTGTACGTTTCCAAAATGCCAGCTCAGTATTGCCAGCTTTTTTTACTCTCTTACTCTCTTCTCTAATAGAAATTGTCTTAGAGCAAAAATAATTTTGAATTGTCAGAGACTTGACATTTCAAATTCCAAACTTGAATCAAACTGAGTATATTTCAATGGAATAAGATTTATGATGGACGCTCATTAAAAACAAATTCAGAGTTAGGATGATGAAAGTGAAGTTGTTTTCTCTCTGTTATTTTCAAAGAGTGATCAATTTTAAACCGTTGAAATTCAACGACTCTTAGATGTCGCATGATAGCCGGCTCTCATTTGAGGAATGTAGCAAATGGTCACTATTGGTCATTGTCTGAGGCATGCTGGATTCTTGTTTTTTTAGGATGTGTTCACTTGACTGCTTGCTATTGTGTTTGGGTATAAATGGTCTTTATTGCCTCAAGAACATTTAATGTGTTCTATTCCCAGTATATCTGCAGATTGCTATTGTTGGACCACACCCAGTGATCATGTGGACTGTTATAAAACTTAAAAAAACTGTGATACAAACTTCTCAAACCTAGTGACAACATCTCCAACTCCTTCACAGTCTCTAAGTGCAACGACTTCCTCTCATTTTTTCAATCCAAAATCCAGACCATCTACATTAACCTGACCACCTCCTCCACCCCCTCCACCTCCCCACCTGTTTACCCCCCCTCCACCACTCAGCCCCTGTCTCACTTCTCTCCCATGTCTTCAGCGTCTCTTTCCACTGTCATGATGGGCATGAAAACCTCTTCCTGTGCTCTGGACCCCATCCCATCCACATTTATAAAAAACTGTCTCCCAGCCATTTCCCCACTCATCATCAACATCGTCAACTCCTCCTTCAGCTCTGGATCAGTCCCGGACACCCTCAAACTGGCAGCTGTCACCCCCATCCTCAAAAAACCTGGACTCAACCCTGACACCATGAACAACTTCCGGCCCATTTCCAACCTCCCTTTCCTGTCAAAAATTCTGGAACGCGCCGTCGCCACTCAGCTCAAGACCCACCTCACCTCCAATGATCTGTTTGAAACATTTCAATCTGGTTTCCGCTCACGTCACAGCACAGAAACAGCCCTCATCAAAGTCACCAATGACCTCCTTCTCTCCTCCGACTCCGGCAACCTCAGCATTCTCCTTCTCCTGGACCTCACAGCAGCCTTCGACACCATCAGCCACACCATCCTCCTCTCCCGCCTGGAATCATCTCTCTACATCACCGGATCCGCCCTCTCCTGGTTAAAATCCTATCTCACCAACAGACATCAATTCATCAGCATCAACAACTGCTCCTCCTCCACTGCCCCTCTGTCACAAGGCGTCCCCCAGGGTTCGGTGCTTGGTCCTCTACTCTTCATCCTCTACATGCTCCCCCTTGGCAACATCATCCGCCGCCACCGCCTCCACTTCCACTGCTACGCCGACGACGTCCAACTGTACATCTCCACCAAATCCCTCACCTCTGCAACCCACTCTACCTTGACCAACTGCCTCGCCGAAATCAAGTCATGGATGCACTCGAACTTCCTCCAACTCAACTACAACAAATCGGACATGCTCATCATCGGCCCAAAATCCCTCACCAAAACCGCTCACAACTTCACCCTCACCATGGACAACTCCATTCTGTCTCCCTCCACTCACATCCGCAACCTCGGAGTTATCCTGGACAGTAACCTCTCCTTCCAACACCATGTCAACCACATCACAAGGACTGCTTTCTTCCACCTCAAAAATATTGCCCGTCTCCGTCCATCACTCTCCTTCTCTACCGCTGAAACCTTGATCCACGCCTTCATCACCTCAAGACTCGACTACTGCAATAGCATCCTCTACGGTTCAACTTCCAAGGTCCTCAATAAACTCCAATATATTCAAAACTCTGCCGCCCGCCTGCTCACCCACACCCGCTCCAGAGACCACATCACCCCAGTCCTCCAGAAGCTCCACTGGCTCCCCATCCCTCAACGGATCCACTTCAAAATCCTTCTCCTCACCCACAAAGCCCTCCACAACCAGGCCCCCTGCTACCTCACCGACCTGCTCCACCGCTACACTCCCTCCCGCAGCCTCCGCTCCTCTGACGCCAACCTCCTGTCCCTTCCAGTCAGAACCAAGCACCGGACCTGGGGCGACAGGGCCTTCTCCATCGCTGCACCCACCCTCTGGAACTCCCTCCCCAAAAACATCCGTGACTGTACAGACCTCCCAGCATTCAAATCCCATCTCAAAACTCACCTTTACAGAACTGCTTTTAATGTGTGATTAATGTCCTGTCTCATGTTGTGTCCTTTTGTACTGTCCTGTGTAATTGTAATTTGTATTATGTGTTTTGTTTTAATGTAAAGCGTCTTTGAGTGCCCAGAAAAGCGCTATATAAATAAAATGTATTATTATTATTATTATTAAAGGTTTATGAACATTTTGTGAATGTATACCGTATTCAAACGTTGAAACCCTGGTCAACCCCCCCCGGCCTGAAACTGGCTTTAATGTGCCTCCTATAATGGCCGCCGTGCCATGAACTACAATCCCAGCATGCCTTGCGGGATGGGGCGGCGCCTGAGAGCGACGCGCACCCAATCCCGAGCGAGGCACTGATGACGTCATCGCAGCGCGCGGAAATACAAAACTCCGTGCTGCACCGAGACCTTTTCTCTTCTCTTCAGCCAACGATCCGGGACGCGCGTTGCTGTCCAGCAGCTTTTAAGAGCTGTGGGGGAGGGCGGTTTCAAGGAGCCCTCGGGGCCCGCACTGACCGGGCGCAAGGTCCGATCCCAGAGCGCTGCGCTCTGGACTCTCTTCCTGCCTTAACTCCTTTCTTTTTTCCCCGAGCCCTGTCTTCCATTCAGGACGACCGCTCCGGGAGCCAAAACCCAGCCTTTGGACCGCGAGGCCCTCGCGCAGCCCGGCGACACAACACGGGACAAGCCGACGTTCTGAAGGGAGGAACCGGCCCCCGTGCGCAGCGAGGCGGTGTGCTGAGGACGCGGTCAGGACCAGAGAGCCGGTGTGAGGTTTCTCCAGCCACTGTTCACTTTTTCTGTGGAGTTAGGAAAGGAGAGAGACCGAGCGGCCGCAGAAACTGAGGATCCCCGTCAGGAAACCCCCGGCAGGACTCCGCCCGCAGGCGATGGAGCCTGCAGCCTCAGGTCCGGACTCCTCTCGTGAGCTGCGGTCTGGGCGATCAGTCACTGGTGTAGACCTGAATTTATGTTTAATGAAATTACTGTGTGCATATTACGGTTATTTGTTCATTTGGTGGTGCCGTTTCGCCAGTAGTCACGTTTAAAACACCGGGAGTAACATCCGGTCTAATTGCACGTGGCGTGGTTACAGTCCCGCCATCTTTAAAAAACGCAGCCATCTTTATGCAGCCACAATATTTTAAACCGTACATGTTCGTGATATCATTTTTATTATTGCTTTGATTTCTTTTTTTCATTCCATGCATTTAACTTTCATTTCATTTTTATTGATTGTTGTTTTTCTAGTTAATTAATTGTTTTATAATAAGTAGTGTGCCATCAGAATTATTTGGGGTGTTCCGTTTACCATCTTTTGACACCTATATGTAAATAAATTCTGATTGATTTTTAATGAGTGGTTGTCGTTATTTCATGCAGATTTTGGTCACAATTGATTTGTTTGACAGAGCCTAGTGTTCGGATATCACTCCTTCAATTGTTATTCTGTAAGATATAGTAAGATTTGCTGTTCTGCAGGATAATTCAAATCATATGAGACTGATTTTCTGCTGTTTAGTTATCATTTGTCCCCGGAGTAAGGCCCTGGGGTGGTGCCCCGACGAGAATTATTATCATTTTGATAATTCAATTTGATAAATAGTCCACTTTATTAATCATTAATAATTCTTTAATAGAATTATCATTAGCCTTCGATAACTGATCAGCTTAGCTACCTGAGTTGCACAACACTATGTTTGTTTTCATCCCATTATATAGCTGCAATAATAATTAAAGCTGCAAGCAGCGATGAACGGGCCCTCGCATCCTTGTGCACGTTCAGGCTGCAGTGGAAGCGCTTGTATGACTTGCATGTAGATTCTTCAGGCCTGGACATTTAGCGGATGATAACAGCCACGACACTCTATATCAATGCATTCAAAAGTTATGGCAGAAAGTAAGAACTATCAGATATCGACCAATCAGATGAAGGGGTGGGGCTAATTCAGGCCAATGAAGGTCAAGTACTCAATGCTGAGTCCGATGACACCAAACACATGTCTTTATCACAACCTGTTCAAAAGTTATGGCAAAGAATAGGGACTATCAAATATTGACCAATCAGAAGAAAGGGCGTGGCTGATTTGCACCAATTATGTTCAAGGACTCAAAACCGAGTCAGATGACACCACCCATGACTTTTTATATCAAACCATTCAAAAGTTATCGCAGAAAGTGGGAACTATCAAATATGGACCAATCAGATGAAGGGGGGCGCGCTTTTTGGCGTCTATCGTCACCACGGTAACGCTTTTGACTGAGAAAAGTAATGCCCGTCGTGGCAGGATAGAGACGCACATTTTGATGTATAACACACCTGGGTGCACGTTACGGCTCGGGCCGCAATAACTGCCGAAGGAATGGCATAAATTTCGCCAAAATTACACGATTAATTCAAAATGGCCGACTTCCTGTTCGGTTTCGGCCATGGCGCCAAGAGACTTTTCTTTAAGTTGCGACATGATACAGGTGTGTACCAATTTTCGTGCATGTACGTCAAACCGTATTGTGGGGCTTGAGGCACAAAGTTTTCTAGGGGGCGCTGTTGACCCATTAGGCCACGCCCATTAATGCAAACCATTAAATATCAAATTTAATTTGGTGACTTTTGGGGCACGTTTAGGGGGCAAAAAGGCCCTCATTTAGTCGGGAAAAAAAAAAAAAAGATTCCTACAGATACAATAGGGCCTTCGCACTGTCACTGCTCGGGCCCTAATTAGCTGCGATTATTACACCAATGAAGAATGTAGCCCACTATGTACTGTACTCATATACTGTCTTGTGGCAAGCAGATATGGTAGTTCCTCTCATAATGTGGTTGCAAAACACAGCATTGAAAATGCATAACAGCATGTAAAGAGACTCCTTAACCACCTGGCTTTAAACTCTGCCTGTTAAACAACGGTCCCAAAGCATATTGCTGAAAAAAATCATTATCATATTTAATCCTAAACTTCCTCTCCACAATGACAAGCCCTCACCTTTGCAATTTGAAAATTATACAAGGTCTTTTAAAGTAACAAATGCTTATTTCCAAGATAGTGTTCTTCAGGATAAACATGAAGGTCCCTGCCAAACACCAAGAGCTCAGAACACTGAGTACCTTCTGGCCTACAGTAACTCAGCCACAGGACTTAGCCAAATGATGCTTAGAGAAATTGCTCAATTTCTCATCTTAACACAGTAGCTTTCAACTATGTCACATCCTTTAGTGATAATATCAAATACTTCCCTTCAGGAAAGTGCTTTAGCTGAGGTTCTTAAAACTGTGGACATTATGTCTATTCTATAGAAGCCTTTAAATACTGGTTGGATGAATAACTGAAATAACTTCATGTGCCCGGGTTATAAGCGGCAATAGCAGAAATGTAGAAAAAAAAAATGCATTAACATTTTTAAAGGGAGAAACATCAACACAGCATAAAATAAAACTATTTAACCTTTTGTATAATTTGAAAGCACTTCTGTAAAAATAAGGAAGTACTTCATTTTTTAAAAACTCATATACCTTCCTTTTTAATCACTGTCCTATGGCGGGGGGGTGGGGGGGTCGGGAGTTGCATAATTTCCTGTTCCGAATGAGACTCGAACAGCCAGTGTTGTCTAAGGCAAGGCAATCTGAATAGCAGAAAGATTGGACAAGAGGTTTTAGGATTACCATTTGGCCGCCAATGAAAAGGTGTCTGCTGCAAATTTTTATGTGCCGATCAATCACTTTTGGGCACAAATACATCCCACATGAAATCTTTTGTAAATGGAGAGTTGACCCTGAATTAATCTTCCAATTTATTTGTGGAGGTTGAGAGGAGCTATTCTTTATCCATCCTGTGAGACAAATCACTTAGTAACAAATGCTCCCCAAATTCTGTGGCAGAGTGGGGTGGGCCCAACCTCTTGCGTGTTGACAGCTGAAATAGGCTCCAGCACACTCAGTGATTATGAACAGGACTGAAATGGAATTGGAAATGGATGAATGAAAAAATTAATGAACACCCACATATGTCCCAAAAGTCAGTGATGGTGCGCATTTCTGGGGCAGCTTATTCCAGAGCCTGGGTCCAGCAACGGAGAAGGCCCGATCACCCCAGAGTTTAGTCCTGGTCCTGGGGACTTCCAGCAGGAGCTGATTTGAGGACCGTAGGCCTCTAGTGGAGTTCTGAACATGCACTTGTTCACATAAATAAAGAGGGGCAAGCCCATTGAGGGCTTTAAAAACAAAGATTACAATTTTTAAATCAATTCTAAAAGAAACAGGAAGCCAGTGAAGAGCAAATAAAACCGGAGTGATGTGTTCGCGACGTCGAGTATTAGTTAAAAAACGTGCAGCGGCATTCTGAACAAGCTGAAGACAGCTAAGAGAAGACTTGGAGACACCAACATACAAAGCATTGCAATAGTCAATTCTCGAGCTTATAAAAGCATGAATGGTTTTTTCCAAGTCTGCACGATTTAAGAATGGCTTTACTTTTGTTAAAACCCGTAACTGATAAAAACTGGTCCTGACCACGCTGTCAATTTGCTTGTCAAATTTTAAGCTGCTAACAAAAAAAAACTCCAAGATTCCTCACAGAAGTTTTTACTTTAAAAGATAGATTTAAAAGATAGATCACCAACAACACACAGTAACCACTTTCACATAGCAAGGGCACTCTCCATTGGTGCATTTGCAGTGATCTCATCAAGATGCAATATTCTCACCCCAGTGTGTGCTTTCACAAATTGTTGTCATTCCACAATCTGAGAATGGTCCCTTTTGTTCACTTAGTGGTCCACAGTCAGCAACAAGCCCCCGATGTCTTTGGTCCCTGACTTACTCATTTGGCCCATGCTGATTAAAACGCTAATAGAAAAATAAAGGTTTGCACCTGGTTGTTCTGTGGGACACCCACTGTAGTGCTGGCCTCAGTTTCCCCATCGCCTCTGTCATTTGGCATGCTACCATGGCTGTAGGAATGAGACACTGTCCCGCTTCAGAGGGAACAAGCCTTCTGGTGGAGGCTCCTCCAGGTTGCTAAGCAGCAGGGCTCAACCCATAGCCAGTGCCCCAAGTTGAGCAACAATTATTTTCTAAAAAAGCCAGACCAGCGGGACCCTGGTTCTCCATCTACTTTGACTAAAACTCAAGTTTTGTTTTGTTTAGTTATTTATCACAGTATTTTAAGTTTTAGTTTAGCTTGTGAATTGGCTTGGCGTTTTGGCCTGAATGCAGAAAGAAAATCCCCTTCCTGAGTCTGGCTCTGCTGGACGTTTTTTTTTTTTTTTTTGTCAATTAGGGGATTCCCTCTCCACTGTCAAGTTTTGCCTGCTCAGGATGGGTGATATAAAGTAACGATTCAATATGGTGTATATCTATTGATGTTACATGCCAAAGTGTCCTTGGGCAGGACACTGAACCCTGCACATTTTCCCCTCTGCCCTACTACTTAGGGGGTTTCATTGTGCCACTCCAAAGCCTGGGTAAATGGGAAAGGTTGTGTCAGGAAGGTTTATTAATATGAAGACCCTGAAAATCTGCTGAACGCTAAAAAAAACCCTAAAAGAAAAAATAACCAAGTTGCTTGTTTTTTTTTTGTACGGATGGAGGTTGATGCTCTGGGTACAGACACTGAAATCAAATGTTTTTGGTGTTTTTTTTTTCTCATTTTCATAAAAAGAATTATTACTAAAGATGATAGTAAACGAACATTTAACAAAAAGGTAGAAACACTCAAACCCAGGGGGAACAATAATTCAAATTCAAGACAACAAGCTGACATACCATGTGCCTCAAAACAGACAGGTGTTACTGTATACGGGAAAAAACAAAGTACCATTATGATTTATTAGTTGCTGCAGTTCTGATTTTGTATACATTTGTCACAAATTTGATTTATATTGACAAATAAATCCCATATGAATATAATAAATGTGTATGTTTGACTAAAAGGATAACAAAACAAAAAACACTTTAATATGCATATAATATCACCATTCATCAGATAATTATTGGTACAAACTATAATAAAAGTAGTTCTTACTTTTACATTAATTTCTCTGCAAATAGCATCACCAAGAAGATCCAAATTAAATTAAAGCTGCAAGCAGCGATGAACGGGCCCTCGCACTCACGGCCACCGCCCCCATAAGCATATCAGAAATGACACCACCCACGACTTCCTATGTCAAACCATTCAAAAGTTATAGCAGAAAAAAGGGACAACCAATCAGAAGAAGGGGCGGGGCTAATTCAGGCCAATGAAGGTCAAGGACTCCATACAGAATCTGATGACACCACCCACGACTCTCTATGTCAAACCATTCAAAAGTTATAGCAGAAAATCGGGACAACCAATCCGAAGAAGGGGCGGGGCTAATTTTCACCAATTATGGTCAAGGACTCAATACCGAGTCCCATGACACCGCCCACGACTCTTTATGTCAAACCTTTCAAAAGTTATGGCAGAGAAAATTATTCTAGGGGGCGCTGTTGAGCCGTTAGGCCACGCCCATTAATGCAAACCATGAAATATCACATTTATCGCCAGGCCTGGCTTGCGTGCAAAATTTGGTGACTTTTGGAGAACTATCAAATATGGACCAATCAGATGAAGGGGGGCACGCTTTTTGGCGTCTAGCGTCGCCACGGTAACACTTTTGAAAGAGAAAAGTAATGCGCGTAGTCGCAGGATGGAGACGCACATTTTGATGTATAACAGACCTGGGTGCACGTTACGGTTCGGGCCGTATTAATTCTCGAAGGAATGGCTCATATTGCTCCAAAATTACGCGATTAATTCAGAATGTTCAAAATGGCCGACTTCCTGTTCAGTTTCGGCCATGGCGCCAAGAGACTTTTCTTTAAGTTGCGACATGATACAGGTGTGTACCGATTTTCGTTCATGTACGTCAAACCGTATTATGGGGCTTGAGGCGCAAAGTTTTTTCTGTCTGAACCAACCAGATGACGGGTGGGCGCGCTTTTTGGCGTCTAGCGTCGCCATGGTAACGCTTTTGAAAGAGAAAAGTAATGCGCATAGTCGCAGGATGTAGACGCTCATTTTGACGTATAACACACCTGGGTGCACGTTACGGTTCGGGCCGTATTAACTGCCGAAGGAATGGCATAAATTGCGCCAAAGTGACACGATTAATTCAAAATGGCTGACTTCCTGTTCGGTTTCGGCCATGTCGCCAAGAGACTTTTCTTTAAGTTGTGCCATGATACAGGTGTGTAGCGATTTTTGTGCATGTACGTCAAACCGTATTGTGGGGCTTGAGGCACAAAGTTTTCAAGGGGGCGCTGTTGAGCCATTTTGCCACGCCCATTAATGTAAACCATTAAATATCAAATTTTTCGCCAGGCCTGACTTGGGTGCAAAATTTGGTGACTTTTTGGGCACGTTTAGGGGGGCAAAAAGGCCCTCCTTTCGTCAGAAGAAAAAAGAAAAAAGAAAGAAAAAAGAAAGAAAAATTCCTACAGATACAATAGGGCCTTCGCACTGAAGGTGCTCGGGCCCTAAAAATAATGACATTATGTCCAACTGGTGATGTCAACAGGTGATTTAAATTATGATATGGTACAAAAGACTTATATACTTGTGCATTTGTTCTGTTGAATGCATCTTTCCACAGTGCAAAATATCAATCCAAGGAGTCTGGAGGAATATCAATGCGTAAAGGGCAATGATGTAATCCTAGGCTAGTCACTTGCAATCTCTGATCCAACAGATCACAGCAAAACAAACATCATACATCAACAGTGAATATAAACACATGGGTGAAGGCTTATGTAGGAAAACCTTTCGTGAAGCAATACAATACAGAAATCTAATAAAGCCACTCTAAATACCACTGTGCAAAATATAAGCCTTGCCCAGGTTTGTCTTGTTATGTTAACCTTGTTAACTGGGATGGACTATTGCACAGATATGGCACACCCCAGATGAATGGACCCTCTCTGGAAGGCCCATTTGGGTTTTTCCCCAATGTCCAGATGGAAGGGCCTGAAGAAAATGGGAATCTTGACCTCCTAATAAAGGATGAAAAAACTATCCAGACTGTTATCAACTACAAATCCAGGGTTTCTAATAGTACTGGTTTGTGTCAGTGCCCTTGGCAAAGGTAAATTTACATTTCTGTGATGGCAGCATTAATATAGAAAAGCACATTCAGATTTTAGTAACATATGCTGCCTTAAGGACAACCTCTTTTCCATTCATTTTTCCACAAGAAAATGCAAAACAACTCACTGCACACATTACAAAATTCTTTCCGAGGAAGAAGAGGGCTCCAAGTTTTTGTAGTGTCCTGTCAGCAGTCTTTTCCTGCCCCAATAGATTATTTAAGAATTATGAAAAAAAATTATAAATAAATAAAAGAGATGATAACCTTTACATGTTTACAGGAACAGTGGGACAGAGTAACAACTGAAATGCATCGTCGTTTCTTGTCTTCGAAACCAGAATGTTTTTGTGTGGAAGAGTGTAAATGGTAAAAGCTTCACTAGGTTTTCTTAAGATATTTATTGGATAAACATCCTAAGAAATGTCTTCCTCACAAGATGCATGCATGGCTTCAGTACATTTTGTCGGGGGCAGAACAACCATGTTTATGCACCAGTTTTACTATGAGCTGTAAGCAAATGCCAGAGAAAAGTATGGAGATCTTCAATCTTATAGAAATGGTGCATAACTGCAAGGAAGTCAACATCAGAATGTTCATGTATTTGATGATTTAATGGGTGGCAGCTTTGACTGTCACACATTTAGCTGGGATGCAACTCAAAGTGCATGAAGA
The DNA here is from genome assembly GCF_033807715.1 of Cololabis saira. Classification (NCBI taxonomy): domain Eukaryota; kingdom Metazoa; phylum Chordata; class Actinopteri; order Beloniformes; family Belonidae; genus Cololabis; species Cololabis saira. The sequence continues at coordinate 12,482,678 of NC_084587.1, read as the reverse complement.
TTGGGAGATTTAAAGTCCTCTCTAGGGTGGTTCCTAAATAATCATGATCATGGATTTTGTATCTGCATAAATGTGAAGGAGATCAAGGGCTAAGATGGAGAGAGAGCTCTGAGTAAGGAAATGTGGCAAAAACCCATGATTTCAAAAATGTTTAAAGATATTTAGTGCTGTAAGGAAGTATCCGTTGAAACAGTTTATTTTTTTCACAAGCCCCAATATTTTCTTCATATTGATTGATTCAGGAAAAAAAAACAACATAATCCATACAGTCACATTATGACAAAAGTCCAGACTAAAAATTCACTACAAATTAAGCTGTGAACTTCAGTCTAAATTCTTAAGGTGTTGCTTTTCTTCTCTCCTTTTCAAAAAGTCAAATACTAGGTCAATCTGGTTAAAAGAGTTGTCAATTAAAAGGGTAGAACATGTACATCAATTTTGATACAATGGTATTGAGATTTGACATGTATAGAATCTATAAGGATCCTTATTTAAATCCAAGTCAATGGGGCACACAGCAGGGGTGCATTAACGGGATAAAATCACCTATTAAATTAATTGGTAACACTATGAATGAAGGCACTTCAGCAAATGTAGGTCCTGATTCTGATTCTGGTTCATTATGTGGGGATGAGAAGGGGGGAATAGCAAGATATCCTAGAGTGTAGGCTGAAATAATACAGACTAAAGAAAGCACTGGCAGGTGTAGGTTACCATAGGAAACCTGCATGGGGGTCCAAAATGTCAGAGCTGATGTGGTCCCAGCATGGGCTTACAAAAATGGGGCCGGTGTGTAGTTGTTGATGGGCAAACCCAGCTGTGGACTTACCACATGAAACTTGCATGGGGCCCCAAAAGATCAGAGCTGCTGTGTGTTAATCCTCATTAGGAACATCTGGGTCTTCTGTGGGACAACTGTAGGTTTCTGGTCTGTGTCATTGGTGACACTTCTGATCTTTTTAATTGATGAGCACGGATAAACTGGTCTACAACCAACACTACAGCTTAGGCATGGCACAATTGTTCAAATATAGCTTGCTTCAAAATTCTATTTCAAAGGTTTTATGATTCTCTTTTTAAATGCCACGAAATTAAAAGATAGGGGAAAGAGGATGTATAGCTTGATTGTTGCGTAGTAGATTAATTGAGTCTCTGGCGTAATTACTCAGACAGGACAGGAGGCAGACAGAGATCCTCAGTATCTCTGATTATGTGGTGTTTGTGTTGTGAAAAGGGTCATTAGTCACTCACCATGGCAGCTTGACATCTTCCCAAAATACTTGGTGTGTCAGTGTGTGTGCTTCAGTACAAGGGAAACGAATGAAAGAGAACGTGTCTAAATTGTTAACAATGAGACTACATAGAGAGGTATACAGACAAACAAAGAAGCGTGATGATATACAGTACAATCCGTAATCAAGGCTTCATGACTTCCATAGCTTTGTGGTGTTAACCTATCATACTAAACAAAGAATAAATAAATATGTATGTTTGGTTTTCATACTTGTTTATAGGAATGAGTGTGAGTGTGCATGATTATTTTGCAAGCTTTGCCTCTGTATTGCCCTGTGATGGACCGGCAACCTGTTTAGGATGTATCCACCTCTTGTCTAATGAAAGCTGGGAAAGGTTCCAGCCCTCCCCAATGACCCTGAACAGGATGGAGCACGTAAGATGGATGGATGGATAAATGGATAGATGGATGGATGGATGTAAACCACTTTTTTTACCCTGCAATCTTCCCATTGTTGTCACTTTTATTTTTTTTTACTGCAAAAGCCCCAAGCCATGCCTGTGCTCTGTATTGGCACACTGCCCTGTACAGACTTGGCACAGTCTTATCCAATTTGGTGCTTTGCTAAGATAGATTTGTTTGCTTTTCTTGCTGCTGACAGAACAACTCTCCTCAAAATAAATGTGTAAAACAGCTGAACTTTCTTTCCTCAAGTTAGTTATGAAGTTAAGTAAGTTTGAAAGGCAAGATCCTTTCAATGCCAATGACCACATCAGCAGTGCAGCTTCTACAGCAGTGTCAACTCTTTATGTGTCTGTTGTGGTGAAGAGCTTGTTAACCATCAGTCTATGTTCCTTCCATCACCTATAAACACTCCCTTAAAGATAGGGTTTGGTCATCCAGGATGGTCCAGAGTAGAGCTGCTGCTCCTCCACATCATAAGGAGCTACCTAAAGTTGTTGTGGCATCTGATTAAGATGCCTCCTTGAGGTGGTGTTCTGGCAAACACAGGACATGCTGGAGAAATTATATATTTTGGCTGGCATGGGAATGACCTTGTTTTCTCCTGGACTTGGAGGTGTTGGCTGAACAAACCAAGTAAGCAGATGTTAATGAATGGATGAAACCAACTAGCCTGGTCAGCTATCACGATTCTTTACCTCTTCAATTCAAACAATTATTGTGGTCACTCTGGATTCCCCTTGACTTTATTGTCATTGATTTCAGTACGAATAGATGCAAAAGAAACTGCATCTGGATATTGGAGAAGAATAAAACCAATCAGAGGAACGAAGCATGTGACGTAGGAAAATCAACAACCACAATAATATTAGCAAAAGACATCTGAGTTTTTAAGAGAAAAAATTCATTGATACAAGTTGTTAATAACACTCTTGGAACACTAAAGCTCTTGGACGCTCCTGAATGAGTTATCACGTAAAGCCCATCACCACCCTGTTGTGTTCAGTGCACCCTGTTCTGTGCAATGTGGTATGTATGAGATAAATCTTGTGCCATTAGGAAGTGAATTTGAATTCTTTAAATCTGAATGTGAATCATTTGATCTGAACCTGAATTGATTGATGTGAATAATTTCTTTTAAAATCACGATACAATCAAAACTGTATTTCATTGTATTGAAAAATTCTACTCCCTAATTAATTCTCACTTTTCAGATTCAATTTAAATTAAAGCTGCAAGCAGCAATGAACGGGCCCTCGCACTCATGGCCACCGCCCCCCATAAGCATATCAGAAATGACACCACCCACGACTTCCTATGTCAAACCATTCAAAAGTTATAGCAGAAAAAAGGGACAACCAATCAGAAGAAGGGGCGGGGCTAATTCAGGCCAATGAAGGTCAAGGACTCCATACAGAATCTGATGACACCAACCACGACTCTCTATGTCAAACCATTGAAAAGTTATAGCAGAAAAAAGGGACAACCAATCAGAAGAAGGGGCGGGGCTAATTCAGGCCAATGAAGGTCAAGGACTCCATACAGAATCTGATGACACCAACCACGACTCTCTATGTCAAACCATTGAAAAGTTATAGCAGAAAAAAGGGACAACCAATCAGAAGAAGGGGCGGGGCTAATTCAGGCCAATGAAGGTCAAGGACTCCATACAGAATCTGATGACACCACCCACGACTCTCTATGTCAAACCATTCCAAAGTTATAGCAGAAAATCGGGACAACCAATCAGAAGAAGGGGCGGGGCTAATTAAGGCCAACAAAGCTTGAGGACTCATTACAGAGTCCCATGACACCACCCACGACTCTCTATGTCAAACCATTCAAAAGTTATGGCAGAGAAAAGTTTTCTAGGGGGCGCTGTTGAGCCGTTAGGCCACGCCCATTAATGCAAACCATGAAATATCAAATTTTTCACCAGGCCTGACTTGCATGTAAAATTTGGTGACTTTTGGGGAACTATCAAATATGGACCAAACAGATGAAGGGTGGGCGCGCTTTTTCGCGTCTAGCGTCGCCACGGTAACACTTTTGAAAGAGAAAAGTAATGCGCGTGGTCGCAAGATGAAGACACACATTTTGAGGTATAACACACCTGGGTGCACGTTACGGTTCGGGCCGTATTAATTGCCGAAGGAATAGCATAAATTGCGCCAAAATTACACAATTAATTCAAAATGGCCGACTTCCTGTTCGGTTTCGGCCATGGCTCCAAGAGACTTTTCTTTAAGTTGCGACATGATACAGGTGTGTACCGATTTTCATGCATGTACGTCAAACCGTATTGTGGGGCTTGAGGCACAAAGTTTTCCGGGGGGCGCTGTTGAGCCATTTTGCCACGCCCATTAATGCAAACCATTAAATATCAAATTTATCACCAGGCCTGGCTTGCATGCAAAATTTGGTGACTTTTGGGGAACTATCAAATATGGACCAATCAGATGAAGGGGGGCGCGCTTTTTGCCGTCTAGCGTCGCCACGGTAACACTTTTGAAAGAGAAAAGTAATGCGCGTCGTCGCAGCATGGAGACGCACATTTTAATGTATAACACACCTGGGGGCACGTTACGGTTCGGGCCGTATTAATTCTCGAAGGAATGGCTCATATTGCTCCAAAATCACGCGATTAATTCAGAATGTTCAAAATGGCCGACTTCCTGTTCGGTTTCGGCCATGGCGCCAAGAGACTTTTCTTTAAGTTGTGACATGATACAGGTGTGTACCGATTTTCGTCCATGTACGTCAAACCGTATTATGGGGCTTGAGGCGCAAAGTTTTTTCGGTCTGAACCAATCAGATGAAGGGTGGGCGCGCTTTTTGGCGTCTAGTGTCGCCACGGTAACGCTTTTGAAAGAGAAAAGTAATGCGTGTTGTCGCAGGATGGAGACGCACATTTTGATGTATAACACACTTGGGTGCACGTTACGGGTCGGGCCGTATTAACTGCCGAAGGAATGGCATAAATTGCGCCAAAGTGACACGATTAATTCAAAATGGCTGACTTCCTGTTCGGTTCGGGCCATGGCGTCATGTCCCATGATACAGGTGTGTACAGATTTTCGTGCATGTACGTCAAACCGTATTGTGGGGCTTGAGGCATAAAGTTTTCCGGGGGGCGCTGTTGAGCCATTTTGCCACGCCCATTAATGTAAACCATTAAATATCAAATTTTTCGCCAGGCCTAACTTGCATGCAAAATTTGGTGACTTTTTGGGTACGTTTAGGGGGGCAAAAAGGCCTTCCTTTTGTCAGAAGAAAAAGAAAAAGAAAAAGAAAAAGAAAAAGAAAAAAAATTCCTACAGATACAATAGGGCCTTCGCACTGAAGGTGCTCGGGCCCTAATTAGTCCATTCAGATTTTAAAATAAATTATTCAAATCAATCAATTCAGATTCACATTCATATAAAACAAATTCAAATTCACTTTGTAATAGCACAAGATTTGTCCCATACATTTCCATCAGAAGAGGATTTACTGTATCTCATAGAAATTGCTATGAGGGCTGCAACGATTCGTTGACGTTGTCGACAAAAATCGATAATCAAAATTGTCGACAATGAATTCCATTGTCGACAATTGTCGCCAGACGTGTTTTTTTTTTCAACGGAGTGAGGCGTCTTACTTCAATACAATCTCTGCCGAGAGTCGCGCATGCGCGCTAGCGTCTCTGCCGAGTGGTAGCAGGTAAACAATAATGACGACGTCCCGTCCTGTAGCAGCTGCATGTAACGAAACTTCTAAAGTTTTGGAGCCTTTTAGCCTCGATACGGTAAATAAAAAGATTAATTTCAAGGTTTGCAAAGCCGACCTTGCTTATCACGGGAGCACATTGGTAATGCACAAGCATTTGAAGAGAAAGCACGTCAGGTCTGGGTGACGAGTTTCAACATATGATACACCAGTTCAACCCAGAGAACGTCCTGCCATCCAGAACCCATTTCACCCACTTGATACAGAAAAAATATGAGACGTTTTATTTTATTTTTTATATAACACATTTGCCTGTTCTTAAAAAATGAAAAATAATGGATAGATGTTTATTTATTCATGGATTTATGTCTGACTGATCACTGGGCCTGTCATTGGTTTTAAATAGGACATTTTATTAATTTTTTGTATGAACAGCAGCAAAGTTGAATAAAATATCTACAGGACTGTCTCAGAAAATTTGAATATTGTGACAAAGTTATTTATTTTCTGTAATGCAATTAAAAAAAACAAAATGTCATACATTCTGGATTCATTACAAAATAATGACAGTTTAAGATTAAGATTCCCAGAATATTCTAATTTTTTGAGATAGGATATTTGAGTTTTCTTAAACTGTAAGCCATGATCAGCAATATTAAAATAATAAAAGGCTTTCAATATTTCAGTTGATTTTTAATGAATCCAGAATGTATGACATTTTTGCATTACAGAAAATAAAGGACTTTATCACAATATTCTAATTTTCTGAGACAGTCCTGTATTTTTCATTGAAGTACCCATCTTTCTCGTGTTTATTATCATTTGCCACATAATTAAAGCGACATACTAAATTTAAGAAAAAATTACTAATTATCCGATTAGTCGACTAATCGTTTCAATAGTCGGTGACTAGTCGACTATTAAAATAGTCGTTAGTTGCAGCCCTATGGGTGGGGTATCAGTTTTCGTTAGGTAAAAGGGGTATAATTGGCAAATAAGAAACCAACCAATGAAGTCAATCAAACCCTGTTGTTTTTTTCTTCTTCCATGAACTACACCTACCCAGCTCTACTCAATAATACTAAAACAAGATTATTTCATGTTGAATAAATCTATTTCCAACTACCGCGTTCACACTAGAAGCTTGAGGTTTCTATATCATATTTTTTGCTTGCCCTAACTCGACAGAGATCTATGATGTTGTTCCCGGGATCTGCAGGAACTGCTCCCCCAGTTTGGAGGTCCGCTCCGAGTGCTACAATTACCAGTGTTGCCTTCACTTTCCAAATCTTCTATTTCCTTTTTTAACCCTCAATATTTTTCTAGCTTGTAATGCCTCATGCTCCTTCTTTCTCATTACATCATACTATACACACACACACACACACACACACACACACACACACACACACACACACACACACACACACACACACACATATATATATACACACATACATATGTAGCAGGGCGAGTGCTACGGGGGCCCGACCGACAGGACAGAGAGGACACAGAGTTTTGTGCAGAACCCTCTTTATTCACTGGAACCTCACACCCAGGACACACGTGCACAAGCACCACGACCAGCAGCAGCAGCTTCTCAGCAGCAGCTCCTCCACTCTGCAGCTTCTCTGTCTCTCCCTTATAAGTTTTTTATGTTAACAGTAGGCTATGGGTTATAATGAACCACTGAAAAGTCACAATGGTTTCATTCAGGGATGGGTTGTGCACCTCATGTGGCAGTAACTCCACCCCCTTGATGACATGGTATATCAGTTCCAATTGGGAAACGCCCCCAAATAAGTGTGTGTGGCAATAAGATGAAATGCTTTTTCTGATATTTTATCAAGGTTGTTTAGCTGGTTTTTCAGAAACTGGTTTGTAGAAAAGGGATGGACAGAATCACACCAGGAAGAAAGGGGGAAAGGAAGAATAAAAATGCTTGTACTTTTTTCGCCTCATTGTCATTAAACACAAAGTGCGTTAGTATTGTAAAAAGTAGAGTGAACATATTTTTTCTGTGTTTTCTGGACTCGTCTTATGGAGCCAAATCAGGGCCAAAAGTTTTGCTAATTTGAAAATAAAATTTGAACCTGAAAATTTTTTTTTACAGTTTCAGTTTTATTTTTTTCAGTATCAGATCTTTTTTTTTCAGTTTCAAATCTTTTTTTTTCAGTTTCACATATTTTTTTTTCAGTTTCACATATTTTTTTTTCAGTTTCACATATTTTTTTTTCAGTTTCACATATTTTTTTTTCAGTTTCACTTCTTTTTTTTCAGTTTCAAATTTTTTTTTCAGGTTCAGACTTTTGGCCCGGATTTGGCGTGGGGGGCGTGGCTTCAACTGAGAGGGGCGTGGCATCATGAGTGACAGCAGAACAGAGAAGGCGGGGGACGTTCCTCAGTCATGTTGCCTTCAGGAATCGTAGGTTGCAGAAGTTATCAGTAGAAGTATGATTCAACACTGTATATACACCATATTCACGTGATTGGCAGTGGAAAAAACTGATATTAGTGACACATTTCTGTTTGAAAGGCTGTTTTAGACCGTACTTGGCACCAATCGCAGTATAAAAGCAATAAACTATGCCAGACTGTACAGTTCAACAGTATATAACTGTACAGTCCCCCACGCCACAGTGGGGGGCGTGGCACAGGGCTTCCAAACAGCGGCGGGAGCAACCGCTTGCACCTGTTTTACCAGACCACTGTGAAGGGCTTTCATTGCCCTCGCGCCGTCAGTACATATTCCACAACAGGGGCCCCAATAAATGTGACTCTCAAAAATCAACAAAATCATTCAATATTTCTCCTTATCCCCCGGGACCGCATCCCCCGGGGCCGCATCCCCCGGGACCGCAGTGGCGAACCTCCGGCGTGGTGCCGGGGTGGGTCGCGCTGCGGGTACCGCCGTCGCTGGGGCCGCTTCAGGAGCCGTCGCTTTGCGGCCTGCAGCCTCCGCCTCACGGCCTGCCGGCTGCTGCGCCACCAGCGCCTCCAGTCTGCCGCTCCCCATGGCTCTGCTACAGGGCTGCCAGGTCTGCCAGTACCTGTGCCAGCGTCTCCAGGGTCCGCTCCCCGCATTCCTCCTCCATCCTGTCGGGCCCCACGTTGGGTGCCACTGTAGCAAGGGCTTGCTACTTGTGGTCACCCGACAGGACAGAGGACACAGGGTTTCGTGCAGGAAACGTTTTATTCACCGAGACACATGTGCCAGCACCTTCAGCAGCTCTCCTTCCTCCCAGCAGAGACCCCTTGGCTGGTGTGCAGCCGCTGCTTATGTAGCCAGGCAGGGTGGAGAGATTGATTGGGCACACCTGTGCCCAATCAGCTGAGTGGCTGCTCCTCCACCCTGCCACATACAAAAATAAATACATGATCATATAAATATATTGAAAAGTAACTGAGACTGAGAGTTACTAGCCTTCAGGGTGGACTAAGGCCAAAGTAACAAACAAAAGGATCCTGTCTTAGGAGTAAGTAACCGACCAGACAAACAAAAGAAACAAATGACACCAGACGTACCTCCCTAACTAAATAAACCCGTGTGGCCGGTTGGGAGAGGAGGAGGATGAGAGTGCTTGCAGCTTGCCGGTGGCCGCCATCTTGGCTCCTTATGTATCCGGTGGTTGTCGGTTTCAGCCAATCACCGCCCAGGGCATGGAACCTTCCGACCAATGACCGCACGGCTATGGCACACACCTATCTGCATATTAAACTGACAAGAAAAGCACAGGGCACACACACACACAGAGCAGACAGACTACAAAATATGACCACAGTCATAACACCCTCACACCCAAGAATTAAACATACCCCTAAATGTTTAATTCCTATGGATCTGAGGAACACCTAGACAAAGCGTCTGCTATCACATTTTCTATGCCCTTTTTGTGGTGAATCTGCAGATTGAAATCCTGCAGGAGAAGAGACCCGCGCATAAGCCGCTGATTAGAATTACGCATATGTGCGAGGAATACTAATGGGTTGTGATCTGTGTACACTTGTACAGGCTGTGAACTAGACCCAAGATAAACCTCGAAATGCTGAAGACCAAGCAGGAGGGCAAGAGCTTCCTTCTCAATAGTGCTATAATTAAGCTGGTGCTTATTAAACTTTCTTGAGAAGTATCAAACAGTGTGGTCAATAGCCTGATCATCCTCTTGCGAGAGAACCGCACTGGCGCCGCATGCGCTGGGGTCAACCTCTAGTTTAAAGGGTCGCGTAAAGCAGGGCGCAGCGGGGATAAGTGCACTACACAGTAACGCCTTGGCAGACTCGAGGGCAGCCTGGCAAGCAGGGGACCAAACAAATGCTTTCAAGGAACTAACTAGGCTTGTGAGAAGAGCCACCACTTCAGAAAAGTTTCGACAGAAACCACGATAATATCCACACATTCCAAGAAAACGGCGCAGTGCTTTCTTGGACTATGGGACCGGGAAATCAATAACCACCTGCACTTTTTCGGCCAACGGACGCACCTGCCCCTGACCAACCCGTTTTCCTAGATAAGTGACAGTGGCCTTGCCAAACTCACATTTTGCAAGGTTGAGTGTGAGAGAGGCCTCCCGAAGACGGTTGAAGATGAGGGACAGTGTGTGGAGATGGTCGGACCAGGTGGAGGAATAGGCAACTACATCATCTAAATAAGCCTCACAATTTTCAACACCAGATAATACGACATGCATTAACCGTTGGAGAGTAGCGGGAGCATTACGCAGCCCGAATGGCAAAACGGTGTACTGGAGGAAGGTATCGGGAGTGACAAAAGCTGATATTTCGGAGGCCGGTGGTGTTAAAGGAACCTATATACCAATAACCTTTTAACATATCCAGTTTTGTCACATATTTGGCAGAGCCTACACAATCTATGCAATCTTCCATTCTGGGGAGAGGAAAAGAGTTGGGTTTAGTGACGGAATTTACCTTTCTGTAATCATTACAAAAACAAGGAGTGTTATTGGTTTCGGAACCAGAACAAAGGGGGAGCTCCATGCACTTGTACTGGGAACTGCTAAACCATGTTCAACCAAATAGCTAACCTCTGTAACGACGCTTCATTTTAGTTCGGCTTTGTGCCAAATTGTCACGGACTAACTGACACACACGGTTGAGACGCTCACGAAAAGAACTGACATAATCCAGCACATTATGCTCAGTTTTTGGCGACTCTGACAACCACTTCTCTTTGAGGAGAACCGCGCACGGTATGGCCGAAGACCAAATCACAGGGACTGAAACCTAACGACTCTTGAGGAGTTTCACGCACGGCAAATAACAGAAGAGGGAAGCCCTCATCCCACTCTCTGTTAGACTCCAGGCAGTATTTGCGCATCATGGATTTTAAGGTTTGGTGGAACCTCTCAAGCGCACCTTGGGACTCTGGATGGTAAGGACTCGATTTTACATGTTTAACCTTTAGCTCTTTCATTACCTGTGCAAAGAGTTTAGACATGATGTTTGTACCTTGGTCACTCTGAATAGTTTTAGGCAAGCCAAAAGTTGAAAAGAATTTAGTGAGAGCTTTCACAACAGGACAAATGCACAGAATGATTCACAAATGCACAGACCGATTCACAAATGCACAGAATAATTCACACGTGTGTAGGACAAGATACACAAATGTATTTTTGATGCGCACACAAATATAACCTGATTTAAAAACGTTTTTTTTTTGTCTGTGAACTGCGCTGGATTTGCGTTTGACTTTGAGTTGCGTGAGACTCCCCTGACGTGACTCGATTCACACATGCGTTTTTTTTTAACATGGAAGGATCTGCAACCAATCAGATATCTTCCTTTGTCATCATAAGAGCGGACCCCACGTGGGGGACGATTTACTCGTAAACCAATCAGATTAAAGGGGCAGATAAATCTGCTGTTTGAGCCTGCGTTCGCGTCGTTCGCTTAGAAAAGTGATTCAATATTTCGAGTTGGTGGAGTAAAGATAAATAAACAAGACAGCAACACGGGATGGAGAGGAGATCACTGCTCGGCTTTTCTTGTGATCTCGGTAAAGAAAACAGCGCGATCGAAGATGGTTTGTCAGGCCGTTCAACCAGAGCTGTCGGGAGACTGGAGAGCTCTTAGTCTCTTAGTAGATATCTGATTGGTATCGTTTTGATGTATGATATGTGTGGGTGCACGTTCCGGTTCAGGCTACATTAACAAATAGTTTTTTTTTCACCATGGTAAAATGCCCCATCCGAATGAATGGGGCCATTTGGCATGGATTTTAACATAAAATGTCCTTAAATCACAGCTTCATGAAATTTGAATATGTAAAAGTCAGAGTCAGGGAACATTTGTACGATGTATCTACGATAACCTGTTCCCTAGCAACAAGGGTCCAAAGTAAAAAAAAAACTTTTTTTTTTTAATTGAAAATTTATATTTCAATAAAAAAAGCTGCTGGGAATGGTTCAACCAGCCATTTAAAAGCACTGCATATAATGAACTCTGTAATTCTAAGTAAGTAGAATTAGGGAGGAGGGAAGACATTTTTTTTCCACATACATAATGCTCAACATCCGGTGGACCAAGAATGCGACAAGAATTGCCCCAAAAAGACATTATTGAATAAAAGGCTGCACATTGTCATCACTTTGGGTGTGCATTAAATTGGTGAGGAATTTAACTGTATACGTTTGTTACTTAGATATTTCTAATTAACCAACCAATTAGGAACAAACTCCTCGTAGGAGTTTTAAAACTACTTATCCAGGTGTGGGGTGTGATGGAAGCAGGATAAGTTATGTTGCCTTAAGGCACAATCACTAGCTATTTTCTCCAGCACATTCTGAGTGATCCTGCCCTGTGTTTTTTAGACATAATTAGAACACTTTGATGCAGGCATCCTGATAAACTTGCCTGAACCACCCCAGCTGACTTAAAAAGAGCAGCAAACCTACTTTAAGCTACTTCTGAATGCTGTAGCTATTCATCAAATCTCAATGACCTTTACTTTCAAGCTGTGAACTCTGTTTACCAAATACTTTTCTGCATAATTTCCTTTCTTTACCACTTGGAGTCAATTTTGCAACTTACTTTTAATGTGCACTTACAGGGAATATATTACCATCTACGCCAATGAAAGCATCATCCATTGCAACAGCTGTCTGAAGCATTTGCAGCATTGGAGGGCAGGCCTGAAGGAGCCAATGCTCATGGCCAACCCAGGGAAGTGTGAAATTAAAGAGAGTGAGCTAACATATATTACGGAACCTGGAGCAAGGGCATATTTCTTTCACATGTACAGAATATAAATATAAATTTGGAAGTTGACAGTATGAATGAGGAGCACATCGGGGCGCAATATGGGGCACAGCGTCTTCAAAGCACCTTAACTTCTGAGCTGCACAAATCAAGCACAACAAAACAAAGGTCTAGTTAGTTCAGTAAATGTTTGGATGCTACCAAACTAATCACAAGTTAAACTTATACAACAAATATTAACTTAAAGAAAACACTTTCCGTCTTAATTTGAGGATATTTACATCTAAAGAGGAGCATGGCTATAGGAACTGTTGGTGAAACGAGTTCTCAACAGAAGTGGAACCAACCAACTTTAAACTACAAAAAAGAACTGAATCGATCAGAGAGACAGCGAGAAGATTGGGACTGAGGAAGTTAACAGTTTGTTTCATTCTAAGGATGAAAAAGTAGCACTTGTTATCTCAGCATGATGAAAGTCTTGGCTAAAGGCACTGGACAACTGCGTTGGATGAAAGGTTGTACACACATGGACAGATTAGTTGCTACCCTTCCGTTAAAGCAAGAAAACCCTATAATGGTCACTATATGGTCATTTTAATAACTGAAATAATAAGTATAACAAAAGTAATATTGAATAAAGATTTACTGAACACTGACTAAAGACAATTAGATTGTGCCTCATTCTTCATCTTGCAATCAGACAGTCATCACTCCTGTTTGGTATCATGGACCAGAGAAAGAAAAGGAGAGAATTGTTGGAGATCGGAAAAAAACATTTCAGAAAAGCCTCTTAAAGGTAAAGGCTAGAAGACCATCCCCAAGAAGCTTCAAGTTTCTGTGACTACACAGATTTCATCAGCAGTTAAGCTTCGACGTGACTGTGGACAACTTCTGTGGACTGTAGGAGGAAAATTGATGACAAATTAAAGAGACAGATAAAACAAATTTTGTGTACTGTAGTGAACAAATGTGTCCATTTGTTTATATTCTCATAGCAGGTGTTCCAGGTTTGACTTCTGGCTTGTGGCCCTTGCTGCATCTCCTTGACCTAACTCTCTGCCCCTGCTGTTGGTTTATCATCACTTTTGATGAAAGCTACTAAATCCTGCAAAAGGCTTGGCTGAAAAAGCAACATTGGTAGATCACAAGATCTTTTCCCCTGATAAAGGAGGCATACTATTAATTGTTTTTTAAGTTGAAATCCACAATCACGGATCTACTTTAAGAAAAGACTCTTTCAATTTCCTCAACCACACAAATGTTTCCTTTTGCAACTTCAGATCACACAACTTTCCTTGACCTCCACCTAAAACCACCAATTTTACTGTCACTTATAATTTATCAGGGGGCCTAACAGCCATTAGCTAGGAGAAGTTCTAATCTTTGCTGTCAACAACTGGAAAAGTAATGAACAATGAATAATTACTTTGGAAACACTAGTTAAATCAAATCTATGTAATTAAAAGCAGAGCCGCCTGGGAAATTTGCGACGCCCTGTGCGAAATGGCCGGGGTTTTTGGGTTTTTCGGGTCGGATCGGGTGTCTATATGCGCAATTTTAACTCTCCAATTAGCAAAATACTGGATACCTTCCCCTGCCTCATCATCATCTCTTGCCTCGACGCGGGGCCCCACGGCTGCTTGAGACCCGGTCGGATCGGTGATTTTTGTAACAAATTTATAAAACAAGCCTTTCAGAGAGGCATTAAACTCTCCCATTTTCTTTAGTTCTTTTTCTTTTTTCATCCCCTGATGGAAATTTCCTGAATCTGTCTCGTTCTCTCGACATTATGTGACAGTTTGTTCCAACTCCACTGTATGGATCAGAGCAGCTTGTGTCTGCGCTTGGTCTGAACAAACACGCGCATCATTGCACATATATTTATTGATATGCACAGACTAGTACACATTTAGGTCTGTAATGGAACGTGACTGTTGATATTTATAACGGAAAAAACGAAAGAAAAACGAAAAAAAAAATGCTTGAAAAAAAAATTTTGAAAAAAAAAAAAAAAAAAACGGCCCATAGCGCGAGGCCCCTTGGGGCGCGAGGCCCCGTGCGGTCGCACGGTTCGCACACCCCTTGCGGCGGCCCTGATTAAAAGTAATCTGGTCAGATCATAGCCATTTACTGCTGAAAATTTCTGACTCTTTTCCTCAGCAAAGTAAGGAAACATGCTTTGCGATAAGATTAGATTCTATGTCTCCTGTGATTCTATCCTACACCAGTTAACATGATTTAAGCAGATCCCAAGCATTAAAGCAATCCTCCTATGGAGGATCCAGCCATCCTCTAGCTGGAAAGGTTGGCAGATTGATTCCCCATTGACTTGAACTCTCTTGGGCAAAACACTGATCCCAGTGTTGAACCCCAGTATGCAGATCAGCATATGATTGGACTCAAGGTGAGGTCAATGGTCTTTTGAAGGCAACAAAATGCCTATATTCAATGCATAGAACTATGTAGAATGCATGCTTGTATGGATACACTCAAAATAGTACCCAAACCTATGGAGGATTCAGTTTCTAGTGAGAATATACATTACAATATAATATACAATTTGTTTTTTGTTGAGGAATCTCCTGTAAAATGACAACATGGAGGGAAATGAAAGATACCTAAATCTTTTCATACTGCTCCTCAGCAGAGTAAGGAAACATGCTTTGTGTTAAAATTATCTATGTCTCCTGTGATTCTGTCCTATACCAGTTAACATGATTTAACCAGATCCCAAGCATTAGAGCAAAATATAATTTGGAGGTAGCACCCTTAAAATCATAACGGCCTCCATCCCAATTGCCGGGGATAAAAGCTGATCAAAATCATATACTTTAGCAATTTTTGCTTGGACACACTTCTCACAAGGGATTGGGGTGAGCTGTAGAGCCATGTCAAGCTCTTTGAGTCCTTTGCTATTCACACAGACCAGCTTAAGAGTGACAGCCAGTCACTCTGAAAAGTGCCGTGCCTCAGGCACACCTGCTGAAGTCTTGTTAAGAATCAATTAGCTCAAGTGCAGCCGAGAACATTCACTGACTCGTGGCCCTGACTCCTAACTGTTGAATGCTGTACCGGCAGGATTCTGTCTAATAGATCTATTGGTTTTGTCAGTTCTTCAGATACTCGACAGAGTGCAATTGAGGAGAGCACCGTCTGTGAAGTTGAGTTCTGAGCTGTGAATTAAAGCCTAACAAAGCGTATTTATTCTGCTATTTCTTTTAAGATCAAATGGTATGTTATATGTTGCTGTTTTGTAGGAAATGTTCTGTGTAACAGTTTTTGCCGGAGATGAAAATTTTAGTTTCATTTCATGAAGCAGCATGGGTGCAGAGGTAAGATTACTTAAAGATTACTGCACAATGAGCCTGAGGGATTCAACTCATAGGGGCTAGCATGGGTGCTCATTGTGGAAGGATCTCCTCAGATCTGTCACCAGCAGAGGTGGGTAGGTAAGTAAAAGTACTGTTACTTCAGAATAATATGACTCAAGTAGAAGTAAAAAGTAGTCATCCAAATAATTACTTGAGTAAAAGTAAAAAACTACTTGGTGAAAAAACTACTCAAGTACTGAGTAACTGTATTTTTTTAGTTAACAAATCCAGACAGAGGGCTGTGTAGCCTTAAAAAGGCTTCCAGCAGTTATAGTGTACAATAGTACCTGCTACTTACAGAATGCTACGGTCACAAGTGACCTTTAGGAGTCCAAATATATCCTAACAAGAACGTTTTTGACTCTTAAATTCCATGTTTGAATTTGTCATGCATGTGCCATTTGAGTGATAACAAAGACAAAACATGGTTATAACACTGTTATTCAAAGTAACAGATCTTAACATTATTGTCTAAACAATCAAGCAAAGCATAAAGGAACAGACCAGCAGAAAATATACAGTATTTTTTTACCAAGTTTAGACCTGATAGAGGAAATGTTATTTCATCATTCTTATCTGCACTGTAGTGTTTTACCAACATAGGTTACTTTAACACATGTCTTGCTTAAAGATTCTGCCTACTCTGTCAGATCTGAAGATAGGGCAGAGAAAAAAATGTCTAGTCAGTTTGAACTCTTTTGACTATGTGCGAGCTCCGAGACTAGATACTGCACACTTTCTCATACAGTATAACATACTTCAGGGCTTATTGAGTATTATGTGTCCCAGTTTACATTTACATGTCTGTTAAAAGCTGTAAGACCTAGCTCGCTGGAGAGTAAGGTGGATACATTTAGAGCCAGTAGATTCCACGTGAAAGATTGCTGTGTGTCTGTTATTTACAGAGACGTGGCTTTCTAACGAAGAACAACAAATGCAAAAAAGTACAGAGACGTATACACTAAAAAAAAAAAACAAGGTACAGAAATGTGATTTGCAAGAGCACATGGTTCAAACAGATTGGGATGATACACACCCATAGTAATGCTTCTGAAAATTCTGGGACATAGCAGATTTGTGTGGAAAAGAATACGAACTGCACATTCTTGAGATGTATTAATTTAAGGAAAGCCACATTTCTAACCATAAAATATGCAGGCTGGTTAAGAATTAAATTTATGAAATCAGTGACATTTTTCTTTGATCTTCAGAATTTCAACTTTGTCAATCTACCACAAAAAGCATTGCCTCTTGTTCTCTCTGTTAGTTATCTAAAATGTTGTTCAGATAATCAACTCTCGCAGCAACAACAAAACACTTGAGTTCTGGCATCAAGGCTCCAATCTAATCAATCTCTGCTTAGGTGTTCAAAGAGATATTGAGAGTGATGATTAAAACTTAGCTCTCTATCTGTAGAATTGGAGCTGACAGGTAGGAGGTGGGGAGGAGGTGTGATTTTTAGAGTGGCAGCAAGCTTATTGGGCAAGAGGAGATCAGAGGGCATGTGAAAGATAGTATCTCTCGTTCCCTAAATACATTTAAGGACTAATCGGAATAAACCATGCATACTGGTGAGAACGAGCAAAAAAATGCTTTCTCAAGATCTCTCTCTGAGCTGGCTCCCCAGGGGTCGCCTAATTTCTGATGAAATATATTAGTTCTGGAACATGTTAAATTTTTTTAATGGTAAAATCCACATGGACATGGTTTTGGAAGTTCACACATTAAGAACAGAAACCATGCAGAAGACACAACTGACATGTTTCCCCGCAACACATTACTTTGAAAACTGCATTAACCAGCTCAATATATGCAAGCAAATTATCCATCAGTCCAAATAAACAGATTTTACTTTCATTACTATTTCACGTTTTGCTGAGAGGCTGGCTAGTACCTAATTAGACCAGGGCTGTGTACCTAATTAAACTGTATTTATACTGATGGATATGTGTAATTTATAGGCACTAACAGAGGTTGCTTGTATTGACACAAGTAAGCTCTATTTTCTCTCTGTATTGTCTCAATTAGGGATGTGTGTGAGAAGTCAATCAACTGATTAAACACTGCTGCTGTCACTGGTAAACACCAGAAAGAACATTCAAACTAATTAGAATTTTTCTTACAAAGCTGGTTAACTGTTGCCTTATATCCTATGTAGCATATGCCCTCTCCTTTAACAGAAGCCTCATTATTTGACTATAAGTCAACACAAAACAGAAAATTGTTTGCAATTTGTAGAGCATCTGTGTCAAATCATGCCTTATTGGTATCGCCACGGGCCTTGCCAAAATAGTTGTATTTTGTTCCGTCACTCGGCAGTGAAGCTGTTTATTTTATTGCTTTCTCTGCAGTCTTGGGGAGATCAGTGTACAGACTCCTGTTGAAAGGTGGAGCCGTATGGCAACACGTAGCTCTTTCTCAGCGGTGTGCCTAGACAAGGAAAGGAGGTGCACTGCACGCACAGATGCACGAACTCTGGGTAGCAAATCAGTGACCAAAAGCAGGGAGGATGCATAGTGAGAGGTTGAGTCCAACTCCCCAAACATGGTCATACAGCCACTTTGTTTCCCTAGTCTGAGGGAAATTAGTTTGATCTGGTTGGAGGCTTCCCTGTCACTTTGTCACTCAACTTTTCAAGCCATTGTGTTTTTATTTCACAAATAAATGTTGCCTTTCCTCCTGTTCATCACTGATTTCCCTGTGCATACAAATGCTATGTCTCTTACCAACAACTAATTTTGTGTTGTGGAAATACATTTAAAAAAGTAATGGAGTCTCTAAGAGCTCTGACAACGGATTCAATTATGGGTGGAGAACCATGGGAAGAAATAAGAAAATTACTTTGACCTTAAAAGTTGAATATGTAGAACTGTGATGCAGTCAGGCATACCAGGCAATTTTCTGGTGGGTTCACAGTTTCAGGACTAATGCAATGTTTTCCTTTTTCTTTTCTCCTCAATGGTTGGCAAGCTCTGCTATTGGAAAATTGGAATGGTTGATTGGGAGTTACGACTACATGCATATGTGTGAACAACTCAAAGACCAGTCAAAGATGCTCACCAGGCTGACACAGAGCCATTGCTAAGAGATAAAAAAAACAAGCCAAATATCTGAAGCTGTTGGTCAAATCTCTATCCAAGCTACAGACAATGGGAGTGCAAAGCATTGGGTAAAATCACTGCGAACAAGGAAATACCAAAGGTGAAATCAGTGAAGCAAGGTGGAGATACAATGAGTTAATTTATTACAAAAAATGTTTTCTCTACATTCTCTGCTACCTGTGTGTAGTAATCAAGTGTTCTTGTCTTTTCTTTTGTTTATGTTCTAAAAAATTTATAGTGCAGTTATCTGGTAACATTTGTTTCTTCATTCCGGCCATTTAAAATAATCTGTTTTTTTACATGGTTACGCATCATTTCGCATGTGTGTTGTTGTTAAAATATGATTTTAGAGACCCGTCTGCCATAAATCACATAGTCTGTGTCCCCAGATAGCTCAGTTGGTTGAGTGGGTGGACCATATGCAGAGGATTTTACCCTCGTGCAGGCAGCACAGGTTCAAATCCTAGCCTGTGGCTCTTCACTGTGTTGGGCCACCGTCTTGTGATTATGAACTTATGTGATGATGAACTCATGTGAAATGTGAACTTCAGGCTTTGACCTGCTCAAGGCCCGATTTGGGCCTTCACCTGAGACCAAAACTAAAGTTTTATGACCTGAAGCACATGGCGTGGAGGACAAAGGGACTGGAAAGACTTCAAAGCCCAACAGGGGATCTGTAGTCCGCTGAGGGGACGGAGTCAGGAAAAGATGCGCAGGAGAGGATGCGCGGACAGTATTTACAGTAAAGCAGCCCACAGGCGCTGTTTTACGTCAGGAGCAGATAAATACAGGTGGCTCCCCAAAGAATCTTGCTTCCCGTCACGTCTTCGTCCTAAGTGGACCTCCGTCCCGACTCTGCCGCTCCGATCCCCTCCCTGCATCAGGGACGGCTATGGCCCACAAGGACTCTTTTCCTTCAATCAGCACGGAGCATCAACCCCGCCCACCAGTGGATTTCCCCGGGCCCCCGGCTGCAAGAGAAGCCGTGAGAGTTTGTGAGCGCTGGTAAACGGGAGATCGTCCCAGTTCTGCAAACGCCGCCTGTGTTCTTTTTTCTCAGAGTCAGATGGAGGGAACGACGGGAGCCGCCTCTGAAGAGCAGTAGGAGATTTAACGGGCGCCCTCGGAACCGGGACTTGCCAGAGCGCTTTAACGCCCCCCAGGACGCTGCCGACCCCCCAATTCAATCCAAAGTAAGAGGCTTTGGTGTCGGGGCAGAGTTAGTTTAAAGCATTTTGCGTTGTTTTTCATTTACTGTCAGAGTGTATTTTTACCGCGTCGACTGTCTCTGTGCTGTTGCGTCCGTCACGTGATCCCTCACTGCTGAAGCGCCTCGGGCCATGGTTTTCCTGTTAGCTCAGAGCAGGGCGGGTGAGTTCAAAGCCCAACCCTGATTTCGAGTGGAAAACCGTAGAAAAATAAGAGTACCGGCAGTGAGCAGTCGCACCTGTTTTATTTCCACAGCCGCGGGCGTGATCATCGGCAGGCTGTGCCTATTTTTATGTGATGCACCGAGGGTCCCTCAGACAAACCGACGGTCGTCAGAGTGTATTTTTACTGTGATCCTCCTCCTTTTCCTCCGCACTAACCTACACGGGTGGGGGGGGCAACGTGTTAGACTCACGTGGCGCTGTCCGCCATTTTACTCGGGGTCTGAGTTGCGTTGTCCGCCACCTTCCATTTGGGTCACGTAACGTGACGTGGTCCGCCCTCTTGGCTACGTGCCCACGTGACGTGACGTTGTTCTGAGACACACACACACACACACACACACACACACACACACACACACACACACACACACACACACACACACACACACACACACATGGATGATCAGAAGATTTGCGTATATGATTTGTTGTCCCTTTTATGTACTTGAGCCATCAGAATTTATCCGAAGTGTTGCTTTACCATCTTCTTATGTAAATAAATTCTGACTGAAAGAAGTTGTCCTTATTTATTTTACACATATTTGCCGAATATGTGTGTTGGTTGCCGGAGCCTGTGCTCGGACTTTTCTTCCTTCATTATTATTCTGTAGAATAATTTATCTTCAGACTGATTTTTGCTGTTAGTTATCATTTTCCATCAGGTGGTGCCCCGTTTTGATTAAGTCATTTTGATAATTCAATTTGATGAATAATCTACTTTATTAATTATTAAGGACTGTCATCAGACAGTCATTAATAACTCTTTTGATAACTGAACCAGCACCCCCTCTGTGGCACAACAACTGCATGTTGTCCCCCTCTCTCTACCCAAGTTTCCTCTCACTTTCCCCCCCAAAAAATGGCCACTGGAGCCAAAAAAAGAAGGAAAAAGACTTTTAAGAGTTCTGACTGTAGTGTTATGTAAATGATTATCCGCCACTCGTAAATCATCTTTTGGTCCACTTTATTGACTCGGTAATAACACGGGGATGACGGACTGCTATTTTGCGGGACCGGTGTTACGGTCTAAAGGGTCCCTCTCTGAACAACCACACTTGTTTCCTGAGCTCTGCGTGACATTACAACACAGTGACAGAAAACTATAAATGCCGCGATGAATATCTGCTGCTGTTCATTTCATGCTGTTGAGAATTCTGGTTAAGCCAAAATGTATTTTAATTTTCTCATTGATTGTGAGTTTGACTGGATGTCATTCAACTTTTGAACCTGGTAGGTAAACTACCTCCTTTTGAAGTGAAATTGATTTATTTTTGTTATTGCACTATTCTGCACTTTTTGTTTTAGTTTACAATTTCATGTTTCTACATTTTGTGGCACCAGTGCTGATAAGCTTTGTTTTGATCCAATGATGCAGTCAGTGAAAAAAAAAATGTCCATGTTGGAGATAATGGACAATACATTTTTTTAACTTAATTTACTTTACTTTTTTTTACTTTACTTTTTTACTTAATTGATTTCCAAAATGTATCTGATTGGGAAAAAGTATCGGAAATGTATCGGGAGTGATCGGATCGGGAAAAATCGCGATCGGCAGCTAAAAAATCCTGATCGGGACAACCCTAATATATATATATATATATATATATATATATATATATATATATATATATATATATATATATATATATATATATATATACATACATACAGACTGTATATATTCGGACATAAAATAGATCCAATTATAAAAGGTAAAGGAGACAAAAAGTTAAATTTGTAGGTGGATGTGATCAAATGTTCAAAAATCATGTTTATAGTAGGGGTTGCTTTGGTCACCTCCACATCATCGGCAGTGCCAAAATCTGTGCTGCACCAGGCAGCAGATGCTGAGAGCAGGTAATGGGGCATAGAGGAAAGCACGTGGAGGGACAAGGAAAAGAGCAGGCATGCACTGATGAGTAACAGTCAGGAAGAAGGAGGATAGATGCGGAGGAGTTGAAACAGTGAGGAGAAACTCGATGATAAGCGGGAGGTAGCCGATCTTAATGTGTGTGTGTGTGTGTGTGTGTGTGTGTGTGTGTGTGTGTGTGTGTGTGTGTGTGTGTGTGTGTGTGTGTGTGTGTGTGTGTGTGTGTGTGTGTGTGTGTGTAACGTTGACTATTATAACTAACTAATATGATTTAGGTCATCATAATTCGGTAAATTTCTGTTTTGTAGGTCTAGGCAATATAAATGTATATGCTTTTCCCCAAATCCCAAACCTATCTACAATATCTATCCGTCTATCTGAATGTAACTGGAGTCCTTGATTGAATATACAGGTCCACATACATTGACATATCTGGTCCAATTACATTGACATAATGACAGGCTCACACACAAATGTTGCTGTAATCTTTGATAGTGTGTGTGTCTACCACTTTGGGTTGTCCCTTGCTGATGGCATTTTCGAGCAGAAAGAAATCTGATTTCTTCCTGTCAGATACACAGAAGAGCCAGGTGTTTGTCTCCCTTTATGTACCTGACAGCAAGGCTGACCAAACCCTATGTCAGCTTTGGTGTGATATAGCTTTGGTTTGACACAGCTTTGACATGATCCTTCTGCGATAGTGGAAGGCAGTTTTGCTATGACAGTTGGTTATCAGTCTTTGGACAGGGAGAGTCTATCTGTTGCTTTCAGGTGCACTTGATTCATCAGAAATGCTCGCAGACAAATGTGATAAATTTCTCGATATTTAGAAAGGTTTGCTCCTAATTACCATGCATTACAGAAGATTAACCAGTGTCTACTCTTTCTGAGGTTTATATCATGATATGATCACAGTTGTACACAGCAATGATCACTTTTTACTTCCTTATCCATGCTGTTGGCTTAAAGTGACTTAAAGTAATGGACAGCAATGCTGCTAATACAGTTACTGATCCACACTGGTATTATTACACTGGCTTAAGTAGAAATGTACTTGTTTCATAAAGAAAGACACATTTTTAGCAAGCAGCTGTACTGTATATACAGTATGCATGCTAATGTTATGGATTGTAGTGGTTGGCTATCTAGAACACAAATGCCAGGTCTAAGTGTTTTTGTTTAGTTTTTTTTGTGGTCCTGCCCAACCGTGGATGTGATACACAGCCATGTGTGAAAATGTATTTTGTACTGATAAAAGATTTTCTTTGTTTCTAGTTACAACATCAAGTCATGTATAACAAGTAAACCACTATTAAAGAAAATAATGCCCCTCTGGGCTTTTGAATGTTCTTAAATACATTTTCTTGCACCAAATGTTCACTAATGATTACATTAATGAATAATGATGGACAGATTATTTATTGAATGCTGCTATAAAAGCATTAGCAGAATGTGTTAAATACTCTTTCCATTATTGCTGATGTTTATAAAAATCAGTAATCCCTTTAGTAAAAACAGTGTTAAGTTCAAACACACGATTGCTAATCCACTTTTTTAAATAAGTGAAACTTCTTAAAGCAAAGGAGAAATTATGGTTATCCACATAAAATTCTTCAAGATTTCTATATGCCCAAGTTCTATATTTACTACATGAACAATGTATCTGATATTTCAGGAAATCTTTTATAGGGATGCCCATAACAATGTTTTGTTGCAGGGATCTTATGTCTATGGTCAGGGATCTCAATCTTCTGACTGTAGAGATAGTTCTGCCGACGTTTCAAAAATGTTGTTTTATTTCATTTTCTGTACATGAAGTGCTCAGAAAGTAAGCAATGACTGTGTTTTTCATCTGTTTAAGAATGAACACCTTAATACACCATGATTATCTTAATTTTCCACAGCTCTTCAGATCTTAACGTTCTTCCTCTTTTAAAAGCAAATCTAGTAAAATGTATGCCATAATTTTTGTGACATTTGTGGCCTTTATAGAAGGACTGTTTATTTGCTTGTTAAAGTGCAAGGAAGACTCAGAAAACTTGGAACAGTGGATGCAGTTTGTCATGGTCAACAACAGTGTTGTGAACATGCATTTCATTGTCATCAAGCCTTCAGAGCTTTGTTTTGAAACGACTGCTGTACCGTACAGTTCAATATGAAACTAGATTTTTGAGCAGACTGAAGCTGCTCCTATTCCGATATTGGAAGATCATGAGCCAGAAAGGATAATGTTAAGTATTAGGGGGCGAATATACTTGCTGTTCAGAACGCATACGCATCATGGCTGACGCGTATCCTGCATTCGTTTGACGCGTCGACATGCACGTTCTCCAAAAGACACTGAACGCGTACGCGACCTGCAGTTCTCGCTCTGCCCACGAGCGGCGGTGGTCCAGGTCGGAGCAACAGCAAGTGACTTGACGGGGAGGTAGGAACCTTGCGGACTGTTTTGAAGAGAGGCTGCTCAGCAGGAGCTGTTATCCTCACATTTATGATCGACATCGCCACCACAGTGACCAAAACTCTTGTCAAAACAGTGGGTGGCAAATCAACACAGTCCTGGGTGCAGATAGAATCGTGCTCATTATGTCCGTGCTCGTCGGAAGATGCAACGATGATGGTGCTGGTGGGGGGTTTTGCCCACGGATCAAACGTGTGAGCTGGATACAGAGGTTCTTCAGTCATTACTTGACCGACACCGACTTTACTCCAGATATTTCGGTAAATTAATCTCCTGACGACATGCACGTCCACGCTCCAAGCTTGTAACTGGCTGCTGCAGCTCGACAGCTCGTCCCCGTCAGGTAGCGCAGGGTGACAGCCAGCTCTCTGCTGCGGTCTCGGACTCGCCGTGTGTGGTTTTGTGCTGAATTAGTGGGGCAATCCCATCTAACAAGTCGTCAAACGAAACGGAGGAAATGCTCAAATATTGCAGCTGTTTCTCATCATCAGTTGCTGCATCAGCAAGACGAAGAGCTTTGCAGTCTCCCAACGTATCTGGTTGAACGGCCAGACAAACCATTGCCATTTTCTTTACGAGATCACAAGAAAAGCAGTGCAGTGATCTCCTCTCCATCCCGTGTTGCTGTCTTCTTTACAGTGTTGGTCAAGTTACTTTGAAAAAGTAATTAGTTACTGATTACTGATTACTGAACCAAAAAAGTACTCCTGTTACTTTACTGATTACTTATTTTCAAAAGTAATTAGTTACATTACTAGTTACTTTACTTAGTTACTTTTCAAAAACGTGATGCACAACCTGAATACACTTTACTGGAACAATATAAAACAATAGAACTTTCAGTTTAATTCTATTATTTGTGCACATTCCACCATATAAAATTAAATGACAATAAGTAAATAAAATGGTCTATTTTTAAACTTGCTTTTATTATTTTCAGTCTTAAATTTATGCACATTGCGTCAGGCAAAATACAGCTCTCTCTGACTTGAACTACAATATAACCTGCGACAAGCTTCTTCAATTCAGCTGCACTAAGTCCCGTTGGTCTTACATCTAGTTCACCTGTTTAGCTGTTTTCACAAAACAAATACTGCATTTAGTAACGCAATAACGCAGCCTTCTTTCGGAAAAGTTAAGGTAATCTAATTACTGTTTTTGCAATTGTAATCCCTTACTTTACTTGTTACTTGAAAAAAGTAATCGGATTACAGTAACGCGTTACTTCTAACGCGTTACTGCCCATCACTGCTTGTTTATTTATCTGTTATTCCACCAGCTGGTTTATTATACTACTACGAAATATTTTATTACTTTTCTAACTCTGCTCTGCATACTGCCCCCAATCAGTTACCGCCTGTACAACGTGGTTGAGAACGCGAACAGACGCGAACGCAGGCTCAAACAGCAAGTATATTCGCCCCTTTACTGTTTCATACTGTATACCCAAGTTGTGTTGGCATTCAGTACTGTCATGTATTC
Organism: Cololabis saira; assembly: GCF_033807715.1. NCBI lineage: Eukaryota > Metazoa > Chordata > Actinopteri > Beloniformes > Belonidae > Cololabis > Cololabis saira. The sequence continues at coordinate 12,456,341 of NC_084587.1, read as the reverse complement.
TAATTGCAAAGCTACTGAGCACACAAAGTCTGAACTTAGCAAGAGGGCTAACTGTAATTTGTACTTCTACATTGGATCACTGGACCACCAGAATTGTCCATAAGTTTTCCCCCACAGATTCAGAAGTCCCTGGCTTTCACAATTTGACATGAGCGAGCCTGACTGTATTTGTTATATTTAAAGACACAAGTATTCTCTAAAAGTTTCATTTACCGCAGCTTGGTTTGCAGCTCTGAGTTACTAACCAGCGTTACATAAATTTCGTTATCACCTGCAACAGGAGGCACCCCTGCCCCCGACAGAAAAAATGGACATCCAACTACTAAGAAGAAACTTAGAAGAGCCTGCAGAAACTACACAAAGACAAGATCCCTTAATGCTAGTCATTTTGAATTAAACTGTTTACATGTGATTTTTTTATTATCATTGTAAAGTACTTTATTGTAACGTAATTAGGCACTGTTTGGCAGTATGATGAATACAAGGCTAATGTAGAAACACCCCAGAAAAAAATGGTTAGAAATGTCCATGTGATATCCATTTGAAGTATTCCAAGCCATTCATCTTTTCATTTAATGTTTGTATATCCATAAGTTTTGCTATAAGATGCACAGTTGAAAGGCAAGAAGAGTATCCTTTGTGTGAAATACTCAAATCAGCTCCATCTTCAATACTTATTTGCTATTAGTAAAGAATTGCATTTTGTCTTGCTCGGTTAAATCCTTCTTTCTGATTTTCAGATGTAGTGTGGCAGTCAGCATTTAACAATAAGATACTAGAAACTGCAATCATATGCCCAGTTATGTGCCACCACAGTCAGTTTTTCATTTCTTTAATTCTGCTCTTTTTGCTGGAGGGGGAATAGCAGTATTTGTCTTTGCAGTTCAAGAAAGTTGCCACTTAACTGAACTCACAATAAGAAATTGAGTTTGTGGTCAAGATAACTAGAAAAGGGCTGAATAATATTAGGTCACCCATAATTCTTTATGTCATGGTGTATTTGCTGAAGAGCCGTGGACATATAACTGTAGCTTTTTCAGGCCACTCACACCATTGCCTCAGGATTTGTTCAAACTGACAGAAAACATATGATTTAGTCCCAAAAAAACATGCTACCATGTAGCACATAAATAACATTCTTTTATCTGAGCAGATGACCATAAGTAGCTGTTCCGCAACTAAACTCATTTTGGTCTTTAATAAGCTAAAGCTCACTGCAAAGCGAGTCACAAGTCTGAGTTGCACAGACTTGTGAAAATAAAATTATCTGTCAGAAAACAAAATCTCCATCCATCTATCCATGATCTTCCACCTATTTGTGTCCAAGTGTCAGGGGTGGCAGTCTGAAGAGAGAGGCTCAGGCCTCCCTCTCCGTAGTTTTCTCCTCTTGCTCTGCTAGGAGGTCTCCACAGCGTTTCCAGGCAAAGGCTGAGAAGTATAATCCCTCCAACATGTCCTAGTTCTACTTTAAGGCCTTCTCCCAGCTGGACATGCTGAATAAACCTTCCCATAACCAGGAGACATCCTTACCAGATGCCCCTTTCATCTCATCTGGCTGCTTTCCATGTGATGAACTTCTCACCCCGTTTCTAAGGGAGCAATGCTAACCGAAGTCTCACACCATTTGTATAGGATTGAAAAGTCTGTAGCAGCGGGGACAGTGTCCCATTGTGACAGTACAACCCCCACAGGGACCTCCTCCAAATCCAAGTCCCCAAAACATGCTGACTAATTCGGCAGAATCCCATGCTCCCTTTAAGCCCCTAGCAACACCCACTCTCCACTTGCTTCACTGGCTTCCATATGTGTCCAAATTTAATACAAGTTTACCTTCTTCACTCACCTGTGTACTCATGGCAACATCATGAGTACCTACCCAGCACATCACAATCCCGTCCCATTATATCATTATATCATTATATGTCAGACGCACCACCAGAGAAATACACATCTTATGAAGAAACGAAGCCAGAAAAGAATAAAGGAGTCTAAAATTGTTGCCAGCAGCGGAATTGCAACCTGTAACTCTGAGATATAGTCTACAGGACCCACACGTCTTGGGTGTGGGTTGCCCAATAATGCAGGTCATTGCGGGAACCTAGGTGTCATGAAGGGTTGTATCATCGGTGTTGCCCAGCTCCTTTCCCTCCAGTTGTATCATTTGAGATTGTGCAGGAGAAGCACAAGGAGGGCACCCCAGACAAGGGTCAGTAAGGGTGTCCCTAAGGTAGCCTCAGGCATTTGTGCCCATCACCCCCATCAATTGGAAATCCAGGATGCACACACCAGGATGCACACAGCAGCATTATATATACTTATTATATACTCCAGGGGTATGATCTGGGCAATCTGAGAGGGAACTGCATGGAAAAATGCAGCGTAATGGGAACTTCCAGGGAAGGTTTCTCACAATGATCTGCAGTCCGTACAAGATGTGGACGCAAGAAGCTGGGAAATCTAAGCAAGAGTGACAGATGACCACAGCATGTATCTGGAATCTCCAGCACCTTACCTCTTCAGATGGTGCTCTGGGAGCAGTTGCCCACCCACATAGCCAAGCAAGAACCGTGAGTAGACACAGACACGATCAGGACTAACGCAGGACTGCAGCAAATCAACCAGCGGAGAAACACAACCACGCACCACTTCAGGCTGGAAGCAAACCAGAAAATTAGCAGAGGTATTACCGCTTGTCAACCATAGCCTTAGAGGGCAGCAATTGAACTCCGAAGATCAAAGAGACTGGACATAGTATTGGACGGGTATGGTCCTGTATTTATAGCGCAAGCGCAACTGACTTGAGTGTGCTTTGCAACATTTTTAAGCAGTGTCTATTCATATTGTGTAATTACTGTTTGGCTTTACATTGATTACTGTTTATATTATTTTTTCTTGATCTGTCTGGTCATTAATGACTTCACCGATGGGTTGTAAAACCACACAGTAATTTGGGCTTCAATGTTAATCACCAATTATATGGCAGGGAACCTATTTCAATGTTCGCTGAATCTCATTTCAATAGCCACATTTTATGGAGTATTATTTTAGTAACTATTTTATTTTTTAAAAGATGATGGTAAGTAATCATGTTATCATGTTCTGCTAATCAAATATACTTGATTATCAGCAAGTGGGCATGTGTGAAATCAGACATTTTGGCAGTTTGCTGCAGGCGTGTGCTAACACAGTGAAAAGATCATTAACATTGCTTCTCTAAGATCATTAATAATGATCTTAGTAAAGCAACAGTTACAATTGATCAATCAAGACAGTTGTGAGGGCATTTCCAAGGAAGCTGGAGTTCATTATTCTAAAGAGAGAATGATTATTTTTAAGAGGAAGATATTCAAAACAGTAACTGATCTGTGGGGGTGTGGATGTCCAAGAACTTGGTCGAATTCTGCAATGATCAGAGAAATTGAAGCGAAAACAAACAATAAAAAAACAACAACTATATCTTTACAGACTTTACAGGGCCCATCTAACCAACTAACAATTACTAAGTAGGGCTATTGGCAAGATAGACAGGAAATGGCTTCTTCTCTCGAAAAAAAAAACAATGGCAACACTGCATGGTTACTATTGTCTCAAACAAACCCAAGCTGCTACTTACATTTGTTCAAGTGAGTGAGATTAAACATCTGGAAAACTTCTTTGCACAGACAAGACCAATGTGGAGTCGTTTCGTCATAATGCTCAGTGCTGTAATTAGTGAAGAACGCCATCGGGTGTATTGCTCAAAAATGAAATGGCAATTTTCCTACATTCATGCAGCCGTCACTCAAGTGTAAATCATCTTTGATAAGTGTGCTGGTGCAGCCCCATACCTTACAGACCCGTTTTTAGATGTTGTGACCACATTTCATGTTTCCAATGTTTCCACTGTGTGATAGCTCATCCCAGATCCCATCCAAGCTCAGTGAAGCCTATGTCATCTTTAGACGAGGTTAAGATTTAGGTTTAAGTTAGTTTTTTTGTTGTTTTTTGGGCGGGGATGGGGGTGGAATGTGGCTCAGTAAAGAATGTATTTTCTGTAGTCTAAACTGAATCCTGACACAAAATTGCAACAGGTTAAAAACAACAGATGGGCAATGCAACTGAAAAGACCAACAAAAAAAAAGCACGTTATGTTAACGTAAGTTACGGATGTAACTATGGTTCTGTGAATTCCTGGATGACTGCCAGTGGCAGTAAACAGAGTGGATATGTCTCCTCGCGCTCCGCGCAGGTCGAGATTTAATAACAACAGTGTCACGTGAGTGACGTGTAGGCTACCTGTGCGTCTATAAATACCGCCCGGTAGACTACATCCGGCCTCCCAGAATCTTCTCGCAGGAAGTTCGGAGTGACCGGTGTGACTGGCAGTCATCCAGGAATTCACAGAACCATAGTTACATCCGTAACTTACGTTCTGTTTCATTCCTTCCAGACTGCCAGTGGCAGTAAACAGAGTGGATGACTCATACCAGCACTGTCACGAGGAACAACACCCACCTAGTGGTCAGCCGCAGAAGCCAAAGGCAGAACGGCCGAAGCCAGCGTGGACCCAGAGGCCACGTTAAGGCGATAGAACCTGGAGAAGGTGCACGGCACCGTCCAGGATGCCGCTGCACAGATCTCAGACAACGGTACCCCTCTCATTGCCGCCCAGGAAGTGGCCACACCCCTGGTGGAATGACAGACAACGCCTGAAGGGGCAGGTCTACCTGCCACGTCATAAGCCTGTTTGATTGCTTCAACAATCCAGTGGGAGAGACGTTGCTTCGACAGGGCACGGCCCTTGTGTGCCCCCCTGTAGCACACAAACAACTGCTCAGAGCGTCGAAAGCTCTGTGTTGCCTGAAGGTACAGCTGCAACGCCCGGACTGGGCACAGCAAATTAGCCCGCTCCTCCAGCCGGGACTCAAACGGGGGAGGATGGTATGCTGCCAATTCTATGGCCTGATTGGCATGGTAAGGGGGTAACACCTTTGGCAGGAAAGGGACATTTGGCCACAGGGTCACTCCTGAGCTGTCTGCCTTCCACCGAAGGCACGTAGGACTGACTGAAAGGGCGTGGAGCTCGCTCACACGCTTGGCAGACGTAACAGCCAACAGAAAGGCGGTCTTCCATGACGTCGTCCTCAAGGACCCCCCTGCCATAGGCTCAAAGGGTGCCTCGCCCAAGGCCTGCAGGACCAGCGGCAGGTCCCATGCTGCTGCACGCTGCACTCTGGGGGGGGGGGGGGGGGGGGGGGGGGGCGCAGTCTCCTGGCACCCCGCAGAAACTGTGCCACCCAGTAATGCGCTCCAACTGGTCTACCATCGATGTGGCCATGGTGGACAGAAATAGCCGCTACGTGCACCTTCAAGGTCGAGGCCGCCCGGCCCGCCTCAAACAGATACTGTAGGTACCGCAGTACCATTTGTAACGGACAGGAGATCGGGTCAAAACCCCCGTCCCTGCACCAGGAGGAGAAAGCGGCCCAGCAATGCGAATACACCCTTCTTGTGGAAGGAGCTCTAGCATTCTGCAAGGTCTCACATACCGAGGGCTCAAGGTGCGTCAAGAATGACCCTTCCCTCTCAACGGCCAGGCCCAGAGTTGAAGGAGGCTCGGAGAGGGATGCCATACCTCCCCGCCCAGCTGGGACAGGAGGTCCGACCGTACTGGGAGCTGCCAAGGCTCCCCGTCTACAGGCTGAGGAGCGTGGAGAACCAAATCCTCGAGGGCCACTTGGGCGCCACCAGGAGGACCCTGTGACCCGATAATCTCACCCTGTGAAGCGTGGGCATCACCAGGGGAATCGGAGGGAACGCATAAAGGAGGCCTCTCGGCCAAGTGTTGGCGAGAGCGTCCATCCCGAGCGGGGCACTGGTCTCTGCCAAGGAGAACCACAGTGGACAATGAGTCGTACACTCCGAGGCGAACAGATCCACACGGGCTTCCCCGTATCGATCCCAAATCATTCGCACCACCTGGGGGTGCAACCGCCAGTCCCCTGGGGGCAGCTGCCGGCGTGAGAGGGAATCCGCCACCACGTTGGCTCTGCCAGGGAGGTGCATTGCCCTCAAGGAGGCCAATTGAGGATGAGCCCACATCCACAATCTCCGGGCCTCGTTCAAGGAGTCCAGCGACCTGGTTCCCCCCTGGTGGTTGACATGAAACACTGTCGAAGTGTTGTCTGTCCGGACGAGGACATGCTTGCCCCTGAGAAAGGGCAAGAAGTGCCTCAGCGCCAAGTAGACAGTCCGGAGTTCTAGGACATTGATGTGCCGTCCCCGCCACAGAGGGCCCCAAACCCCCTGGACTGACCTCTTCTGCCATACCGCACCCCAACCCTGAGGTGAGGCATCTGTTGTCACCACCTCTCGCCTCGAAGGGACTGAGCCGAGAGGAACACCGTGCAATAGAAAGGTGCTGTCCCGCCACCGGTGGAGATGAATAAGGCACTGGTGTGTAACCTTGACCTTGACCCACCTGTGAAGGCGAGGGTCCATCTGGAGGCTGTTGAACCACATCTGCAGGGGGCGCAGGTGCAGCAGCCCCAGAGGTGTCACAGCCGAGGCCACCGACAGCATCCCCAGCAGTCGGAGCCATGCGTGGACGGGCAACCTCATCCCGAGGCGGAAGGACCGTAGCAGGTCCTGAATCCGCTCTGCCCGCTCTGCAGTAAGGCGTGCCTGCATCGATACGGAATCGAGGGACAGGCCGATGAAGGTGGTCTGCTGCGTAGGACGCAACAAGCTCTTCTCCCAATTTACCGACATGCCCAGAGCCTCGATATGTGTGAGGACCCTGGATGTCATCAGCTCCGCCTCCTGGAGCGAGGGGGCGCATATAAGCCAGTCGTCCAGATATGGGAGAATCTTTACTCCCGACAGGCATAGCGATGTCAAGGCCGCCCTCATGCATCTGGTGAAGATGCGAGGAGCCAGGGACAGGCCGAAAGGCAGGACGGTGAACTGGTAGGCGTGGCCTTGAAAGGCAAAACTGAGAAACCGTCTGTGGTCTGGGTGTATTGGGACGTGAAAGTAGGCGTCCTTGAGGTCTATGGAGGTGAACCACTCCCCTGGAGTGACAGATTGAAGGACGTCGCGTGTACGCAGCATCCGAAATGGGAGGACCTTCAGGTACTGGTTCAGACCCCGAAGGTCCAGCACAGGCCGAAGAGAAGTGTCTTTCTTCGGAATGAGGAAGTATGTTGAGTAAAACCCACTGCTCTGTGTATGTGGGTGAACTCTTGTGATGGCCTTTTTGTCCAAGAGTTTGGCTATCTCTTGTGACAAACACAGGGACCTCCCGGGGTCTCCGACTGAGGTTTCCCTGACCCCGGAGGGTGGTGGGGGCCGGCGGCGGAACTGCAACCTGTAGCCCTGGGACAGTGTTTTCAAAACCCATACATCCTGAGAATGGGCTGCCCAATAGGCCAGGTGCTGATGTGAAAACCTGCCCACCGCCGGCCCGAGGCCCTCATAGAGTGCCTCGAGGATTATTTGGGGGTTTGGGGGGACGCTGGTGTTGCCCCTGCACCCGCTGAGACCGGCGAGGTGGAGGGTGTGCGCCCCTGGGCTGACGCCCACCACCCCCAGCAACCCGGCTGTGCTGCCAGGGCTGCGGAGGGGGGCTCGGGGGATGTGAGCGGCGCAGGTCTTGTGCGCCCGGTGTCCTGGAGTGCTGAGCTGGGGGTCCCATGCTCGCACTCCGACGACCCCAGGCCTCTGATGCCTGACCCGACTGCTTCCTGCGCTCCAACGCCTGTTCTGCCTCTGGCCCAAACAACTGGCCCGGCACTACCGGAAGCTTCCGTAGCGTCTGCCTGCAATCGTCAGACATGGGTGCCTGCGCCAGCCACACCTGACGCCGCGTCACCACCAGGGTGGACATCAGGCGGCCAAGCTCTCTGGTCATCAGCCCGAAGGCTTGGAGCGCAGCGTCGTTCGTGTCACCCAACTCCCCGCCCTCATGCTCCGACTGCAACATCTGGGACTGGGCGAGGAGGAGCACGGAGAGGGAGTTCCCAATGCGAGCCATGCGGCCTGCCGCATCATAAGCCGTCGAGAGAAGGCTATCTGTTACCCGGCACTGAGGCCTAGGACAGCGGGCCTTATCTTTGAGCGCCTCATCTGGTGAAAGGACCAGTGAGGCGATACACGGGTCCACGGGAGGCATGTGAACCAGGCCATGTTGCTCCGCCTGGCGCATGGAGGCCAAAGTCCTCGCATCCTTGCCATGGTAGGCAAACGCCTTTGGATCTGCCCAGCAGCGCCGCAGCTCCTGCAAAAAAGCAGGCGAGGGCGGGACATCAAAGGGCGGGGCTACAGGAGTCCGGCGAAAGAATGGGTTGCTCGCCGGTTGGGCAGCGGGCGCATCATCCAGCCCGACCTTAGCCAGGGCCGCACCTGCCTGCAAAGGGCAGGGGCCCTCTCCCAGCTCAGTGCTCCCAGAGCTCCTGAGGGATGTCTCCGAGCCAGCCTCTGCCTGTATGCTAGCTGGGTCAACCACCAGACACGGCAGCTCAGGGGAGGGATACTCGCCAGAGCTAAACACACTGTCACGGCCTTGAAACATAGAGTTTGAAGCCCTGGTAGACATAGCATCGTCTCCACAATCTGACTCCCAGGGGACCGCCAGAGGTGGGGAGGGCAGAGCCCGCTCCCTCACTAAGGCCTTAAGCTGCTCCAGTTCAGCCCGTAAATCCTCCATCTCACTGCGTGAGGGAGCATCCTTCGCCTTCTTCTGCGTAGGGCCACTGCGCTCGTCATGGGGCCCCGCTCTGCGCTTGTCCCGGTGCTTTTTGCGGGAACCTGCACTGACATGAGCGGGCCCAGAGGGTGGGAGGTCGCTCCTAAAGAGGAGGCCTTCCACCTGACGCAGCCGGTCCTCTCTCACCGAGAGCGGCAAAATGCTGCAGTTGATGCAGGGGTCGGAGAGGGCCTCCCTCAGGTGCCCCACCCCCAGACACTGGGGGCACAATTCATGGCCATCCTCTACCAACAGTAGAGTGCCACACGATGTACAAGCCATCATCGCTTCCTCCAAAAAATAAAAGGGTCAAGTTAGGAAATCTGGGCGAGAACCGAGACTCGATCAGAACATCTAACAGACTCCTCACACCACTTTTTTTAATCCAAACAATTCAGTGTGGAGCCAGGTAATCCAAGCGAGAACTGTGGTCGCCACAGAACGCGTCCGGAACCTCTGGACTAGCTTTTTTTTTTTTTTTTTTTTTTTTAATATATATATATATATTTTTTTTTTTAATTTATATATATATATATTTTTTTTTTTTTAAAGCTTAAGTAAAAAAATACTTACCAAGCCAGGCTAGGAACCAACAGACAAGAGCAGTGGGTGGACCACTGAACGCGGCTGGGACATCTAGCATGTGGAGGAATCAGCTCAGCACAAACAATTCAAGACCGTTTGTGTGGCTGGGGAGCGAGCCAGCCCGAGACACGGGCGCTCGAATCCTCCAGATGGAAAAAGGGAGAGGTAAGATGGCTTGACAGCCACAGCCTTAGAGGGCACAACGTGCGCTCCGACCAAGAGTCACAGGCAGGCTGTCAAACACCACCAACCAGAGTTGAGCTTACCTCCCCGAACCTGCAGAAAATATAGATCCGAAACACGGATCTACGGAGCGATTAACCAGCGATGTACGTCAGGTTAACAGCGAGAAGATTCAAGAGGCCGGATGTAGTCTACCGGGCGGTATTTATAGATGCACAGGTAGCCTACACGTCACTCACATGACACTGTTGTTATTAAATCTCGACCTGCGCGGAGCGCGAGGAGACATATCCACTCTGTTTACTGCCACTGGCAGTCTGGAAGGAATGAAACAGAACCACCATTGCAACACACCCACTGAACTGGGCTGGTGGGACATGGGCTTTGTTCAGGTTATGATGAACTTCAACCTGAAATCCATTTTCACCAATTGTATTTTGCTTTGTCACTGTCTCACAATGGTTCTGTAGATTGACCAGTCGATATAGAGGCACAAATAATCCATGCTTTACACCAGGACAACAGGGTGATGACACCATATATTTAATCGTATCTAAGCCTGAGGATTTTTATGGTAGAATACTGTCTTTTTTTTTTCTTTTGCCACTGGGTGTCATTTGGACAGAACATGTTGGTAAGACACCTGTTGATCAATGCAAACTTTGTCTTGTGCATGAGCAACAGCAAGGAAATAGTACTGGAGTTGAAGGGAGAAGATGTATTATTAACACCAGCAATTATACCAGCACAGATATTTTCCTTGACACACAGAATGGTTGGCTTGATACAATGACTCACAGATTAAATTTTTGATTGTTCACCATCCATGTGGCAACACGACCGACCAACCTCTTCACATAAAGAAAGATAATTCACTTATCAGACAGGGTATTATAAGTCTCTAAAGGGCCTCTGTATGTAAACAAATACTTATAAAAACAGCTGTGCAGTTTGTAATTAGGATCAATGCTAATAAGGCCAGGGGAAACGGGCAGAACCTGGTGAAAAAAATGAAGGAGGAGCTTAATTGCCTTCTGCTACCTTATAAGAGATGACTACTACAGTCCCCTCAGCCTCTGGTCCGTCATCAGCCCCGAGGCCGGTTTTAGGGGGGGGGAGAGGGGTGGGCTATGCCCACCCAAACGTGCCTCCTACCCACCGGCGTCTCCGTCCCGACGGCGGCAAGAGCGGATGGCGGAGCGCTGCAGGCTGCAGGAGCCCCAGAGACTTGCGACAGGACCTCTCCACCCTCCCGGAGAGGGCATGCCACCCTTTTTTGGTGGAGAAACATGGCCTCGGATTTGGAGGTGCTGAGCGCAGCCCTGCTGCAGTATGGTAAAACTATGGTATTTGTTTGAGGTGGACGTGGTACCAAAAAAATGACATTATAGTTTAATCACTGTTTAATTTAAAGGGGACCTATTATGAAAAACACGTTTTCTCTTGCTTTAACATATATAAAGTGGTCTCCCTTCAGCCTGCCAACTCAGAGAAGGGGGAAAGCAACCAAATTTTGCAGTGTCTGTACAACCGCCTGGATGAGCCGTCCAGTGTGATGTGACTGGCACTAAAGCTTCTGCATACCAGGATTAGTTCCTCTTTAACTGAAAAGTCACACGTGTGACCTTTTTAACCCCGATGTCTGTTACCTCCGTATGTTTTCTGTTTTCTTCCAATTGTCCATTGTCTACCGTATATGGTCATTTTCCTGTCAAATTCTCAATAAAAAGTTTTAAAAGCAATGGGTCACATAGGTCAAATGCCTTCCTGACTAAAACGGGAAGTCTGAACCGATGCACCAAAAGACAATGGGACAGTTGTCCCAGGACAGTCGACCCCCCGAGTATACTCAGGAAGTGGCTGTCCTGTCATCTGTTAACAGAGCATGTGACAGTTCATAAGGACAGAAACTAGTTCAAAAGTTTGATTAATCTCACAGTCCCACTGGGAGGAGACCCTGGGGAAGACCCAGGACCCGCTGGAGAGGCTATGTCTCTCGGCTGGCCTGGGAACACTTCGGACTCCCCTCGGACGAGCTGGAGGAAGTCTCTGGGGTGAAGGAAGTCTGGGCATCTCTGCTAAGACTGCTGCCCCCGTGACCCGGTAACGGATGAGCGGAAGAAAATGGATGGATGGATGGATGGATGATATAACTAGTGGCTTTGGTAATGATTTGTGCGGATGAATTTGGACGCAGTTGGAGTTTATAAAGAGTTTTTTTCAGGTAGACCAGTTATGCAGGAGCTTCATTGGTTCCCAGTAATATTCCCTCTCCAAAATAAAATATTATTGTTCAACTACAAAGCTATCTGAAGCCTTGATCCTCAGTACCTTGCAGATCTCATGTACATACCTACCTGTGACCTTATATCCTCATCATCTATTCGCCTCACTGTTCCTTCTTCTCACTTCATGTGGACCAGAGCATTCAGTCGGTCTGTATCCGCAACTATGGAACCTATTCCCCCCCGATCTTTTCTAAAACTGATTCAATAACTCACTGTAATTTAATCAAAACTCATCTGGTTAGGCTTTCCTACTTACCCTCAGAGAATCAGAGAGCCCAAACAATGGCACAAATAACGATATTATGCTATGACCATTATCCATACTTGTATATTTATGATCACTGCATTATCTAATTAACATCTGTGTCTGTATTTTATTGTTTTTATTTTACATTCTGCTTTTATCGGTACGGGGACTATGAGTGTAATGAAAGGCACGAATAAATAAAATGTCTTATTATCATTATTAATAGGCTATTTTAACTTGTCCAAGCTGATGCTCACCTATGACAGAATTATCAAAATTAGATTTTATTTATTGTTACTTAGAGTAAATTTCTAATCAATAGATGTACATTATGTACATATTATAGTGTACATATAGATTCCGCACAATATGACAACTCAATGAGAAAATCTGAAAATCTTAAACCTTAAACTTGCCAACCACATATCAATATGTTCAAGTGTAATGACTAGAAGTGGTGCTGTTATAAAAGGAAAATTATTTTGTGTTGTTCTATCTGCCTTTTCACTTCACTTTGTTGAAATATAAACCAATTATCATAACCCACATTTGACATAATATAAACTATATCAAACTATAAGTCAACATCAGAATTTCTTAGGGCTTGCTTTGTATGAGTCAAAGTAAATATGTTCAAGATTAGTTCAATCTTCATCATTCTCAAATTAAAGATGACTCTTTCCTTCCCTTAAAAATTACATTTTTGACATTCAAATCATACAAAGCAGTCATATAACATTTATCCAGCAGCACTACTCTACTGGATAACCTTTACAATGTTATGTTAAATGTCTTGGTATCATGATGGCTTGCCTTTTAATATATCACTTTAAACAAATACAAATAAAAAGCTTTTATTTTAAATGATGAGCATTTCACTTAGCATTTGTATAAGCTTGTCAAAATATTCAACTATAGTTTGAATCAAACAATGCAAATGCTGCACACATAAGAGTCAGTGAAAATGCTCCTGATAGCACTCTGCCGTGGCTGTTTTTTGTCAGGTTTGATGAGGTTTAAAGGTAATCCTCCTTTGAGTGTTGATATTCAGTCAACTGAACAGATCTGGCTGGCTGCAGCACAGAATTTATTTACCTGATATAACCATCTTATCTCCTCTCTATAATGTTTCATGAAAGCATCTTTTTAGCTGTAAACTCGTTACCCAAAAAGTAACCAGAGCTCAGCCCTTTTCTGAGTTCTTGTTAGTCATTAATACATCTGAAATCTTCTCCACAGCAAGTCTCACTTTTAGTCATTATATTCTTGAACTCATGGTTTCTTGAACTGCAATCCTCTAGATAGAGATCGCAATTTTTTTAGAGCGTCTCTCCTACTTTGGGGGTCACTTGGCCCCACGCTTGTCTTCACTAGATACATTTCCACAAGTGGGAGTTCCAGGTAGATTTTTCAGGGCCTTCAATCACAAAAACCCAAGAAGCATCCACCGTTTACGTGTTACTTCTTCTCTGCTAACTTTTGCTGCATTATTCCTTTTTTTGTGTCATTGTATGCTGCTGGCCGTGTGCGAAAAAAATGTGCATTACCGCCACTTCATCACCATCAAATGTTTCTTGTGTGGTGCTGCACTGTAATAGAGACACACTGGCTACAGCCATTGGAGATATCTTTGAGTTTGATGTTGAGATGTCCAACCCATACCTGACATAGCTGTTCCCATATACTTTTCCAGCCAATAGATTACGGCGTTCTGTAAACACCCTACCTGCATATATCTTACGTTCTGCTCTCATCTGCAGGATTTTCTTAGCATATCTTAGCAAAGCCTGCTCCTGAGGCCTTGTTTGGTGTAGTAGGTCGGAGCCTCTGGTGCTGCTTTGTTCAAGCTCTTTTCTTGTTTTTCCTGTGGTTAGTACCTCTGTACCCTCCTTCTGCTTCATGTACATGTACAGTCTCCGGGACCTGAACTTCTATCTCTTCCTGTGGCCAGGATATTACACCATGGTATCTGATTGCATGTTCATAGATCTTCAGGTCCTGCATTGTTTGTAGCCACTTGGTTGTAGCTGAATTGTGACAACTTCTTCATAACAAGCATTTGCACGTGGGATCCTAAGGCATTTGCATCTGTTCTGAACTTCTTCTGTGTTGCTTTTTGGTGCTTCAACCCCTTCTATTATGATTACCCCCCAAACCCTGATCTATCTCAGATGTTGCAACTGTATCCTAGTAAGGTGGATCAGTGAGTCAATATCATAATCAGTTTTGGCATACAGCTGTCTTGGCATCATTGATTGAAAATATGTGGCTAACGATTGCTTCACTTCAGAACTGAGCCACTGTTTGTGAAGATCTGGTTGTTGGGGCTTCAGGACTTTGAACAATAGACAATGTTCATAAACTTTTTAGTATTAGGTGTTTCATGATCATAGAAAGTATAGAACAGACAATGAAGATCCAATTATATGACTCAAAGTATTTAATATGGTAACCTTACAGAAAAACATTCAAACTGGATAACAAATACAATTTACAATTTAGTGTTGGTTATCACTTCCTTTTGGCAGAAGCTTTGACAGAAGGGGGGAAGGGCTATAATGGTATAATGGTATAATGGCTTCTTAAAACCAATTCAAATTGATTCTATGTTCTTGTTTGTCTAAGATAAATTGCTCCTTTAGAAAACTGAGAAAATGTGCCTCCAACAACAGGATTAACCAAGTATTTCATATATTTGTACAGTCTACAATTATTAGACAATTGTTAAACATGTTGCTCTCTCAGGGAGATTATAGTCTAATTTAAATATGAACATTTTTCATGTCAAGGTCATATTTTGATAAATAAAAGGCCCAGTACAACATTCATCACACATCACTGGTATGGCAAGGGTGTGAAGTGGGTCAGCTAGTTTTAACTCAATATGGTGGCCTCGTAATAAGGGTTTCAGCAATGAAAAATGGCTAATCTTTCAAAGAATGCAAGCACCCTTACTGTTATTTACTGTGAGATAAATCCAAGATTGTCATTATGAAAATAAAAAACTATCAGAATAGGAACAGAAGTCACCAGACAGGCCATTCCCTGAAGGAATTTAGGGGGGGGTTGTCTGCTTTGTTAACAGCTGACCAGTGTCTTTAGACACATCTGTGCAAAGCCTCACAGATTTCTTGTTTGTCCAGAAGGTGCTCATTTATTGACCCTTCATGTTGTTTCAAGACGTTTAAGCTGACTTAAAGGTTAGCTAGGTTTAGTTGGACCATCTGATAACACGAGACCCCCATGAAGTTTGGCCTGGTGACTTCTGGTTTGTAAATAACCCAGTGTTTTTAAAAACCATCTGTTCAAACCTCCAACAACAGGTCCTGTTTTAGTTGACCTCTTGACTCTTTGTGTTTTAAGGATGTCTGTTTGTTTCTTCATACTAAGCCTCTTTAACTGAAAAGTCATGTGTGTGACCATCTGTTTTTGTCAATTGTCCATCCACTGTCTACCATTGGTTGTCTTAACATAGCCAACGCCTGTCAGTTTTTCAATAAATACCTCCTACTAAGAAGGACCCAGCAAGCATTCCGTCGAGAGCCACAGAGAGAGAGCCGTGTTGCTCGACAGGGCTCCGACTTTGCTTCACTTCTGCGCAGAAGGCCTTTAAAAATCATTTCTGACAGTTTCCGGTGTCTTTTTCTAAGTTATTAATATTTTGATGACTTTTTAACCTAACATTTACATCCAAAACAAGACAGAAAATTTTGCAAGTTGACTGTTTGCTAGTTTGTTCACCACATCAACTCAACTAAGTATTTGTGTTGTTTTCATGTGTACCTTATTTACAAGATATAACAAATATGTCCAACCACAATACATAGCATAAGCTGTAGTTTGCAATTACACTGGGTGGCATTAATTAGGCATCCACTATAATTCTTTAGAGTCTGAGTAATTTTGACTTCAAGCATAACCTTCTGTAGCATGTTACCATTGCCAAACATGAGTAACATCGTTCCTCAGAAAACAGAAATGGAAAAACTAGATCAAGCATTTATTATGTCATTTTGGGACTCTGCAACTCATTTTTGAGTTCTCCCAATTTATTAATTAATTTATTTATTTTTTGAAAAGACTTTAAAAATGTAAAACACTGCAACAAAGAGACTATTTTTCTCCAAGTTTATTTCATAGTCTATTGTAATGGCTAGTGTGGGTTTTCCTTCTGTAACCCTCCCTCCCTGTTTGAAAACAGGGAAAACCTCTTATCATTTGTGTCCTTGCTGGTTTTTATCCTTTTTTGTTTGTTGTTTTTTGTTTTGTTTTTGTGATTTCCTCTCATGAGTGGGGCTTTTTGTTTGGATTTTTTCAAAACTGAAATTTGTTTTATTATGTATCCTGGTGTCTTCTGTCTCCTTTGAGTACTCCAACAGCAGTGTCGTGCCTTTCTTGAACAAACTGATCTGGACAACTGAATATTTCAAAGAGCTAGCGTGAATAGTTCGCCAATACGGATCTGCTTCTTTACGTTCTTTGCAGAGTTGAACGAGAGAGCTGATTTTTAGCCACTCTTGGTCACCGTACACATTTCTGGCTGGGTTTCTCAGCCAATCGTAGGCGTACTGTATGCCAGTTTGCAGTAGGCTACTGCTTAGAATCCTCTTGGGTTGCATGATGAGAATCCGTAAAAAGTATTGCATGGTTCAACCCCTAAACAACTCATTGATGCGGTTCTACTTACTGGTTTAAGTAGATTCATATAATTTATCCTTCAAAATATATGAGAATTTTATCTGGGAATGTATCTCTGTTCGTCGTTCAAACTTTCAAAGTATTTTCAAAGACTTGATTTAGCCATCTCTATGCAGAAGCACCACCTTCTGAAATTGTAGCTTTTTTTCTTTGGCTTCCTGTTAAATTCAGGATAGATTTCAAAATGATTCTCATCTCTTATAAATTCCTTAAGAGTCTACAGATTATCCTAACAGAGAACTTGGCTCAGACTGCCCTTCCTCATGGTTCCTCGGGTTGCTAAAAGTAGACTGCGGGAGGCAGAATCTGCAGTAATCAAACTCCTCTTGTTGTCGCCTCTATTTACTGTACTATAAGTTGTCCAGTTTATTGTTAAGGCTGGCTTGGGTGACCCATCCTTTAGTTACTCTGCTGTAGGCCTAGACTGCAGAGAAATCTCCCATGAAGCCCTGGGTACTTTCCTCTTCTGTCGGTGCTTTCACTGTATGTATGGTACCATTATTTCTGTTCTAACTGTGTGTTGGTCTGTTTTTTTCTTTTTTTTTTCCCACAGCAGGTATCACTTCCCAAGTGTGTGTGTTTGTGTTTTTACTGTCCTCTCACGTCCCAAACAATCAACAGATGGCTGCCTCTCCTGAGTCTGGTTCTGCTGGTGGTCTCGTCCTGCTATAAGAGACTTTTTCTTCCCCACTGTTGCTTTCCAACCAGTCCTCCGGATGAGAAATAGACTTGATGCAATTTGTTGGATTCCTTAGCTCAGCTGCTTTGAAGAAATTGCATTATATACATTTTTTTTTTAAATTAAAAGGACTCAGAGGAAAGACTTGTAACGAATTTGATTGAAGTACAGAAAGGATAAAATAGAATGTATAAAGTCTATAATTGTTTCCCCCTGTGTTTTTAATTGTGGGGGGTGGGGGGGGTGGGGGGGGGCTACTGAATCCTGCATTTACATAAAACCCAGTGTTTTTACAGCCTTTTGTAGAACCAAAACTGATCTTCCCACTTTTATAAATTATTCTGAGATACACTGAAGGTGAGTGACATATACCACGCACATCTAATGCTGCACCGAGCTCACATCCACTTTTCATGCAATTTATTCAAATGTGTTCATTTCACAGAGCTCTGTGATTTGAATAATATTCCAGCAAATTTAAAATGTTCACCAAGTTAGAAATAAATGACCATGTGAGGCGGGTACAGAATTTTCATACTTATGCATGAATGAGCTATTCCCTATTTATACCACTCAACTACCTCCTCTCTACTTCTTTGACAGAAACTGGGGTGAAGGATTGCTGCCGGAGAAGCATAACTATGACTCATTGGTCGCCTGTGATTATAGATGGAATGTACAGTTAAGGATATGAGACACTCAAATGACCTAAGCAGCTCTGCCAATTTGCTAGACATTTCAGTTATAAGATATGGGTTTGGAGGACAGGGAGTGCAAATCAAATCAGCTTCTTCTAAAACTGTGCAACAGGGAGAGAGAGAGAGAGAGAGAGAGAGAGAGAATTATTTTAGTAACTATTTTAATTTTTTTTTAATTATGGTAAGTAATCATGTTATCATGTTCTGCTAATCAAATATATTATCAGCAAGTGGGCATGTGTGAAATCAGACATTTTGGCAGTGTGCTGAGAAAAAAGTTGCTTTGTTGCAAAGAATCTGACTGAATCCAGGTGGCAAAAGGCTGGATCCAGAAATGTTTTGGTGATATTTATAATTTCCAAAACTAGTCTTTGTTAAATTTAGCAAATTAACTGTCTCGTTTGAGCCTTACATGAACTCCTATGCCTTTGCCTTCTCATTAAGCTAAAGGGCTTGATAGTTGTTCATCGACTGACCACAGGAGGCCATCTTCAAATGTGAGCCAATCATGTCAAATTGTTCAACTTTGCAGCCAAGAAGAAGCAAAAGTGTTGTAATCAAGTGACATTTTTTCCAGTAAGAGCAGTGGTTAGAAAATGTGTATTTTAGTCTATTTACGCATTAAGGCCATCCGCTATTGTTTTCCATTGCTTTTGTTGCTCCTTTATAATAGCAACAGTGTTTCATTTCTTCAGAAGCCTCCATTTATATATATGGGTCATTTGTTGAGAAGTAGGGCACATGCAATTTATCCATTGTAGAATCAGTGAATCTGTGATCAATCTCATGGTCTTTTGAATAAATCCGTGGGCGTGTTTTTACCTGGATTACTTACACCTGGCTTGACAAAGCCTCACTTCCTGAGCCTGGTTTCGCCTTTGTGAAATGGATAAAGCCAGGATAAAGTGATTGCGCTATGTCAAGCCTGGATTTATCTCTTAACCTGGATTTCTTAATCCTACTTTTGTGAAACAGCCCTCTGGTCCATTCCAGCTTTGTTTGTTTTTTCAAGTCCATTGTTGATGTCTGAAATTTACATAATTCTGTATACGAACTGTGGTCACTACCAGCTTTGCTAGGACTTTCTCCTGGCGTGCTGCTTTCTCTACAATGCATTGTCTGTTGGTTGTCAATTGTCTTTTGTTGGTCTGGCAATTCAAATTATGTATAAAAAAAGAGAGAAAGAGAGAGAGAGCTGTATACAAAAGAATACATAGGCTAAATATGGTTTGATGAAGAGAAGTGATTTTTGAACTAAATCTACACTTTTTTAAGTTTACACATGCTGACATTTTTCTGGACAACAGGAGTGCGCATTATCTATGTTCATATTGGACTAAACTTTTTTTTTGCTAAAGATCGAATAGTTTCGCAGTTGTTTTAATGGCTGAACCAGAAGTAGACTGCATGCTCCAATCATCACCGACTAAATGTATTATTTCTATGGCAATATGTGTTATAAGTGATGAGAGTAGTACATAAAAATATTTGAGCATGTTACTTATTGTACAAAGCTGTCAATAATGTAAAAGGAAGAACAAACAGTAATTAAAGCTGCAAGCAGCGATGAACGGCCCTCGCGCGTGCAATTTCCACCAATAAAGGTCAAGGACTCAAAACTAAGTCCGATGACACCACCCATGACTTTTTATGCCAAACCATTCAAAAGTTATGGCAGAAAATAGGAACTATCAAATATCGACCAATCAGAAGAATGGGCGGGGCTAATTTGCACCAATTAAGGTGAAGGAGTCAAAACCGAGTCCGGTGACACCACCCACGACTCTATGTCATACCATTCAAAAGTTATGCCAGAAAATAGGGACTATCAAATATCGACCAATCAGAAGAAGGGGTGGGGCTAATTCATGCCAATGAAGGTCAAGTACTCAATACCGAGTGCGATGACACCACCCACGACTCTCTATTGGCCCTTTTGCACTAGTACCGCCTCAGCCCGGCTCGGCTCGGCGCGGCTCGTCGCGGCTCCACCCGTTTTGTCCCCGTTTGTTTTTCCACACCCAGGTGAGCAGTGAACGGGTTGGGGTGAAGCTGCTGTGACGTACTCGATTGCCCAACCGCTTTGTTCGTATCAACGCTGATGAGAAATCAGCTGGAGCGAGCGGCTGAGAAAAAAACAGCCTGTCTACATTCCTTTTTTAATTTTCTCGTCAGCCACCAGGTTTATGAACATCTGCACCTCAGAGTTGGATCACCAAACAGACGTTTGTGCTGTATAATAAAATCGCCGGGAGCCGCGAGTCGCTCTCGCGCTGACTCCCGCTTCCTGATTCAAACGTCTGACGGCCCCGCCCCCGACCAATCAGTGGCGTGGAGGGTGATGACGGCCCCGCCCCCCGACCAATCAGTGGCGCGGAGGGTGATGACGTCAGAAATAGTTCCGGCTCAGCCCGGTTAGAACCTCGCCAGAATGGTTACAGAAAAAGTATCTGCTTGGAGCTGCTCTACCCGCCTCAGCCCCTAGTGCAAAAGCGCAAGACGGGGCCGTCGCGGGTAGAAGCGAGCTGAAGTGGTACTAGTGCAAAAGGGCCATATGTCAAACCATTCAAAAGTTATAGCAGAAAATAGGGACTATCAAATGTTGACCAATCAGAAGAAGGGGCGAGGCTGCTTCAGGCCAATGAAGGTCAAGTACTCAATACCGAGTCCGATGATACCACCCACATGTCTTTATCACAACCCATTCAAAACTTATGGCAGAGAATAGGGACTATCAAATATCAACCAATCAGAAGAAGGGGCGGGGATAATTTGCACCAATTATGGTCAAGGACTCAAAACCGAGTCTGATGAAACCACCCACGACTCTATGTCAAACCATTCAAAAGTTATGGCAGAAAATAGGATCTATCAAATATCGACCAATCAGCTACTAGTATCACTTCCTGTTTAACGTTGAAGTTTCACGCGGCACCATGGCCACGCCATTTCACGAAAACTCACGATTTTGATAACTTTTCATGGTTAACTTCTTTTGTGTCTCCTGAGCGAGTTTTATGTCGAACGGACGATCCTGCTAGGAGGAGTTCGTTAAAGTACGACACGTGAAAATGGCATAAATTGCACCAAAATTACACAATTGATTAAAAATTACCGACTTCCTGTTTGGTTTCGGCCATGGCGCCAAGAGACTTTTCTCTACAATGCAACATGATACAGGTGTGTACCGATTTTCGTGCATGTACGTCAAAGAGTATTGTGGGGCTTGAGGCACGAAGTTTCTAGGGGGCGCTGTTGAGCCATTAGGCCACACCCATTAATGCAAACCATTAAATATAACATTTTTCGCCAGGCCTGCGTGCAAAATTTGGTGACTTTTGGGGCACGTTTAGGGATCAAAAAGGCCCTCATTTCGTCGGGAAAAAAAACAAATTCCTACAGATACAATAGGGCCTTCGTACTGTCAGTGGTCGGGCCCTAATTAGTTGGACATCAAGATATTATCAGTAATAATCAGCCAAACCAAAACCAAACAACTTTGAAATTGTGTCTCAAAATTGGCCTATTACAGTAACTCCACAGGTCAACTTGAAGTCAGTATCAAATCATTTTTAAAATCATTACTCTAATCTGATAAAACCCTGGTCATCTCATCTGACAAAAATCACAATCCCAAAGAAGTTGAAGACGATGTCTGTGCAGTGATTTCTGCTATATCTACAGAAGAAAGTTATTTTTCTCACACAGTCTACAGCATCCCTCCATACTCTGTACTCCAGACACTGTCCATGAGCAAGCAACTCACAGGCACTGCTGCCTTTAATGGAGCAGAGAAGAGGCAGGAACAGGAGTTCCTGCTGCCCTGGAGCCCCGGGGAGACCTCACTCTTCTGGGCAGTACTGGAGATGCTTTTTTCAAAGAAATACAAAAATTACTGGATTTTTCTGCAGGCACTTCATTATAAGTTGCTGAGGGGCCTGAAAGTAGTTAAATATGATGACCAAATATTCAGACTGACAAAGTGACAGACCTCTTTTGTGCTGCATCATCATCGGTTGTGATTTTGTCTTTCACTATGGAAGTTTGGTGTGAGAGTGTATTGAAAATGTGAAAAAAGTGTCTAAAAGCTTTGGATTTACATCAGAAACATCAGATTTAGACATTCAAAAGACCCGAGTATGTATGTCTTGTCAATATTAACAGGACGAAAAATAATGAATATAATAATTTGAAAAGAAGATGTTTTATTTGTGTGGCCAACATCATTGATTTAATTTATTCAGTAATGTTACCAACTTCTGTTTTTGGTTCATATCCCAGCTGCAG
Organism: Cololabis saira; assembly: GCF_033807715.1. Taxonomy (NCBI): domain Eukaryota; kingdom Metazoa; phylum Chordata; class Actinopteri; order Beloniformes; family Belonidae; genus Cololabis; species Cololabis saira. Next base: position 12,433,951 of record NC_084587.1, on the reverse strand, counting down.
TCTTTCGGATTTTGCATTTTCTATCTGTACTTGCATTGGTTTTCTTCAGGGGGCTTTGGTTTCCTCTCAAAGTGCAATTATTGGTGAGTTTAATTAGACATAGGTGTGAGCTGTAGCGGAGCCAGAGGGGGGGGCGAGGGGGCGGGCGCCCCGGGGCCCACAAGCTCATAGGGCCCAATGATAGGGCCCTGTTTTGTGTGATACGTTCATATATATAATCGTAAATTGTTGGCTATAATTACGATAAAATGTGCATTGTGCGGCCAGTGTAGGCTAATTTTTCCGCGTTAATTTATGCAGCGTTAATTCGACTCAGAGCCTACGCCGTAGGGTATGGCGAAGCCTACGCCGTAGGGTACGCGGCGATGCGCACGTACGTTGCGCGTCGCCGCTTACCCTACGGCGTAGGCTCTGCGTTGGTGTAACGCAGAACCATAAATCAGCCTTAACAATTACAGCCAATTTGCCGACTCGGCAAATTTGCTGCCATGAAGGAGATGAGCGCTAAACTTTAAAAGAGGACTAAGCATATACAAAGTTTTATGGAAGAGTCAATTGCCAATGGTGAGTCAGTGTAACCTTCATAAATAAATTATTTACCAGAATGTTGTGGTAGCTTTGACCAGCTGCCTATTTGAATGAGCTTTGTGTTGTTGTCAACTAGACCGCCGAGTCTATTCTCTGTTATAGAGCTCAGAAATTATGTTATAGGCCGCTGTGTCTATATCTATCTAAATAGATTGTGTAATTTTAGACCAGTTATGTTTTTTTTTTTTGTATTTAAGCTGTATCAAAGATGGAACTGAGTCAGTCCGTGACTATCAGAGTTTTCAGAGCCATGTGATTGACAGCTGTCAGGCCTATGTGTGTGTGTGTTCTTCTGAACAAGTTTGTGACTTTACTCTGCTTTCTGAGGCATAGGCCTATAGGCTTGCTTGGCTCCATAAAAGTGAGAATAAATGTTGTTTGAGGGGTAGGATGAGGTGTTGTTAAACGTTAAAATGACTATCATAAGGGCCCATCGAGAATGCTCCGCCCCCTCTGTACTGAGATCCACGCTCCGCCACTGGGTGTGAGTGGGAGTATATGCCATTAGTTTTCTATTATAGACAAAACATAGTACAGATAACTTTTTTTAGATAAACATATAGACCAGGGCAAGTAAGTTTTGTAAGTATTTTCGGAGCAACTGGATGTAGGGCCAGAACATCACATCAATCAGGACAACATGATTTTTTTCTAGTAAACAAAACTTTTTTCACCTTATCTATAGGCTACTATTATATCTTGTACAGAAAAAGTAATTTAAGAAAGTAATTCATTTAAATAAAGTAACTTGAATTTGCTACACTGTTATTAGTGTGTTATTACTGCTTTACGCCAGTCTGTGGCTGCGTTATGAAACAGCTTATAATAGTAACTTGGTGATAATAAGCCTGCTGTCTTTAATCAGCGACTTGTTACACAGACTGTCTTTTAAGACATGAATGTGTTATCAGCAAACTATTTGCCCTCTCCACACATTCAATAATAAATTTGAATAATTTCCATTTTGAAAATGACTACTTCTTAATGTATAACAATTTTATGGACATCAGGATGGGCTATCCGTTAGTAACGTATTGCTGCGTTACATCCGAATGTTGTTATTGTTTGTATGCTATTGTGTGCACAAAGACATTAGCAAACATTGCTAGCAAGTCAAAATGTCACTGTCCAAAGCACTGAAGAGGAAAGTTGACAGCGAGGGAAGGACATACAAAGAAGAGTGGAAAGAGAAGTATGCTTAGATCCTACCTGATTTTATAAATGCCAAGCCTCTGTGTCTTATCTGCAACAAAGTTGTTGCAGTTTGCAAGGAATACAACATCCGACGGCACAACGAAACAAAGCATGGCACCTTCAAAGTGGCCTATCCACTCCAGACAGGGGCAAGGAAGCAGAAACTTGAAGCACTGACAGCAAATTACGCGCACAGCAGCAAGATCCTGGTACGAGGCCTCACAGCGCAACAAAAAGTGACAAGTGCTTCCCTTAAAGCAGCATGGGTGATCGACCAGCACAACAGACCATTCCCTGACGCAGAGGTTTTTAAAGAGGTAATGGTGGCAGTTTTGGAGGAGCTGGCTACTGATAAGTCAATGGATGGCGTGATTGCCTCAGTGAAACAGGTGCCTATGTCTGCAAGGTCCACTACCCGACGCATAGACGCACTGTCGGATGCTGGGCATGGAGTTATTTTCAGTGGTCTGAGTCGGGCCAATTACTTTTCTATGGTCATTGATGAGAGCACAGACAACACAGATGTGAGCCAGATGTGTGTCCATGTTAGATATTTTGATGGGAAGAAGTTCAAGGAGTTGCTGTCTTTAATTCCATTAGAGTGGAACACCACCGGAGAAATTTTATTTACCAAACTGGAGGAATTGTTCAGGATGCATTCATTGTCAATTGAGAAAACCAAGCTCATCGTGACAGACGGGGCACCTGCCATGGTTGGAAAGCACAGAGGTCTGGAGAGCAGATTGAAGGAGATCGCACCCCAGATGCATGGATTGCATTGTTTCATTCACCAGAGTGTCCTGTGCGCCAGGCTCAGTTGTGACCTAAAGGGGGTTATGGATAAAGTGATCCGCTGCACTAATTTTATCAGGGGTACATTAAGCACTCAGCATCGTCTTTTCCGACAACTTGCGCCTGAGTCAGGCGATGCCACTTACGATGACCTGCTGCTCCACGACGTGCGCTGGTTAAGTAAAGGCAAAGCGCTGGAGCGCTTCTGTCCACTACTGGATGAGGTCAAGGCTTTCCTGAGATTAAGCAAGACGCAAGCTGTAGACGACCCCCTTTCCTTTCTACAAGATGAAAAGTCTATGTCCAATGTAGCATTTTTAACTGATATTTTTGGCTATCTGAACCAACTTAACCTGAAGCTACAGGGGAGAGGCAAAACCATAGTGGACATGGTTGAAAAGGTTGAATTGTTCACCAGGAAACTGGAGTTGTTCCAGTCAGACCTATTAACTGGCAGGCTCCTGTACTTCAGTACACTAAAATCACAGGCACAGGGACAAGTGACTGGACTGATGGTGGATTTCATCAAACAGCTAAGGGCCACATTCAAGTCCAGGTTTGACGACTACTCCATCCCGAGGGACATCATCGCTTTTGTCCTGCGACCCTCTGACTGTCCGAATTGAGGATTTCTCCTCCCTGGCTAAAGAAACCATCCCCTCGTTGGATGAGGCTGCATTTCAAATGGAGCTTATTGATTTCCAAACCACCTCCCAAAATCGTGACTGAAGGGAGATGCCAGTTTTCCCATGAAGTGAGTACTCTTTTAAGCCTTTCATTACTGTTTTTAATAGCTATATGTTGCTTTATTTAATTTAAATAGTAATTTATTTTCGCTTTCTCCTTTTTTTTCCTTTGTAATTTTCATGTCCCATGTTCCCACATGCCAGTGTGCTTCCGGAATCAAGAAGATTTTGCTTTTATTCTATTTTATTTATTTTTATCTTTTCTAAATATACGCTTTAAATTCTCTATAAAATTGTTGTTTTTGTGATAGTAAATAATTTAATTTTTTTTTTTTTTTTTTATTTGTCAGATTTTATCAGATGTCATCTGGCGGGCCAGATACAGTATTATTGGAGAGGGGCCAATTTTGGCCCACTGGCCGCCAGTTGCCAACCACTGATATAGACTACTGTATATGAGGCCTTGTGATGGACTAACAGCCTGTATCCTTTCCTTTCACCCAATGAGAGCTGGGATGGGTTCCAGCAACCCCATGTGAGCTCCTGAATAAGACTATAGATAATGGATTGATAGATTGAATGAGTGATATACCTGTGTTTAAAAAATTGGGGTCCAGGTTCAATATTGTTTTGTTATAAATTAACTTTTAATTTATACATAAAGTCTTAAAAAGTAGAAACTGTGGCAGGGTGGAGGATTGGGTGTGGGCTGCGGGGAAGCAGCCACTCAGCTGTGCCAAATCAATCTCTCCACCCTGCCTGGCTACATAAAGAGCGGCTGCACACCAGCAATGGGTCTCTGCTCGAGGGAAGACACAGAGCTACTGAGAGTGCTGTCACACGTGTGTCTGGGTGAATAAAGATTTCTTCACTAAACCCTGTGTCCTCTGTCCTGTCGGTCCACCCCAGTAGCATGAGCGTGCTACAGTGGCGCCCAACGTGGCGCCCGACAGGATGACGGAGGACAGGCCCTCGAGACGCTGGCGCAGGTGCTGGCGGACCTGGCAGCCCTGCTCCAGGGCCAAGCGGAGCAGCAGATCGCAGCGCTTGAGGCGCTGGTGGCGCAGCAGCCGGCAGGCAGTGAGGCGGAGGCTGCAGGCCGCCAAGCTACGGCTACTGAGGCGGCCCCAGCGACGGCGCGACCCACCGCAGCGCGACCCACCGCAGCACGACCCACCGCAGCCCGACCCACCGCAGCGCCACGGAGGTTCGCCACGGCAGTCCTGGAGGATGCGGTCCTGGAGGATGCGGTCCTGGAGGCGTCGGCCGCTGAGGTGGAGGCGTCGGCCGCTGAGGTGGAGGCGTCGGCCGCTGAGGTGGGCGTGCCAACTTCAGTTCCGGAGGCGGTCCTGGGCGCAGCTCGGCCAGCGCCGCGAATTCCGGCTTCCCCCAGGCCACCGTCGGCCCAGTCCCGAGAGCAGCCCTCTCGCCGGTTTGTTACACAGCCTTTTTGGTTGTGTAACAAAGCACTAAAGAAGTCATTATTCAGTCTGTGATTAGGCTTTAAAACCAATTTTCTGGACATGTATTAACATGACTGTCACTACCTAAAAATGTTTGAATGCAACAGGTAGGATGTGGTGATTTACAACACTTGTCCATTCTACTGACAAGTTGTCTTTTTTTTCCCCATGTTTCTTTATTGGGTAGTCGATGTAATGCATATTACACAATAAACATTTTTTAAAGGATTCGACAGAATACCCTGTTTTATATTTTACCACACACACACAAAACAAAAAAAAAGTAAAATAAATAAGGACACAAAACTTAACATAACAAACACCCCAAAACACACACACACTGCAAAATACGTAATTATAAACAGGTCCCAAAGTAAGTACCAATTACCAATCAAACTCTGACTGAAGACAATGATAATAGGAAAAATAAAGTAATAAAATAAAATACAGGACACACAAAACAACAACAAAAAATAAATAAATAAAATGAAATAAGATAAATAAATAAAAATTAAAATAGACATAGGAGGAAACTGTTTCTTTCTGAATTTAAAAGCGGCAAGGACACATAAACCCACACGTAACGGACTTCCACTGCTCGATTTGGCCATGTATTTATCAGATTGATCAGAGTTATCACAAGGTAGCCCTCAGTTACAGTGACAAAAAAATGCATGTCTCTTAGTTGGCTAGAGAGAGAAAAATACAATATAGATTTAAAAGCTGTATTTTCTTATGCTACACTTAAAAACAATCCCTGTTTTTAGGCTTCTACAACATACACTTATAAAGAACTGTATTTTAAGCACTCATATTGGCCAAGCTGCTCTCTACATTGTGAAGTTCGAGTGAAGCTCGGCTCCTGCTACAGAAACAAATCTTGTTTACCCTTCAGGGCAGGAAAAATGATGGTATCTGCAAACTTATTGTCTTTTTTTTAAAGTTTTTTATGGCTCTATTTTTTGAAAGTGTCTAGACAGGAAACTTTGGTAAAGAGACAGGGGGGGGGCCACGCAGTAAACAGCCCCAGACCAGGATTCGAACCTGCCCCGCCTGCACAAGGGTGATAGCCTCTGTATATGGTAAGTCTGCTCAACCAACTGAACTATCTGGTGCCCCAACCTTATTGTCTCTGTTAGATAATGGGGGCAGCAATCAAATGTTTAAAGTCACTAGACACTGCGTATCACTCTGCTTTCAGAGTTATCACTGGCTGTAGTCTATTAAATTGGCCATTTATGCAGGTACGGAGAGCCACGCACTGGTAAACATTTATTTAGAGAGTGCTTCTTTGCTTGGTTCCCCTCTATTTGTGTACATGTCTCCAAAGGTGCACGAGAGATAGAGGGGAGATAGAGAGAGAGAGAGAGAGAGAGAGAGAGAGCTCTTCGCCGTGTTGTGACGCTCTCAATGTCCATGTCAGGCGCACAAGCGTAGTCATTTTTGTCACTTTCTAATGTTGTGTGTGTCAGTCGTCAGATCAAAAGTGGCTATCCGTTTGAATAAGTGTTTGTCTTTTGGAAACAGAAATAACAACTTATGTAACGAACTCTAGCATGCACGAATGTGAATGTGCTCCTTTTCCACACAGAAGGGTGGATAGGTATTACTGTTTTATCAGTGACAGTGTGTACGTGGCATGGGGAAAATCTCAGGAGCCAAGTGAGACGCAGCCTCTAAGCTGTATTTTTTACGGGGCTGGGGGCCGAAAATCATACGTTACAATTTATATGTTACTATTTCATGTACATGTGAACTATTAGAGCGCCCAGCATCACTTTACCCGGACTTGCACATGCTTGTTACCATCCGACACTTTGACCACGGACACTCTTGCTCTCCCTCCCTCACTCACACACACTCAAACACAAACACACACACCACTTAAACATCTCATTAATTTATGCAGCCACCCTCCCAAAAGCACAACCAGCTTCTTAACGCACAGCACATATTTGATATTGGAAAGATGCGTATTAATTCACACACTCAATCAGAAGCACTTTAGTTTTACGTCCACGTCAAACACAAACTGTACGCTCTGTCTGAGATACACACATGCTTTTCACTCGTTCTTATCGTTTATACATCAAAATAATATATGTAAATGATCATTATAAAGTAACACAAAAACTCGTGGTGCTCATTTTTTTCAACAACAGTAAACAACAACTTTAGTGGACTCACGTGCTTCCTAATCAAAGCACGCAAGACGCAGTAAGGACAATATTCAAATAAAAAATAAGACATATTGCTAAATGGGCAGTTCAGTGACTATTAAGCTGCACACGGGAAGAAAAGCGTTTTGCTCTTCATATTTGAAGAGGAAGTCCATCCTCCTGTCTTTCATTGTGCCAAAGTGATCAATGACCATGTTGTTAAACTTCCCACTGGTCTTTAGGTCCTCGACAACAACAATCGATGGATTTTGTATTGTCTGACATACTGCTGAAGACTGTTGACGAGCCCAAGTGCTTTACAAGAATGTTGTCAATTTCCGCAAAAGCAGGCACCAAACTCCACAAAACTGCCTGTTTGCGCTGCTAGCGGCCTCATTGTGTCCCCTGAATGCTGCTCTTGGCGCTCGAGGTACAGGGCCTCATCTATGAGTCTCATTAAAATATCCAGTTTTTTCTTCACCTGCTCATTGTGCTTCTTTGTACTCAGACTTTTTGTCAGATCCAGAGCATCATTAATCCTGATGCACCTATACAGATTCAATTTCACTGCACAGTTGATGTGATTTTTCTATTTGCTGTGTTTTTCAAATGCCCGAGAAAGGTTGGCAAGGTTGGTGAATCCTGTGGTAACCCAGGGATTGTTCAGAGGATAGTAATCCTTATACAAAAAGGAGACAGGGCCAGCAAAATAGCTGCTGGAGATTGGCGCTACCAGCTAGCCACTCAGTACGGAGGTGATTGTCCTGATTGAAAGTCCGAAACCCTTCATCTTCCTCATACAGAGCTCTAGTTTTGGCGTTGGTCTACCGTCTGACTTAATTCGGAGTTGCTGCTGTAGAGGCAGTTAAGTAAAAGTATTTTTAACTCAATACTCCAAATTTCTGAATAATTTTGCATGCTTAACAAGGTATCATCACAAATCTTCCATTATTTCATTCATTGATGTTGATGCTAATCTACTGTCATGTGATTGGCCTGATACCAATAAGTTTGTGGCTTCTCCTGACACTGTCCTGATCAATCACAGGGGAGCTGGGTCCTGACAATAGCCTCACCTGATTGGTTAATCATTCTTTTTTTTTTTTCCACCATGGGCCACCAACTCAGCTTGGCCTCCTCATAGACAATAGAGTGCAGTACCATGTTTTCAATGCTCATTCACTACTTTTAGTGATTTACATTTATTAGGGTGCTGTTTTACACATCATAAGACGCAAGGAGGAGATGAGGAGGAGACGACAGAGCAACAACACAGAAGGATTACATAAACCACTAAAAAAAGGTTTTTATTAAATGATGGTTATTTTCAGAACAAGTTAGGAAAGTGAGGAAGCCTGGTTTCCCTTGACCTCCGCAAGAAAAGGGCACTCGAAATACAGAGAGGAGCTGTTTATTGAAAAAAATAGCTCCTCTCTGTATTTCAATGATAGTGAGTAAAGAAAACGATTCATGCATTTGACTGGTGTGCTCGTTTGATTTGATACAAAATATCACAGTTGTAATTTTTTGATTGGTTCATGTGTCATTTATTGTGAAATGGCGGGAATAATAGGGGAGCAATCACTGAGCTAGGACTAGAGAGAGAGAGAGAGAGAGAGAGAGAGACGTCTCAGTCATACAGTCATAGCTAGGGTTGCCACCTTTCAGAAATAGAAATAAGGGACGCCCTGATTTCAGCAGCGCAGGAGCCAAAAAAAAAGCCCCAAAACTTCTAAACTGAATAAAAATGTGTTTATTTTATATGAAAAAACTAAATGCTTTGATTTAAAGTTTAAAGTGCTTTAATAGCATTGAACTTGCATGACTGTATAGACAGACAACCATACTAGCAGCTGAAATATCCTCCTATGCTATGTATGTCCACATCAGCCAAGATGTAATATAGCCTACAGGTGAAGAATATGGTGTAAAAGTTCATTTATTTCAATAATTCAACCAGAATATGGTGTAAAAGTTAACTTATTTCAATAATTCAACTAGAATATGGTGTAAAAGTTAATTTATTTCAATAATTCAACTAAAATATGGTGTAAAAGTTAATTTATTTCAATAATTCAACTAGAATATGGTGTAAAAGTTAACTTATTTCAATAATTCAACTAGAATATGGTGTAAAAGTTAATTTATTTCAATAATTCAACTAGAATATGGTCTAAAAGTTAATTTATTTCAATAATTCAACTAGAATATGGTGTAAAGGTATATTTATTTCAATAATTCAACTAGAATATGGTGTAAAAGTTAATGAAAATACGGTACAAATCGTGTCCCCTATTAGTTCACTACGGGACGCAACATTTTTTTCTCAAATAAAGGACAATTCCGTATTTTACGGGACGGGTGGCAACCCTAGTCATAGCAGTACAGTCGGGTCCTGGCCTAATGGCATATGGTGGTGTGCTACTGGGGGAACATGGAACATGGCCTGCAGGGGACGTACAGCAATGCCGGTGATTTAAACACAAATCTTATCACACTCTTCTTTGCAAAATGGCTCAATTTCCTTTAACTAGCGAAGGGATCGCCTGTGCATGGTTCTTTTTACATCATTCTACATGTCTTTGATATGATGGACTTCCGACAGCTATTCAACATCTTTGATTTTCCGTTTCTGAAGCCTCGTCTTTTTTTAAAAACAACGGAAGTTTATGAGCCAAAATATATTGGCATTTGGAACTTTTCCCATCTATCTTGACAAGTGCCCCTGGCCTACCTCAAGAGAAGCAGCCCCCAAACATAATGCTACCCCCATCATGCTTCACTGTCAACTTGGTGCTACTTGGATGGTGTTTTGGATTGACTTTGCACCAAACATACTTTTTGGAATTGATGTCAAGAAGTTTAGCCTTTGTCTGAAGAGATAATTACACATGATTTGGGAAGGCCTACAACCAGGGTGTGGCAAAAACAATCTGCCAGAAATTCCTGTTGTTGCTGTTGACCTATTGGTACTCTGTCTGATAAGTTTCTTCTGGTGTCAAATTTTCTCCACTTATTGATGATGGTTTTCACAGCCTTCCATGGTACATTCAGTGCTTTGACATCTCTTTTGTTACTGTTACTTTTCAACAACTGACAAGTTGCAGTTTCTTTGGCAACTCGTTTTGTAACCCATTGCGCTCAGCAGTATGCATGGGAAATTTACGTAAACAGCTGACTTTGCTATGGTTTTATTCAGGATAACTTTTTTCGTTTTTTAGATTATTTAATATTTATTCCAAAGAGATGTTTATCTCAGTGGGCCAATAAAATGCAAAAAAAATAATAACAAAGGTTTGCAGATGTAAAGGCCTTAATTAATGTTCATATAAATTGAAATGTGAAATATTTCATGCAATTTGATCATGTAATAAATTGGCCATTAGGAAAGTATGGCCTACCCTGCGCAGGATTAAATGGGTATAGAAAATGGATGGATGGATGGATGGATGGATGGATGGATGGATGGATGGATGGATGGATGGATGTGTAAGGCAAGGCAAGGCAAGTTTATTTATATAGCACAATTCAACAAAAGGTAATTCAAAGAGCTTTAGATTGACATTAAAAGCGGCAAGACATAATTAGACAGTAAATAACAAATAAGATTGAATAAAATTATGAATAAGATGATAAAAAAAGAAGTAAAACAATAAAAAGCACAAGCTGTTAAAAATAAGGCCAGTAGAGTCCAGCAGGTAAGTATTTAATTTAGGAGTACGCTTGAGTAAAAAGTAATGTTTTTAGGCCTGATTTGAAGGAGCTGACAGTTGGAGCAGACCTCAGGTCTACAGGAAGTTTGTTCCCCCGGTGAGGAGCAGAATAACTGAACGCTGCCTCACCTTGCTTGGTTCTTGTTCTTGTTCACACAACAAACCAGATCCAGATGAACCTCAGGGGTCTGGGAGCTTCATAGGAACTAACAGATTAACCATGTATTTTGGTCCAAGACCATTCAGTGCTTTGTAGGCCAGGAGTTTCCTGGTGTTTGTAGCCAGGTAGTTTGAACGGCCACTATAAGAATAGTCTTATATTCTATATAAGACTATTATACTGGTATTAGATATTTCCTCAGTTTGGTGGTATTTGGCGCCGCCTAGTGGTGTAACTGAGTAAGACAAGTGAGTTTGGCTTTTGACGTTTTTTTCAGTTCAGACGCAGACACGAGCTGAGTGAGTACTGCGCATAGCAGCGCCAGCAGAAACTCGTAGTAGGAAGAAAAATAGAAGTTTTGAACTTTAAATAAATAATAGCTTATAGTACAAGCTATAACCGAAGAGGTTTTGGATCACTGGAAGAGACGTTATATGACTGTCACGGAGCTGCCGACCGTCCAAAACGGCACGTTTTGAATATCCCGGTGAGTTAGCTGCCAGCTGAACCATTAATTATTAGCACTTGCTGCTTTAAAATGGGTTAACTTTGAGATGTGTGACTTATATGTGCTATAAAACCAGTCGGAATAAGTTCATAACCTGACGATATTGCCAGATGTAAGCTTATTTGAATGTGAAATATTTCAAACTGTGTTTTAAAGAAATGTTCAGGTGTTGGTTAATTCAGCTAACTTATGCCGCGTTCCATTTACCTCGGGAATCGGAACTGGGAACTGGGAACTGGGAATGGCAGCCATCTTTGAATGGTAACTCGGGGGTGGTGAAGCTTCTCCCACTTTCCCAGTAGGAAATCCCAATTCGAGGGGCGTTCCAGTTGAAAATTCCAACTGGGGACTGGGAAATTCCGACTTCCGAGGACAAATGGAACGCGGCATTAGGCTTAGCTATAGGGTTGCCACCTTTCAGAAATAGAAATAAGGAACGTCCCGATTTCAGCGAATTTAGCGAGCGCCAAAAAAAAGGGACATTCCCAAAACGTCTAAAATGCATAGAAATGTATATCTTTTATATCCATCCATCCATCCATCCATCCATTATCTATACTTTATCCCTGGCGGGGTCACGGGGGTCTGCTGGAGCCTATCCCAGCTCATTTCAGGTTAAAGGCAGGGGTTACATTACATACACAATTAAATGACAATTAAATGACAAAACGACAAAAGACAAGCAGCTCCTTGTCTTTCAGAACTGTGGTATGGAACTCCGAACAGGTCTGCTCAAAGTTCAGTGATGAGGAGCTCACTTCATGAGCTCCACTGAACAATTTGTTATAATTATGATTATTTAATTCTTTATTGATTTCATAAAATATTAAATTTTTTTTAGATTTTTTATTTGGGGTTTTCATAAGCTGTGAGCCATAGTCATCAAAATTATAACAAATAAAGGCTTGAAACATCTCACTTTGCATGTAGTGGGAAATAATATATGTGTTTCACCTTTAGTTGAATTCACTGAAACAAATTAAGTTTAGCAATATATTCTAATTTTCCGACCTTCACCTGTATATTATGACCAATAAATAAGAGCATAATATATTTCCCATATCATATCATATCAAGCTCAGGGGATGTTTCAGGTATGAGCAACTGTGCAACAGATGCCTGGATCCTCTGGGACGTTATATTACGTTTGTGGAGGTTCCTGCAGCATGCTGCCTTACACACCTCCGGGAGACCTCTGTTTCCTCTTTTAGGACGAGGTGGGGTGTCTGGAGCCTCTGTAGCGGAGCAGATAAGTCACATAATCGTGCATTTGGTGATACAAGCATGAAAATTGGCATGGGCAGTCTCCATGGGTCACTTGACAAGAAAATTGGTCGGGCCACTTGAAATTTCAAGTTGGCGGCCATTTTTCAAGATGGCCGCCACCTTGGTTGATCAATTAAGTGATGTAATTGTTTGGTTGGTGATATAGGCATGAAAATTGGCATGAGCAGTCTCCATGGGTCACTTGACAAGAAAATTGTCCGGGCCACTTGAAATTTCAAGTTGGCGGCCATTTTTCAAGATGACCGCCACCTTGGTCGATCAATTAAGTGATGTACGGTAATTGTTTGGTTGGTGATATAGACATGAAAATTGGCATGAGCAGTCTCCATGAGTCACTTATCAAGAAAATGCTACCAGCCACTTGATGGCAGCCATTTTTCAAGATGGCCACCACCTTAGTGGAGCAGTTAAGTGATGTAAAGTTGGTTATACAAGCATGAGAATTGGCATGAGCGGTCTCATTGTTCCCCTGACAAGAAACTGCTCACAGCCAATTGGGATTTCAAGATGGCGGACATTTTTTTCAAGATGGCCGCCACCTTATTGGAGCATTTAGGAAAATACAAGCATGGAAACTGCCGTGAGCCGCCACTGGATCCTCAAAAGATCAATTTTCCCATATACATTTTTTTTTTCAGTAAAGAGGACTTGGAGTCATTATTTTTTTTTTTAAGTTTTGGATGATGCCAAAACAATTTTATGCCATGAAAAAAACCTCTAACACTTAGGCATAAAAGTACATTTGTGTTGATTTGGTGATTACGGGTAAATTAGACTAGAGATTAGACAATTGCAAAACTAAGTGCAAAGATGGTGCAGCAACCCATAGGCACTCGAGAGACCGTGAAACTCCATTTGCTGTTTACATTGGAATGGCGGTGTATGCTAAAACACGAAAGCGACTACTCATTGACCTACTTCATGAGAATGGGATATGCATCTCCTATGACAGGGTGTTGGAGGTTTCCGCACTGCTAGGAGAATCTGTGGTGAACCAGTATGTGGTAGATGGGGTTGTCTGCCCACCGATTCTGAGAAAGGGACTCTTCACCACATCTGCTATGGACAACATTGACCATAATCCCACAGCAACAACGGCACATGCATCCTTTCATGGTACAAGTATTTCTATGTTCCAACATCCAGGTCTTAACAATGAGGGTGAGATAAGGCCACCACTCCAACTTTCAGATGACAGACCAAGCAAAGTTCCTGAAATTCCTGAATCCTTCTCGAACATCCAACCAGCTTTCTTCAGAAAGAGAAACCCAGAGCCCCATCCTGTAGCCAACCTACCTTTACCAGACCTCACTGTATTCAACAGAAACTTGGCAGTTGGAGTTTGACTGGCTGGAGAAAGTTAGCCTAACCCAAGCAGTCGATGCTTCTGCCAATATAACATGGTCAGCCCACCATGCATCCCAACGGAGGAGCCTGGATTTTAAAGTCAGCATTACATCACTGCTTCCCCTCCCCCGAGACCAAGCCCACTCTGTTGCAACAGTAAAGCATGTCATGGACAAAGTTAGTGATACAGTGGCATTCCTGAATCCAAGACAAACGCCTGTCATAACTGCTTGCAAAACAGAACCCTCTGCAGTAAATGACAGCGACCTGCAAGCTTTGGTGAGACTTGTTGTGCTAATGTATGACAGATCCAGCGATGTCACAACTGTGAATGAGGCGAGGCTTGATCTCTGCCAGAAAGCAAAGACCATATGACCTGATCCCACCAACTCAAGCAGCACTCAAAGAGCATGCCAAACGTGCATCTTATGAGGCTGGATAGGTGTGGGGACAGGCATTAAAGCGATAACCACAAATGCCAAGCCCATCTGACTGGGGATGGATAGAACAAGATGAGGAATGGAAAATCTTTTGGACTTTGCAGAGAGTTGTTGGGAGTTGACCAAATGCACCAAGGCATGTACTGGAAGGTGTAAGTGCTTCAGATATGGACTCACTTGTACATGTCTGTGTAGTTGCCCCTGCTAGATCCTATCTGCATATTCTTTTCGCCAGGGTTACTCCCCCTTGGCACCTGTGTTTTCAGGCTCTATGGCTCGGCTCCCCATGGCCACATCAGTTTGTCTTCAGTTTTACCAGTTAATCGCATTTTTAGTTTAGTTCTTTAGTATTTTTTTCCACTGGGTAATTGCCAGTGAGAGATATTTTTAGTTGAGGAGATACTGTGTAATGTCAGCACCTCTACCTTTTATTTGTGAGGGATATTTTCAGTTTATCATGGTTCCACGGCTTTGTCAGTCAGAGCTGCTGTTGCCTCTAGATCTGCCCATATTGCCATTCAGTAAATAATTGTTCAATTATTTTTTGGAGCGCTATCCATTCAGCACCAAAGCTGGCCATTTTAATAATCTTCCTTTTTGTTTCTCCATTCCTTAGTATTTATTTGACAACGTTACTGTCTGTTCATTTAGGTAATAATAAAAAATAAAAAAAAACCTCCCTTGTGAATGTTACCTTGTCGTGGTAAGGGAGCTTGTGCACTTCACTGAACCCTGAGAGCTATGCCGTTAAGAGGCAACTCCTGGCAGGTTTTACCACATTGGACAGGTCAAGGGTGAGGAGTTAGACAAAATACAGTAAAAAATCCACTCTTGGCCTTTTTAGGACCTCAAATTAAAATGGGAAAATATATTATTTAAAAATCCAGGTGGCAATCTCAAAGAATGGCTGCCATCTTGAAATTTCAAGTGGCTGTGAGCAGTTTCTGGTCAAGTGACCCATGGAGACTGCTCATGCCAATTTTCATGTCTACATCACCAACCAAACAATTACATCACTTAATTGATCAACCAAGGTGGCGGCCATCTTGAAAAATGGCCGCCAGCTTGAAATTTCAAGTGGCCCGACCAATTTTCTTGTCAAGTGACCCATGGAGACTGCTCATGCCAATTTTCATGCCTATATCACCAACCAAACAATTACATCACTTAATTGATCGACCAAGGTGGCGGCCATCTTGAAAAATGGCCGCCAACTTGAAATTTCAAGTGGCCCGACCAATTTTCTTGTCAAGTGACCCATGAACACTGCTCATGCCAATTTTCATGCTTGTATCACCAAATGCACGATTCTGCCTAAAATCCACTCTTAGCCGCTCCACTACTGGAGACATCTTGACTTTTTTTTTTTTTTTTTTTTTTTAAGCCGCGCGTGGCGGTGCAGTGAGCAGCAGTGAGAGGTAAAGGCTGATTTATAGTTCCGCGTTAGACCAAAGCAGAGCCTACGCCATACGTTGCACGTCGCCGCGTAATTGTATAACTGTAACTGAAAGTTCTATGTTTCTAAGTTTATGGTTTAACAGAAAGTGAGGAAAAAAAACACAACAGTGAAACAAAAAAAATAATACAGTAATACTGAAGTTATCCGGTTGTTGGTGTGAGTTATTAAGAGAAGGATTATAGTGATTTAATTTACTTTACTGCTCCATTGTATGCATATCTCCTCTTAGAACCTAGACCTTAGATATACCTGCAAGTTGGTGATACACACACCAGGTAGGTTACAGATGGATGGAAGAAGGTGTGGCCAAATGAAAATATGAACTTGATCTTTTTTGAAAAATGTTAACAAATGTCCATCGCGGGTTACTGGACAGGTTCAAAAAACCTTACAAAACTCTAATCAAAAAGGTTTTTTTTTTTTTTTTTTTCTTGGTACAAGTAATTTAGAACTTGAGAATCCACTGATAAATGAGCACATAGGATAAACACGTGTGGTCCAAATTAGAGTCTTTCAAATCCCACATCACCCAACAGTGATCATTAGCTACTCAACAGAGCAACTGACAGCTCATCCCCAACCAGTGGCAGTCCTCTGATACATCACTTCTGCTCCCGCTTGTTTGTTTGCTTACTCAAGCATTAGCCTGACACTCCAGAAAGAAGCTGACAAAGAGCCCTCACTGGAAGATTTAAAAAAAAAAGAAAAAAAGATGGCATCAGATATCTGAACTTAATCTTCGATGCCGAGGACAGTCCAGGATGGAGGGAAGGTCATTGGTCACGGTGAGACAGACAGAAAGAAAAAAATGGGGCACACAGTGAAGCTTCGTCATCATCTTTACCATGAGATTAATGGGAGGAAAAGGAATTTCAGTGTTGCACCATGGTCCTATAAGATGTGGCGAAAAAAGCAACAAGGCATCTGATAAATCCAGCAGGATCTGAAAGTCTTACACATCACACAGAGCAGAGCATACAGTTCTGCATGTATTTAGCATGTAACCTGCACCTTAGTACTGCATAGTGTGATTGTCCGAGGATCTCTTTGATAAATGTATAATGTAAACTTGTGATTGATCCTCTTAAAAATTGGCCTTTTCCTAAACCTGTTTGTGGCCGAAGGAACATGCGTGTCTTGTAAATATGTACGCAATTTAACTCAAACAGAAGTTACAGTATCGGCAATGATTTGCTCCTGCAGATGAAAAAAATTGTCAAAATATTTTCAGGACAGCATATTTAAATAGCTCACCATTTCTGTTACATTTTGATTGTCATTTACACACAACTTCCTTTTTTGCTTTTATTAGTGCTTTCTTAAAGACCATTAAGTACGTAAATAAATGAATATAGTTTTACTAGCTTCCCATTTAAAAATCTTGCATTGTTTACTGTTTTCTGATTATTATTATTTGTTTCAAGTGTAATAGTAGGCAAAGGGACAGTATATAATAAGCTATTTTTATAGTGAAGGTGAAACAAGGACGGATGGACAGGTTTACTCAGAATGACTGTATCTGTGTTGTAGTTAGCATCATAGATTAGCATGAGGTGCAACACAGCCACAGTACTTCAGTTAGCACTTCTGTCTATATTAGTCAGCTCCTCCTAAAATAACTCTCACGTCGTTAGAAAGCGGAAGAAACAGATCAAAACCTGGGATAGGAACCTTGCCTGTCAGAGCTCAGATAAAATGGGCTTCTAAACCTCTCTTTGGAAATCGATGGATGACACATCTTTACAGAAGCCAGACCCTTTTGTCCAGTTGTTGTTTTTTAGATGTACAAGGCTGTTTTCAAAATGTTTTATCAGTAATATCTCAAAAGGTCTGCTCTTTGAATCAAAAGAAACATGAAGAACCGTTCTTTTTCGCTTTTGTGTTTGTCAGATTGCCCAAGGTGACTTACACCCTGCTGCTAATTTAGCGCAAAGATAGTCTATCGAATGCATTAAAAATATTCAACAACCACAGTTCATTACCTGAGAGGCTCTTCATAGTGATTCTTTTAAGCATGCTGAGAAGTTTGGATATGGAATTGGGAATTCAATAAAAACAGGTGAGAGGGGAACTCATCTGACTTTGACTGAAAATGAAGAAGGTAGAGATTCTCAGGTATACCGTTTAGTAAAAATGAGTCTCAGTGGTGGTTGCTGTTCTTTTGATGGAATTTAAAGATCCATCCGAATGGTCCGATTTTCTCCTGCTGTGTTGCAAACAGGGCAATGAGCAGGATTTGTGCCTGAAAGCAGTAAAATAACATATTACAGACATTTATAGTCTTTTACCAGTGTGTTAGCCCTGACAAGTGAACCACTGGAACTAGTTTCATGAAGTTGGGACTTAAAAAAAACTCTTCTCAAAATGTCAGTGCTTCCTGTTGCAGAGATAGAAAGTGGATATGCTGCACAGAAATCCAGGTTAAACTGCAGTCTGATGTGGCCTCACCATCTACCAGGGCTTAAGGCATGTCTCTTTTATGGCAGAGTGCAATCTGTGCACTTGGCCAGGTTTAGTGAAAGGTAGATGGTAGATATCCAGCACCGTATGTGTGCAATATATCATATCACATTACGTAACATCATTCAGATTTTCAAATAGGTACATGCTGTAAACTTTATAGGTACATTGTACATTACTATGGATGCTGTTAACCTTACAGTGGAAACAGCACTGATTTACATATTAACGACTACTGGGAGAACCAACCACATAGTGTGAAGCACAAGAGATTAACAAATGACCAGCCTGCATCTTACATTATTACACAAAAACCAAGCCCACTATCTTCAGGAGTTACATTTCCATGGGACCATTTTGGTTCTCACGGCTTACATCCTAGCCTTGAGTGATAATGCAGGAAATAGTGTACTCACAGTGTGACAGTCACAGTAGTGGGTGGCCAAACAGCATTTCAGACTTTCGTCCTGGAATTTGGGAATTGTGTGACACAGCTGTAAGGTACTTTCTTTTCTTATGGACAAATAGTGAACCAGGGCAGATGTTTACCTCCCTCCCAACAGCAGTGGGGAAAATCAGAAAAGGTAATCTAATTTGGTCATAAATGAACATGTGGATATTTATGCTCAAAACATGCATATGATTATCTGCCTTACAACTGACCCTAACTTATTTTTCTTTTTCGTGTGAATGTTCCAGTACACATTTTTATCATTCATAACATACATTCATTTTTCATCTCATCAGCATTTCTGATAAATAGTAATCAATAAATGGAAATCCAAATTCTAACAACTTTTTTGAAAGAAAAATATTTTTTCTAAAGATCAAAACAAATGTTGAATTCTGTAAATTATGTTTAAAAATGACTGGCAGTCTTGTAGGCTGCATTGAAATTCATTACAATCTTAGCCCTTTCTGCAGATCAATACTTATCTTTTTCAAATGCATCTATCCTTGCAGAGTTTATGCCCTATGCTCTTGTTGTGCTTTACAAATGTTTTAGATTAAAAACCTGTGGTTGACTTGATAAGCTAGTTTTTGTAGTCTGCTAAGAGAGCATTTCATACATTTAGTGAGCAAGTTTAGCCTTTTTCAATGCAAAAACAGGTCTTGGAACTGCAGTTTTAGAAAAATAAAATAGTACTTGCAAGGGCTGCACAGGAGTCCGTACACAGATACGTTACAAGCAATATACAATGTTCTTATTCCAGTTTTTCATAATTTTTTCCTGCAGTCTAACCACTCCATCCTGCTCAAAATTGTTTCAAAAAATGCCTTGTAAAAATCATGTGGTGTGTTACAAATGGTCATTACTACAGCAAAATGGATTTTGGGTTCCTTTTAGAACTGATGACAAGTGTCATATCTGCTGCTTCTGCATTTGATTGACAGGGTCAGAATCACACGATAAAATAAAATAATAAAACAAAAAAAAAATCAACATATGTGGATGGCAGTAGCAAGAGGATATTTCAAAAGTTGAAGGGACTATACCAATTCAAATTAAAAAAAAAAAAGAAAAATTTATATTTTGGAGAAAAGATTGTGAGTTGTAACAAATATTAGATTAGGTATTGTGCATTGTTTTCTTTTATTAATCTTCATTTTTCATCAGAACAATGTAGCCATCATTTAGTCATACCAAGAAACTTGGGATGCAAACTCAAACCCATGTCGTTGTCACACAGATTTTAGTGAACATATCAATTGTAATGCCTTACTTACAAAGCCACAAACTAATTTGTCATGGTTTACGGTTGTTGTGTTAGGGTTTTGGTTTCTGCTTGTGTTTTTCTTGGATCCATCGTTTTGTACTCTGTTTTAACCCTGTTTTATTTTGAAAGTCTACTTCTTGGTTTCTTAAGTTCTAGTTTGACCTTCCATGTCCTTGTCTATCCTGATTGTTTGCACATCTGTCTTGTCAGCCATGTCAATATATTGTCTTGGCTTCCTTTCCTCCCTGCTAGTCGGTCTGTTTGTCATCCTGGTCTGTCTGGCTCCCTGGCAGTGTTCTTCCAAGTGCCAACCATCTAACTTCTAGATTGACAGTCATGCCAAACTAAGATTCGTTGCAGTTCCTCAACTGGCTGCCAGAGGTTGTCTGCAAGAACTCGTCCAATCTCCATTGACTCCCATGTTAAAATGTCCAACTTTAGAGCAGAAATTAACATATTTACAGGCTGGTTCAAAAAACGTTTTGATATCAATCGTTTGATTTCACATCCATGACAACTCTGAATTTTGTATACCATGCCAGAAGAATTTATATATAAAGCACTATGTTTATTTCTAATATGAGTGACTGAAAGTTGGCTCAGCCAATGGCTAGCTGTTATCACTGCCTCATACATATTCATCATTCTTCCATGCTTAGTAAAGCAACCAGCTGTTTATATTAACCCAGCGCCAGCTAAACCCAACTGTCATTTTTTATTTTACTCTCAAGTCAACATGTTAAACAGTATATCCGATGTAAATGTCTACAAGAGCTCAGCAGATATTTTGGCAGAGTTCGGCTGAAGGAGCTGGGAGCCAAAGCTAACTTCATGACATACGCGGTGTGTTTCCGTTGGCTTCTCAATCAACATGGTTGAACCCCGTATGAAGAAACACAAGCTTCAGATCTGCTCTACACAAACCAATGCTTTGTGCATTGTTTTATACAGTCT
Organism: Cololabis saira; assembly: GCF_033807715.1. Lineage (NCBI taxonomy): Eukaryota > Metazoa > Chordata > Actinopteri > Beloniformes > Belonidae > Cololabis > Cololabis saira. The sequence continues at coordinate 12,413,023 of NC_084587.1, read as the reverse complement.
GTGTTCCTTGTAGTCTGTGTAATTAGGGCCCGAGCACTGACAGTGCGAAGGCCCTATTGTATCTGTAGGAATTTTTCTTGTTTTTTTTTCTCTTTTTTTTTTTCCTTCTTCCGACGAAATGAGGGCCTTTTTGAACCCCCCCAAACGTGCCTCAAAAGTCACCAAATTTTGCACGCAAGCCAGGCCTGGCGAAAAATTTTATATTTAATGGTTTGCATTAATGGGCGTGGCCTAATGGCTCAACAGCGCCCCCTAGAAACTTTGTGCCTCAAGCCCCACAATAAGGTTTGACGTACATGCACGAAAATCGGTACACACCTGTATCATGTCGCAACTTAAAGAAAGGTCTCTTGGCGCCATGGCCGAAACGAACAGGAAGTCGGCCATTTTGAATTAATCGTGTAATTTTGGCGCAATTTATGCCATGTCTTCGCCCGAACCTGCGACGATGGGCATTACTTTTCTCAGTCAAAAGCGTTACCGTAGCGACGATAGATGCCAAAAAGCGCACCCCCCCTTCATCTGATTGGTCCATATTTGAGAGTTCCTACTTTCTGCTATAACTTTTGAATGGTTTGACATGGAGTCGTGGGTGGTGTCATCTGACTCGATATTGAGTACTTGACCATAATTGGTGCAAATTAGCCCTGCTAATAACTTAATTTCCTGCAAATTTGCTCAAGTGTTTAGCCTGGCCAACTCTCCTAATTATTTTACAATTTGAAACCAAAAATAAGTCATGTTCCAACTGACACATAAGAAACTGCCTCTGGATGCCACAAGCCCTTACAGCCAATCAGCAAAATTAAATGTGATGTACAGTATGCAGAACAACAACTACCATAAGTCAAAAACATGAAAAATGGTGTGGAGTAGCGTAGGAACATTGGTGAAATGTAGTTGTTGGCTTTGAAGAAAAAAAAACAACTCAAAAGGTGTTTAAGGTGTTATCAGCAATTCAGCAGCTGGTAGTTTTGAGAAGCTGCTCCTGGACACCTCCGTTCCATTATAAGTAGTTTGGTACATTCTGTACCATTGAAAAAGGCTGAATGGAAGTGGTTCCAAACCTACTGTATTTCACAAGGGCAGGGTCACAAAGAGAAACTGCCTTAAAGCATAACTAACAATCTATCAGGTGAAGCAGGAGGAGGTACGAGTCAACAGACAAATGGGCTAATGAGACACAGGTGTGGACAATCAGGGAATGGGCGGACAAGCCAAGGACAGAAACTTTCAAGATAAAATTACAGAAAAAAAGCTTCAAAGAAAAGAAACAAGAAAAACCAAAATAAATGCAACCCATAAACCATGACCTGCATTAGTTGCTCTTTTGCCTAATTAGAGTAACTTAATGATCTCCCTACATAGTGTAACTACTAATTGACAGTAACATCAAGGTTGGGAGAGAGCTAATTAATGTTCCTTTTAACACATAAATGGAGCAAGAATTATAAAAATCTGTATAGAAATTCTCCTGAACAGTGCTCACCTTGTCTCTGGAGGCAGAAGATCTTTCAACACAATGCTTCAAGAAATGCATGCGTCATTATTTTTGTCTCTTTCAAATATCAAGAAATGGCCTCGGGTTAATAAGGAGATGAGATCAAAGCTGACCAGGATAAGTTCAAACACAGAGGCCAGTGACAATGGCTCTCCTCCTGCACCTGTCCTGAGGCTTGAGTTAGATGACATTTAAAAGGTGGAAACCTTATTGCATTTTCTCCTTCTTTTCATAGCTCTGCATGAGCTCCACTTGAAAGAGATGAGTCGTAGATTAGCTCCTCCTTTACTTTACATTAGAACATTTGACTCTTTTTCATCATTATTATTATTCTATGCCACGTTGCTCATTAGGGTTTTGGACTGATACTGATTGTGTCATGATGTCCTTACTGCATGTGAATAGAGTTCATGCATGCATGTTTTTAGCATGACAGCTCATCTATCCATCCCTATAACACCCTTCTTGAATTCAGGTCAAGCTGAATGACATTTCCGATTTCCACAAAAACACCCTCTAGCTTCATTTAAGTTAAGAGCAGTGTGTGAAAAAGGAGGAGGAAGGTCGAGATTACTTCAGTCTCCCTCTGCCCCTGTTCAGAGCTGAGAACCATTGTGGTGAACAGAAGAGGGCTCGGGAGAAGGAGCCAAGTGGGAGTAAAGAAGTGGAGAGAAAAACGGGAGCAGGAGGTGGGGAGGGTGCATGCGGGACTGGTGTGGGGATGAAAATTGATTTATTGCAGCGTTGATGAGGAGCGGCATGCCAGGAGACAGAGGGTGCTTCCAAAGCCTTTGCTGCAGCAACATAAAACGAAACAGTGGCCCTCCCTTTTGTTATAATTGCTGCGGCGATCTCAGCAAAGGCATCAGGTTTCTGTGTAAAGATTCATGCAAAGGCTGACTGCTCTGCTTTTTATTTTTAATTTACATGTTTACAAGTAGGAACTTGTGTCACTTGTTATTGCTTTGCACTACAGGTTTTCACTTATTAGCATTAACCCTGCTCAAATATTGAATAAAAACACAGTACAAACATAAAAAACACCATCCATGTAGGATACACTGGTATTTCATGCTACGCAACATTCAAAATATCTGAAAGGAAAGAAAAAACACAGCCAACTGTTACTTAAATTCAGTAGTCACTCATTTAACCCAAGTTTTACAAACATGAAAATTTGACTTTGAACTTGAATAAACAGTATTCAAACCATTTATTAAAGGAAAGTGGACACATAACATAATGTTTTGAACTTTCTAGTGAGCCTTTAAAGCCTCCCTGCCTGGCATTTAAGGACAAAAGAAATATTTCTTTCAAATGGCAAGATAAGTATTCATTCAAAGGAGATTTGCATGGGGCTGTTATAGAATGACAATTGATAGATATTAGACAACATGTTTGCAAAATGTATACTGCAAACAAAAGAATACAAATTGATGGAGCAGTGCTGGGTTAGTGGTTACTATCCGTATCGTGTGTGCGTAAGTACCCCGTCCACAATCTGCAGGATTACACTGGGCACTTTCGTGGGAGCTGGAGCTTCGACAACACAGGAATTTTCTTGAACACCTCAAAAAGCTTTGGAGCATGCTGCAGTGGTTTAAAGCAGACACAGCACGAGGGTGGGGTGGGGGTGAGTGTGGAGTATAGTGATGGGAGTTAGCCAATGATGCTGACAAAGGTGGTGGGAAACTTGTTTGTGTGTGGGTGTGCATGCATATGTGGACGTCGATTTGACACAGGCTATGAATTCAATAGCATATGACGCTATTGCGTTTTTTTATTTTCACAGTCAGAATGTCATAGCCTGTAATTATGGATAATTTTTCCATCAAAATGTCTCAAACAAATCAAAACAGATTCATCAAAGCTCTATTGTGCCATCACTAATGATACTTTGGATGAAAAGATGCAAGAGAACAAAAACACGGAAAACAAATATACATATATAGTGCACACTGGCTGACTTGGCACAAAAATGAATTTATGAAAGGATGTTTTGCAGATATATTTGGATAAAGTAATGACATTAGTATAAGTTAATGTAAAGAATGACTCATGAGCCAAAGATTCATCTGAGGGTGGCTGTGCACCACCGTGTAGTTAGCTAAACAACACACAAATGAGAAAAGAAAATCGCTCTATGCTGTTTGAATCAGTGAGTTTGTTTATCACCACAGTACATCGAGTCTTATTAATATGCATCAGGCTATGCCCAGTACTGCTTGGTGAAAAACAATGTGTCAGCCTCCACCAAATCAGTAGTAAGACAATTTAGTGTCCTTCGATCTCTTCAGAAACTGCAGCTCCTAATAGTGGAAAAGCCTCTTCACTGAAGCATGGCACATAGCATAGCCGTTAGCTTGCTCTAACTGTTTGGACCAGCAACAGTGAAAAAAAGGGACAGAGGAACAACATTGTAATACTGTGTCCAGGCTATTTGTGAATTTAAATGCTCTAGGATTTAATATTTCAGAAACTGCAGCTCATAATAGTGGAAAAGCCTCTTCACTGAAGCATAGCACATACTGTAGCATAGCTGTTAGCTGGCTCTTACTGTTTGGACCAGCAACAGTGGAAAAAAAGGGACATCATTGTAATACTGTGTCCAGGCTATTTGTGAATTTAAATGCCCTAGGATTGAATATTTTTCTGCAATAAAATGTGATTTGAGCTTCGTTAAAAGCAAAAAAAAAGACAAAATAGACAAACACCTGCAGCCGAACTACTTTTTCAATCTCACAGACGGAAGTACAGAAACGGCCGTAGCCGTTTGCTCTGTCAAATTTCCCCTTTTTATGTTTTTTCTTCTGAGAGTTTCTACCCAAGCTTTTTTTCTGTCAGGGATAAGGACACACACACACACACACACACACACACACACACACACACACACACACACACACACACACACACACACACACACACACACACACACTACAGACCAAAATGTGTCCAAAGTGTGTCTGAACTTTTGGTCTGTACTATATATATATATATATATATATATATATATATATATATATATATATATATATATATATATATATAAAATGTGTGTATGTATGTATTTTTTTATGCTGGTTTGGACATTCTTCTGCTTTATGGATTCAGAAAATTGTGAGAACAACTAATTAAACTTTCCAAAAACAAGCTAAAGACCCAAATACCTCAAAAGTAAACTAAGTTGAGCATCACAGAGAAGAGAAAAAAGGAAAGCAAATAAAAGAGGTTTTGATAATTTTTTGTCACCTCGATCATCATGGACACTGTGATATTCCTGGGACATAAAATTGGATGAAAGTGGGACACGTGGCATGGCATCAGAACCATGTTCCAGATTCCAGCACATCTATACACAGATTTCAGATGACATGGGCAAGCAAAAGACTTTAAACCGACCAGCAGGTGGGACAGCTGTGCAGTAGTGCTTGTTGACAACATAAGCTGTTACCCTGGAAAGGTTGCTGCGAAGGAGCACTTTGGCATCCCAGATGTTGAACTGCTGGCTGTAGGTTTTAGTCCACAATGTCTACTGAGAGTTCACCTGTGTTACCTCCCAATGCTGCACATGACGTCATCTGCAAAATTGTTGCCAGGTAACAAACATAATGAATTCATGATGATGCTTTCTGTGAAGCTTTTTTCTTTGCTACTCTCCCTACTCATGTTTATTCTAATTTTTAGTTTCTTATATTTTTTCAGAGAAATTTCTACTGTTACAATATAATCTGCCCTTTCGGGGTTAACAAAATTCAAGTTAACTCAACACACAAACAGTTATAATTTATATTTTCTTTGTTGCCTATTAAACACGGCTGAAGAGAGAACTGATAGGATCCCTTGTCTTCATAGATGGTTGAACCCCTTTTGGGTGCAATGACTTCAATCACTTTCAGTAGTTCTGGATCAGACCTGCTCAACATTCAAAAGGAATTTTTGAGCCACTCCAAGATGTTGATTTTCTTTTTGCGAACCCATTCAATTGTGTATTTAGTTTGATGTTTAGGGCCATCGCGCTTCTGCATCACCCTATTTCGACTAAGCTACACCAGACAGGCAGCCAACCTGTCATTATCCTACAGGATGTGTTTAAACTTTAGGGACTACTTTGCATCTTAATGACGGGAAGCGGTTCATGCCCTGTGGTAGCATAGCAAGTCCAGATCATGATCCTCTCTTTACCATACTACCACTGAGTCCTAATGTTGATAATCAGTACCCTTTTTTGTACCAGTCCATAAAATAAAAGGAACCCAGAACAAAACACTCCAATTATGGCCCTTTGTATAACTGCAGATTGATGAATGCCTCAACATAGGGGTGGGCGGTACACCGGTGTCATAGTCATCACCGGTGTGGCACTGTCCCACGACATGGATTTTGCAATACCGTCAATACCGTAATAAATCAATTATAAAATAATAAGCCTAAATAAGGCATTAAAAACGTCGGTGATATGCAAGGTTTGCTGCCGTGTTGTGACAGCAAGAGGTGGAAACACAAGCAACCTGTTTCATCACTTAAAAAACACGCACGCCCGTGAATATGAAGAGGCAACCCGGGCCAAAACGAGCGCAAGTGGGACCAGCAGCTGCTGCTGGGACCGCTGCTCCGCTGGAGCTGCTGAGCAGCACCAGCGGAGCACGTCCCAAGAGTACACGGCTTTCACTGCAGGCATCGTTTATGCTGCTACACCTTACGACAAGAGTAGTAAGAAATGACAGGGCTTAAAGTATTCCGGCACCCTACAGAGTTTTTTTTCTCGGCGTGCGAGTTTGAGTGCTTTAAAAAAAAAAAAAAAAAAAAGGTTTGAGAGAAAAAAAAAGGTTGAGTCAACCGAGTTCGTCTACCAATGGAATGAGAGGAAAGCAGCTCTGGCTCTCAACCAAACAAACACTAGCCAATCAGAAGTAGAGCGGGGCGGGTCTTTGACGGCAGCGGAGCGCAGAGCGCTGTTTCAACCTGCCGGAAGAATCACCGACTTCAAGATGGAAAAAAAATTAATGAATGTCGGTTTAAAAGAATCTTTTTGCCCAGAAGAAAAAAAGAGTGACAAAAAAATACCCATAACCATGTTCTTCTCTCGAAAAAACACACATGTACCGCGGGCTTTAGAAGAAAAAGACGCAACAGCGCGAGTCGGGATGAAGCGGCATCAGAAGAGCAGGGAAATACGTGCGAGGCGGTGTTGAACTCCGCAATTTGAAGCTTTGTATAATTATAAAAAAAAAAGGGTTGCTACTATGTGAATATCACTTATCACGGGTTCTTTTTGGAACGTAACCCTCTCGAAAAACAAGGCATTACTGTATATGAATACTCATGGCATAAACCTGTCAAGTTTTGGATTTAAAATTAAGGGAAATTTTCCACCACCCGCTGTCCAACCAGCCCAACCGAGGTCCAGTATTAGATTTTAAGACAGGTTTACAAAATATTTAAAATATAATATAATGAAAATGAATATTATATATATATACATATATATATATATATATATATATATATATACGTATATGAGAGAGAGAGAGAGAGAGAGAGAGAGAGAGAGAGAGAGAGAGAGAGAGAGAGAGAGAGAGAGAGAGAGAGAGAGAGAGAGAGAGAGAGAGAGAGAGAGAGAGAGAGAGAGAGAGAGAGAGAGAGAGAGAGAGAGAGAGAGAGAGAGAGAGAGATAAGATCTTTAGGTTTTTTGCCAAATAAATATGTTGAGAATGCATAATACTCTCCCATGTCTCTTTTTGATAAGGATACTACCATTTACTTATTATATTATAAAAATATTAACCTTATTCACATAAAGGGACAGGAAAGGCTACTCCTCCCAAAACGTACCAAAAAATACCGTGATATTATACCGTCACCGTTCAAAAGATGAAAAATACCGTGATATTAATTTTAGGTCATATCGCCCACCCCTACCTCAACACTATAACTTTACAGCCCTTTCCAGTTTTAAGAGGCATGGTTCACATCAGCAGATGCAACTAATAAATGCAAAACTCACAATATTTGACTGACTTTTATCAATCATAATAGATTTAAAGTTGCCTAGCCAGCCAACTTACCCCCCTCCACACACACACACACACACACACACACACACACACACACACACACACACACACACACACACACACACACACACACACACACACACTTTTAAATCACACCTACAACTTTATTTCATACTTGGACTTGAAGTGTGTTAACTAGATTTTGCTGAACTAATCGATCGTTGACTTGACTTATTTTTGTTTTGTCCTTTAACACAGTGAATATTTAATGCGTGTGCTTGAGGAATTATAGCTGTTGTTGTCAACGGTGTGTTTGGCTATTGATTGATATTGATGAAGATCTGATGCCCCCCCCGCCTGTTTTTTTAAATTCAATGCAGAAAACAGGTAAAGTCCAAACATTTGACATACTTTTGATGGCCACTGTACACCTTTTGTCCACGTTGCATCACACATTGCAAAAAGAAATTCACTCCACACTCTCTGAATCAGTGACTTTGGTTTTCACCAGAGTGCATACAGCCAATAATATTACAAGCAAGCCAAGCACAAAATTAACACCAAGGCTTTGGCAGCTGCAGCCAAAAGCATCAGCTGCCCAGACCACAAGTCCTCCCATCCATCTATTTTCTCTACACCCTTCATGCTGATCAGGATCATCACAGTCAATAAATATCGCAATGCTATGTTAGTCTTGTCATCACGTTTGTGCAGATTTACCTTTACAGTGGCAGGGGGAAAAAACTAAAGAAAAATCTGGATTACAAGTCGAACGTAAGCAAGAAAGATACAAATTAGAAATGATTTATAATGAATATAAATGATTGATGCTCCTTTACCTTTTCATAAGCCAGCAGTGAATTTTTAAATAAAAATCAACCAGCCCACCAAAATAGAAAAAAATAAAAAATAAATAAACTTAGGAGTAAACCAAAACAGATGCATGTGATCCTATAGAAAAAGGAATGAAGACCGCATCGCTTTCTGCTGCAGAGCAGCTCAAGAGCTGCCTGTGGTGCCTGAGATTCAGAGGAACAGCGAACCCAGGAGGCCTGCAGCAGGCACACAGTGATGTGAATGTAAAATGAGATAAAGAGCTTCCTCAGTGAGCTCATGCGAACAACAAACTGAACCTTTTGGGAGGGAATGAGGTTACGCGTTTCATCAGGGCAGTTTTAACCTCCTCTTATCCTCTGCGGACAAAAGCACACAAAGCAGATGAGATACACCCACATTGTTCGACAGCTCAAAGTCTAAAAACCAGCAAATCTAACACAAAAGTCAAAAGCCATTTTGACTGTAACAAGAACAGCAAGAGTGCCTGTGGCTGGGACTGGTAATTAACCCCCAAAGCTGTGCCGAAAAGAGTACAAAAATCCTGCCAGCCTTTAATTTGCTTGTCTGTGGTCGGTAAATAAGAAGCCCCCAGTATACTGCTTTTTTGAAACACTCTCACAGGTTGGCCTGCCAGGTATACAGGGCATTAATATTGGCTCCGGCAAGAAGCTGTCAGGATTTATTAGTCAGTATCACTGGTACTCAGCCAGCAGGTGTCAGCTCTGGCAGAGAATGAGAAAGCTACATAGATTCAGAGATAAAGACGGAGAAAGAGAGAGAGCGCAGTCAGTCAGTGAGAGATAGACAAAGAGTGGAGAAAAAAAGAGAACTGGCTTGTCTTATCTGTTTTCCACATTTGAAAATTATCATCAGAAATACCACTGCCTATAGCTCCCCTCTTTGTTCTTCTCGGTGGAATAATGATAAATGAATACATTGTCAGTATTTAATGTTTAAGATGGTGGGAAGAAAGAGTGACAAAACATTCAAAAAAATAGGTCCTGATGCTCTGCCTCCAATAAACAGTCTCTTCTCTTTGAACTGCCTTCAAAAGTTACCTGTTTACTGTTTTGCTATTCTTTGGACTACCGTAACATTACCAAGCATTTCCCCTCTGTTGCTAAGCAACAACCAAAGCCTAACTACTTCACCAAGGAGTACACAGCCGCTTGGCTGTTAATGAGGATACAAAGGACACGGCTTCGGATGTCTGATGTTGCGAGAGACAAAAATCTGTACTCGTGATTTTAGAGATGGATGGAGGATGCTCTTGATTCAAAAAGGGATAAATCAGGACAAAACAAGTCAGACATTGTATTCCATATTTGCTTCGTGTCTAGATATACGAGTCTTTTTGATTAATGCCTCCATCTAGTGACAAGTCCCTGAGGCAAAGTAGACTATAGACTCAGTATGTCTCGGCTAAATTGCCGGCAGAAGCTTCACACTGACATGAAACAATGAACCAGGCTTGTGATATACCACAGTAATATGCAGCACTGGATTGCAAAGTTCAAAGACCCAAACAGCTTTAAGAAGTTGGCATACAGGCTGACATTAATGTTTTAATTACCATTATAGATTATTATCAGTACAGATAACTAAAAAAAGGTGATTTATTGGGGATAATTTACAGCCATTTTGATAATTGATTCATCACTCAACCTGCATACATTTTCTCTGTTTAATGCGGCTTCATCCTACAATCTAAAATGTGGATATTAGATTAATGTGGCACAAAGGAACTCCAATGCAATGAATTAATCTGGTTCTTCTGGATTCAGTTTTTATTATATATATATATATATATATACAGTACAGACCAAAAGTTGAATGTTATCAGCTTTGGAGTGAAAGCTTGTTGATCCAGGGTGTTATTAGTAATTCTACAGCCACCTTGGTTGTTGTGAATACTTGCCTTTGGATGCTACTGAATGAGTCATTGCATTAAAGCCAACCCTCCCCCACTGAAATTGGCTCTGTATGTTCTGTAACAGTGAAAATGTCTGTACATTATGGCGCTTTTCCATTAGTACCTACACAGCTCTACTCATCTCAACTTGGCTCGACTCAACTTGGCCTAGTTTTATTTTCCATTACAACCAGAAGTAGAAGTAGGCGGGGTTGGAGTAAAGCTGCTGTGATGTGTTTTTAAGTGTGTGACACCAACAAAGAAGAAGAAAACAACACAGAAGATGTAGAACATGGAGGTGACGGTATACAGTATGTGCTGCTTGGTCTGTGTTCCATATGAAAAAAAATGAGAGTGAGAGAAGGCTTCAAGCAGAGAGGCTTTTACATTTTTTTTTTAGCTTTTCTCAGCACTGCTGAAAAGGCCGTTGGTAGCCGTGAGCAGCTATGGACTAAAGCTTCTGGAGTATATTTTCATTCCTTATCGGCCCATCTAGATCCCTTTGAATTCTCTCCTCATCCACCAGGTTTAGGACAAGAAGCTGCTGTCAGTGTCGCTATTCAAACAATGTCCACATCAGGGGCGCCACTAGGCCCTTTTTGGGGGGGCTTAAGCCCCCCCAAAAGAAGTCTCAGCCCCCCCAAAAAAATAGAGACAATTTTTTTTTTTTTTTTTTTTTTTTTTTTTTTTTTTCCCCTCTGGTGGTCATTACTAGCAGTTTCTGATTCCACTCAATGCGCTGTGTGTGAGTTCCCCCCTCTATGTTCTTAGGGTGTGCTGACAAACATTTAGGGGGGTTCATCCCACCAAGGGGGCCCTGACTCAGCCCACCCGAAAAGTTTCTAGAACCGCTACTGCCAGGCGCTCCCTCCTCCATCTATGTGCCTAATCCCTTCACTTCACACAGGTCACACACACACACACACACAACGAAGTAGCCTTTTACAGTCAACAATCATTCTCCCCAGTCCCCACTCATGATGAGACTGTGAGGTGAGCATTGAGCAGTCAGAGTCGTTAGTTACTCAATTAGCGCATATTGATGTGCAAATTAGCGCATACCGTTGTAGTAGCTAAACAAAATAACTTGTCATGTGCCTGCCAGACAGGTGACGATTGGCAAGGCTACCATGACACACCAAGCCAGCCAGCCATCATGCTAGCTCGCAGTAAAGCGGGTCTAAATGGATGCAATGTCTTTTGAGAAACAATATGGGCATAAGTGAAGAACATATTTTCAAACGGGTCTCTTGTCTTCTGAATGAAATTAAGCCCTTCAGAATCGCAAGTGGCTGCTTTTCAACTAGTTGACTGCAAACTCCTGCTTTAGCTTACAGTATATTATTATCTTGTCGGAATATTATTCCAGCCAATAAGTTAGGAAGTTCCATTTGATTTGATTTAATTTTACTTTTGCCTACAAAGCAAAATATTATTTTACTTGAGTCTCCCCTGAAGTGATTTTGGTATTATTTATGCAAGCAAAATTCTACCATAACCTGTATGCAGAATATATATAGGGAAACAATTATTTTTTCATCGCTGTAAAACCACAGAACAGTAAAGAAGATATTGATGTGTATAGGTCTTCATAGATCTAGTCTCTTCATTTTGACCTCAAAGTGCACCAGATTGATCCATTTTTACTTAAAATCTACAAATTTTTCTTCCGGGGGGGCATGCCCCCGGACCCCCCTAGGGGTTCTGTGGTCCATGAACTTTGGTAGGCTGAGCCCCCCCAAAGCTCTGATGCTAAAATCGCCCCTGGTCCACATCCCGACTCAGACATCTGATTGGCCAACCCCGCTGACCAATCGGTGGCATGCAGTTTTTCAACTCGCCTTTTCAAGGCGAGTTGAGTCGAGCAGAGTAGGTACTTTTGGAAAAGCGTCATTAAAGGAGTACCAGATCCTTTTCCAGTGTGCATGGATACAGCCGGCCAGGCGTGAAGGTTAAGCTGCTTTTAAGATCGCTGCACAAGTTTTACTTTTTTCTGTATTTTACTCTGTCACTGTCTTGTTTTCTCTTATACTGTATCATTACTTTGAGTTTATCACTTGCCATATGCCATGGTGACTTCTGTTACTTTGTGAGCCAGTTTCAGAATCAGTAAGATGATATGAAGTTGTCGCAAAAAAACAACCAGGACTGGAGTCAAAATGACGTTGAAATTAACTAATTTCTGATGCATTAATTTCTTATTTTAAAATTAACATTGTAAAATGCCATATCCATACAGCCAAAGTTTAGTCAGGAACAACATCAATATAGCCTGAAATATTGCTACTTGGTGGAGGTAACAAGAGGGGAATAATTCCTTTTTTTGTGCTTGCTAGCTGTGAGAAATCAGCAGAAAGAAAAGGAGCCTTTGATTATTCATAACTGTTATAACAGTTCAGTTGGTGTAAAATCTGTGAAGGTCCCCTAGTCTAAGGAAATCTGTATAGTCATAGTAGTCTAGTAGGAAGGAGGGGTTCCCGAGCACCCGATGGACTCTTTTCTGAAACGTGTTTTTTTGGGATCCTTTAGGTGTTTGCTTACGATTTTTGCTTGTTGCCCGAAAAAAAATTGGTCCGAAAGTTCTTTTTTGGAACCCATTTAGAATTTTTGCCTGTTAAAATTGCAAAAACGACGATTTCCATAACTTCTGAACCATAAATCCTAGAAAGACAAACAAACACACTTTTTCTCATAATATTGACACCAGGAATCCAATGGAAAGGTTACTGGGATGGTAGAACCACTCTTTATTAGGGAAAAATTAGCTTCAAGTAGTATTTTAGGGCAAAATTACCCAAAAACGCTTGAAAATGTTTTTTTCAATCAAGTGCATCTCCCTTTTGGAAATACCTGTTGGTGTATTGTTTACACCAAAAAAAGGCCCAATTAGTCCCCTTCCCAACGAGGTACAACTTGTAAGAAATCTGCATTTGTGGAATGAGTAATGAAGCAAAATGCGGGGGATGCAACCCATTTAGAATTCTTAGAATTTAAACACGTCCAACATTCCACTCCTAAACCTGACATCTTACTAAGACAAACAAACACTTATTTTCACTTTATTTTACATTAGGGATCCAATGGAACGGTCACTGAGATGATAGGACCAGTATTTATTACAGAAAAAAACACAAATTTAATAAGTATTTTAGTACAAAATCATTCTCACTCTTCTACATCACTGTCCATGTCCATCTCCTCCACTTCACCATCATCTAAAATGATGCCACCCACCAACAGATCCACTAGTGACTCAGGTAAAACTGGTCCATAGCACCATATTGGCTCTAAAATGCCGTGGCCATCCTTCTCCCACCCCTGAGCGAGCCACAGCAATAGCCCCTTTCTTGATGAGGTCTGTTGCACCAGGATGAGTCAGGTTGAGGTTGGTGAGGAAGACCTCAAACCACACCAGGTACCTAATGAAGCAGGGATAATACTGTTGAGTTTTGATTATGATAGCATTTTTAAAGCAGACTATTTACTTCAGTTGGTTACCAGAAGTTTGGTTTTGAGATTTTATAAGCTGATGTTAGTGTTTTCTCATGCCAGAATGTTAGTGATTTCTGATTTGTGTGTCATGATAAGCACTGTGTTACATTGTGATATATTGGATATATATATTTAAAATATTTTAATAATTTGACAACACTAATCATTATCAGAATAATATACAATATGATAACACTTATTACCTGGAGTAGTTCTGACCATCAAAAGCAAAAAACAAGTCGGCCATGTCCCCATTGCACTTATGGAAGAGTGCAAGGATATTGGTCTTTTATTATGTTATTGGTTTCTGGCAATAGATCACAAATTGCCTTCATCCGAAAAGGTGAGTCGATTGGCTCAGCTTGTCTCTTGTCTCGTATTTGAAGAAGGTGATGCAACTTTTCTTTGGGGTCATTTTTGGAGGCACTGAAGCAAATGAAGTTCCCAGGCGATGGACTTGGGGTGTGCAATACGCAGGTATATGATTGGATTTTTAGTGGGGGTTCAGACACATCAGAACTCTGATCATGCAGTCTCTTTGCACTTCTCATGTTTTATTAATCCATCACTGGGCACAGAAAAAAAGAATATAAAAAAATACAATTAGTGCCACTGGACTAAATTATTAAAAAAAAGGCCTGGAAAATCGAACTTACTGTATGTCACATTTCTTTTAGCGTACCCTACTGTTAGTTAAAACCTACTTGAACCGCCACCTTACTGTGGTGGAGGGGTTTGTGTGCCTGAGTGATCCTAGGAGCTATGTTGTCGGGGGCACTTTCGCCCCTGGTAGGGTCTCCCATGGCAAACAGGTCCTGGGTGACGGGCCAGACTAAGAGCGGTTCACAAAGCCTATCATGAAGAGGAGACATCAAAGGACCGCTACATCGCCCGGATCGGCGTCACCGGGGCCCCGCCCTGGAGCCAGGCCTGGGGTTGGGGCTCGTAGGCGAGCGCCTGGTGGCCGGGTCTTTGCCCGTGGGACCCGGCCGGGCTCAGCCCGAAACGGCGACGTGGGTCCGCCTTCCAGTAGGCCCACCACCCGCAGGAAGGACCATGGCAGGCCGGTGCCATGTGAGCTGGGTAGCAGTCGTGGCGGGGTGCCTCGACGACCCAATCCCTGGACCAAAACCCTCACAGTGGGGACATGGAATGTCACCTCGCTGGGGGGGAAGGAGCCGGAGCTTGTGCGTGAGGTTGAGAGATACCGGCTAGAGATAGTCGGGCTCACCTCCACACATAGCTTGGGCTCTGGAACCCAGCTCCTTGAAGGGGGCTGGACCCTCCACTACTCTGGAGTTGCCCAGGGTGAGAGGCGGCGGGCTGGTGTGGGCTTGGTTATAGCCCCCAGGCTCAGCCGCCATGTGTTGGAGTTCACCCCGGTGAACGAGAGGGTCGCTTCCCTGCGCCTTCGGGTCGGGGATAGGTCTCTCACTGTTGTTTGTGCCTACGGGCCGAACAGCAGTGGGGAGTACCCGGCCTTCTAGGGGTCCCTGGGAGGAGTACTTGATAGTGCTCCAACTGGGGACTCTATTGTTCTACTGGGGGACTTCAACGCTCACGTGGGTAATGACAGTGATACCTGGAGAGGCGTGATTGGGAGGAACGGCCTCCCCGATCTGAACCCGAGCGGTGTTTTGTTGTTGGACTTCTGTGCTAGTCACGGTTTGTCCATAACCAACACCATGTTCAGGCATAAGGGTGTCCATCAGTGCACGTGGCACCAGGACACCCTAGGCCGGAGGTCAATGATCGACTTTGTTGTCGTTTCATCTGACCTTCGGCCGCATGTCTTGGACACTCGGGTGAAGAGAGGGGCTGAGCTGTCAACTGATCACCACCTGGTGGTGAGTTGGATGCGCTGGCGGAGGGAGAGGTTGGACAGACCGGGCAGACCCAAACGGATTGTGAGGGTCTGTTGGGAACGTCTGGCCGAGCCCTCTGTCAGGGACATCTTCAACTCCCACCTCCGGGAGAGCTTCTCTCGGATCCCGGGGGAGGCGGGGGACATCGAGTCCGAGTGGACCATGTTCTCTGCCTCCATTGTCAACGCGGCGGCTCGAAGCTGTGGACGCAAGGTCTCCGGTGCCTGTCGTGGCGGCAATCCTAGAACCCGGTGGTGGACACCGGAAGTACAGGATGCCGTCAGACTGAAGAAGGAGTCCTACCGGGCTATGTTGGCCGGTGGGACTCCTGACGCAGTAGATAGGTACCGGCAGGCCAAGCGAGCCGCGGCTCGGGCAGTCTTGGAGGCAAAAACTCGGGTCTGGGAGGAGTTCGGGGAGGCCATGGAGGAGGACTTTCGGTCGGCCTCGAGGCAATTCTGGAGGACCGTTCGGCGCCTCAGAAGGGGGAAGCAGTACTCTGCCGGCACCGTTTATGGTGCTGGTGGGGAGCTGTTGACCTCGACTGGGGACATTGTCGGACGGTGGAAGGAATACTTTGAGGATCTCCTTAACCCGACTGACATGCCTTCCACTGAGGAAGCAGAGGGTTGGGGCTCGGAGGTGTGCTCATCCATCACCCAAGCCAAGGTCACCGAGGTGGTTCGTAAGCTCCTCGGTGGCACCGGGGGTGGATGAGATTCGCCCTGAGTACCTCAAGTCTCTGGATGTCGTAGGGCTGTCTTGGTTGACACGCCTCTGCGACATTGCATGGAGGAAGGGGACAGTACCGCTGGGGTGGCAAACCGGGGTGGTGGTCCCTCTGTTTAAAAAGGGGGACCGGAGAGTGTGTTCCAACTACAGGGGGATCACACTTCTCAGCCTCCCGGGGAAAGTCTACGCCAGGGTACTGGAGAGGAGATTACGGCCGATAGTCGAACCTCGGATTCAGGAGGAACAATGCGGTTTTCGTCCCGGTCGTGGAACACTGGACCAGCTCTATACCCTCCACAGGGTGCTCGAGGGTTCATGGGAATTTGCCCAACCAGTCTACATGTGTTTTGTGGATCTGGAGAAGGCATTTGACCGTGTCCCTCGTGCCATTCTGTGGGGGGTGCTGAGTGAGTATGGAGTCCGGGGCCCTCTACTAAGGGCTGTCCGGTCTCTGTATGATCGGAGCAGGAGTTTGGTTCGCATTGCCGGCAGTAAGTCAGACTTGTTCCCAGTGCATGTTGGACTCCGGCAGGGCTGCCCTTTGTCACCGGTCCTGTTCATAATTTTTATGGACAGGATTTCTAGGCGCAGCCAGGGGCCGGAGGGGATCCGGTTTGGGAACCTCAGGATTTCATCTCTGCTTTTTGCAGATGATGTTGTCCTGTTGGCTTCATCAGACCGGGACCTCCAGCATGTGCTGGGGCGGTTTGCGGCCGAGTGCGACGCGGCAGGGATGAGAATCAGCACCTCCAAGACCGAGGCCATGGTTCTCGAACGGAAAAGGGTGGCGTGCCTTCTCCGGGTGGGTGGAGAAGTCCTGCCTCAGGTGGAGGAGTTCAAGTATCTCGGGATCTTGTTCACGAGTGAGGGAACAATGGAGCGTGAGATTGACAGACGGATCGGTGCAGCGTCCGCAGTAATGCGGTCGATGTACTGGACCGTCGTGGTGAAGAGGGAGCTGAGTCCAAAGGCGAAGCTCTCGATTTACCGGTCAATATACGCCCCTACCCTCACCTATGGTCATGAACTTTGGGTAGTGACCGAAAGGACAAGATCGCGGATACAAGCGGCCGAGATGAGTTTCCTCCGCAGGGTGGCTGGGCGCTCCCTTAGAGATAGGGTGAGGAGTTCGGTCACCCGGGAGGAGCTCGGAGTCGAGCCGCTACTCCTTCACGTTGAGAGGAGTCAGCTGAGGTGGCTTGGGCATCTGTACCGGATGCCTCCTGGACGCCTCCCTAGGGAGGTGTTCCAGGCATGTCCCACCGGGAGGAGACCCCAGGGAAGACCCAGGACACGCTGGAGAGACTATGTCTCTCGGCTGGCCTGGGAACGCCTCGGACTCCCCCCGGAAGAGCTGGAGGAAGTGTCTGGGGTGAGGGAAGTCTGGGCATCCCTGCTGAGGCTGCTGCCCCCGCGACCCGGTAACGGAAAAGCGGGAGAAGATGAGTGAGTGAGTGAGTGACAATTAGTGCCACTGGACTAAATTATTAAAAAAAAGGCCTGGATAATCGAACTTACTGTATGTCACATTTCTTTTAGCGTACCCTACTGTTAGTTAAAACCTACAAAATACAAGCAAAACAGTAAGAGTTAAAAGCTAACCTCAATGAAAAAAGCTAGCTAACATGCTAATTGGTTAGCTTGTCCAGCTAACCAAATAGAAATGAAGCTATTTTGAAGAATGTATTACCTCTGGCTCTAATATAAGAAAAACAACCATGTATAATGTTATATTAGCAAAAATGATAAGATATAACCTTATATTAGAAATGATAAAACATTCAGAAAATACTTACACTCCTTGTTCAAGTTTGCTTGTGTTTGACAGTTGACAGTTGATGCTACAGTTGGTTTGAGATTTCAAATTCTGAACATTCTAAACACTTAACAGTGGGAAGACACGCCCCTTTTACTGAACATTCGAAGCATTTTAAATGGGTTGCATCCCCCGCATTTTGCTTCATTACTCATTCCACAAATGGAGATTTCTTACAAGTTGTACCTCGTTGGAAAGGGGACTAATTGGGCCTTTTTTTGGTGTAAACAATACACCAACAGGTATTTCCAAAAGGGAGATGCACTTGATTGAAAAAAAACATTTTCAAGCGTTTTTGGGTAATTTTGCCCTAAAATACTACTTGAAGCTCATTTTTCCCTAATAAAGAGTGGTTCTACCATCTCAGTAACCTTTCCATTGGATTCCTGGTGTCAATATTATGAGAAAAAGTGTGTTTGTTTGTCTCTCTAGGATTTATGGTTCAGAAGTTATGGAAATCTGCGTTTTTGCCATTTTAACAGGCAAAAATTCTAAATGGGTTCCAAAAAAGAACTTTCGGACCAATTTTTTTTCGGGCAACAAGCAAAAATCGTAAGCAAACACCTAAAGGATCCCAAAAAAACAAGTTTCAGAAAAGAGTCCATCGGGTGCTCGGGAACCCCTCCTTCCTACTAGACTATAGGCCATGGGGCTAGTCGATCATTTTCTCCTCATAAGGAGGCTTATTTATATAGTAGTATAGTAGAATTCAACAAATGTGTTAAGTGCTGGGCAATTCTTTTTGATTTACTCTACAGAGTTGGCCTTCCAAACATCACCCTACTTGATCAAGGTGAGACACAGCACAGTGAACAAAGATGTAACCTACTGAGACGGTCTTGCACTAGGTTTTAGTGTATTGGCACAAGATCTGCTATTTTTGCCAAGTAATGGCAATGGTAATGTCATATAAGACACATGTTTACTTTGTAAGAAAGAAAAAAAAAGGTCCCTTTAGACTTCTAAGATTTAAAATGAATTCTTTCAGTATCTGAAATGCACATATGTTGGGGGAAAAGGGTATTTTCATTGAAATGACTGATGGACATCAAAGTGATGGAAAAACAAATCCAAAAATGTTCAAACAGCAGAGCCCATCTAAACTGAATCAACTTTAAGGGAAGCCAGGAAATGAATAATCAAATAAGAGAAAAAGAGACGTAAAAAAAAACTCTGGGACTGAAAGGATAACAGGACAGAGATGGGAACAATTTACACAATCAGAATGAAGGGATCATGAAAAAGAAAGGACATAAGACAGGACAATATAAAACCCAAACATAAACTGGTACTTTATGGGTTATGAAGAAAAAACTTAAATAGATAGATAGATAGATAGATAGATAGATAGATAGATAGATAGATAGATAGATAGATAGATAGATAGATAGATAGATAGATAGATAAGTTGGGATATTGCCACTCCTTCTCAAAGCACTTAAAAGTTGTCTATCATTGGCTGAATGTACACTAAAGGTCCTGATGGTCTATCCAAATGAATTGCTTATTTTCAATTTTGTTTTAAATTATACTTAGATTTTATCAATTAATTACTTCCATAAAGCCATAAGTTATCTGTCATATGCATTTACATATGGGGAAACAACTTACAAGGTAGATGGGTTTGGCTGCGGATACAGAGATAATTTGGTGGAAACAGATGAAAATGATCAATTAACAGACTTTTTTTAATTAACGCAGGTGAAAAAGAAGATGTAGTCCATTAGCACACTGACACGTCTCTTGAATGTTTCACAGCATGTGTGAATTTATACCCCCATTTTGTCAGATGGTTTAGTTATAGTAAATGGTTATTACATTATCTAAAACTCCAAGTCCACAGCATCAGTCTCAAAATTGGGAAAGACACAGCCTAAAATAATATCCAAACTATTCTTCTGAAGCAATCTTGGAGGTCATCGAAGAATTAAGCATATTTCAAAGCGTAGAAGAAAGCGGAACATGTCCACTTGTGTTTAAGTCATTTTCCACTGGAATTTTCAAGGATGTCTGAGCCACATTAACAAGGAACCCAATCTGTCCGCTTAGACGCCAGACCAAATTACATGTACCCAATTCAAATCAGATTTATTTCCACACATTAAAAAGATCTAAAACCAATCGGAGGATATCCAAATCCACATGCTTTTTTACTGCTTACATGTCAGTGCTAATATCCAATCTGTGCCACATGGGAAAAAAACACAACTCTGTACACTAAGGACATTAAATAGTGAGCTGTGCCATTTTTTTTTGACATTCTTCCTCCAAACACATATTGCCGGTAATAGCTGCAGCTGTTTGGAGCAGCTGTTGTTAAATTTCAAAATTCAAAAAATATGGCATAATTATTACTATAAATAGACAGATCTGGATAGTATCTGCCCATTTTTTCCCATTAAAGACTCACTGTTCTTCCCTTCTTGATTTACAGAGGTTATTATACTCCTCCTAACTGATACATTTCTGCCACCTTCAGCTCTGGAGATGAGTTCAGAGTTTTACTCATAATCAACAAGAATGTAAACGGCAGCTGTTTTCAAGATCAAATACTATGTATAATTAAAGCTGCAAGCAGCGATGAACGGGCCCTCGCACTCACGGCCACCGCCCCCCATAAGCATATCAGAAATGACACCACCCACGACTTCCTATGTCAAACCATTCAAAAGTTATAGCAGAAAAAAGGGACAACCAATCAGAAGAAGGGGCGGGGCTAATTCAGGCCAATGAAGGTCAAGGACTCCATACAGAATCTGATGACACCACCCACGACTCTCTATGTCAAACCATTCAAAAGTTATAGCAGAAAATCGGGACAACCAATCAGAAGAAGGGGCGGGGCTAATTTTCACCAATTATGGTCAAGGACTCAATACCGAGTCCGATGACACCACCCACGACTCTTTATGTCAAACCTTTCAAAAGTTATGGCAGAGAAAAGTATTCTAGTGGGCGCTGTTGAGCCGTTAGGCCACGCCCATTAATGCAAACCATGAAATATCAAATGTATCGACAGGCCTGGCTTTTCTTTAAGTTGCGACATGATACAGGTGTGTACCGATTTTTGTTCATGTACGTCAAACCGTATTATGGGGCTTGAGGCGCAAAGTTTTTTCTGTCTGAACCAATCAGATGAAGGGTGGGCGCGCTTTTTGCCGTCTAGCGTCGCCACGGTAACGCTTTTGAAAGAGAAAAGTAATGCGTGGTGTCGGAGGATGGAGACGCACGTTTTGTTGTATAACACACCTGGGTGCACGTTACGGTTCGGGCCGTATTAATGACCGAAAAAATGGCATAAATTGCGCCAAAATTACACGATTAATTCAAAATGTTCAAAATGGCCGACTTCCTGTTCGGTTTCGGCCATGGCGCCAAGAGACTTTTCTTTAAGTTGTGACATGATACAGGTGTGTACCGATTTTGGTGCATGTACGTCAAACCGCATTGTGGGGCTTGAGGCACAAAGTTTTCTAGGGGGCGCTGTTGAGCCATTAGGTCCCGCCCATTAATGCAAACCATTAAATATCATATTTTTCACCAGGCCTGACTCAGTGTTTCGAGAGGAGGTAGTAAAACGTTAATACCTGAAGCAACAGCAGGACTGGTGTCATCACCATCACCACCTTTGAACAGCCAATATGCTTACAGTGTTTTTTCATACACGTATAGTTCATACAGGAAGATAGTGTAGCCTTTGTCTCACTTGATTTGGCCTTGTATTCATATACATACTAATTGAATGATTATAGGCTATCCCATTTGTTGCCCAAATAAATCATTTCAAAATCAGTAAATAATTAAAATCAGTACTCGAGTTGTAAAAAAAAAAAATCAGGGGGGATGGTGGATTTGATCATATGGGGACAGATAATTGTGCTGATTACAAATAATATAATATATTACAAATAATAGCAGTGACCAAAACACCTGCAGAAATACTGCAGGAATGACATAGCAGCAGTTAAATGACCCCATCCCGACTCGTCTATTCAAACATGTTTTTTCTCTTATTGGTACGACAATACTGGACCAAATTAACCTATCCCTAAGTTTAGGATATGTACCACAGGTTTTCAAAGTCGCAGTAATTAAACCTTTACTTAAAAAACCTTCTCTTGACCCAGACACCTTAGCTAATTATAGACCAATTTCCAACCTTCCATTTGTGTCTAAAATTCTGGAAAAGGCAGTTTCAAGCCAGTTATGTGACTATTTGTATAGAAATGATCTGTTTGAAGTCTTTCAGTCAGGGTTCAGAATGCATCATAGCACAGAGACAGCACTTGTTCGAGTCACGAATGACCTCCTTATGGCCTCAGATAAGGGATTAGTGTCCATACTGGTTCTACTGGACCTCAGTGCTGCTTTTGACACTATAGATCATGGCATTTTACTGCACAGGTTAGAGCATGTTGTTGGGATTAAAGGGACAGCTCTATGTTGGTTTAAATCATATCTATCTGACAGGTTCCAGTTTGTTCATGTACATGAGGTTTCTTCAGAACAGTCAAGGGTCTGTTATGGTGTTCCGCAGGGTTCAGTGCTAGGGCCAATCTTGTTCAGTTTATACATGCAGCCGTTGGGAAGTATAATCCAGAATCACGGCATACACTTTCATTGTTATGCTGATGATACGCAGCTCTATTTGTCTATGAAGCCGGATGAAACAGAACCGTTAGTTAAACTTCAGGCATGTCTTAGGGACATCAAGGACTGGATGTCCAGAAATTTCCTGCTTCTAAATTCAGATAAAACAGAGGTTATCATTCTTGGTCCAGAGCATCTTAGGAAGGGATTAGATGGTGTTGCGATGGCTTCCAGTGCAACTGTGAGAAATCTTGGTGTTATTTTCGATCAGGATTTGTCGTTTAAACCATATGTCAATCAGGTTTGTAAAATAGCCTTTTTCCATCTCCGTAATATTGCAAAGATTAGGAAAATCCTCTCACAGAGTGATGCAGAAAAACTAGTTCATGCGTTTGTATCTTCTAGACTAGATTACTGTAATGTGTTGTTAGCAGGATGTCCAAGTAATTTGCTGAATAGGCTCCAGCTGATCCAAAATGCAGCAGCACGAGTACTGACAGGAATTAGCAGGAGAGACCACGTCTCTCCAGTGTTAGCGTCGCTCCATTGGTTACCCGTAAAATTCAGAATCCAATTTAAAATTTTATTACTTGCGTATAAAGCCCAAAACGGCTTAGCTCCGCATTATTTGCAAGACCTGATAGTGCCTTATGTTCCTGTCAGAGCTCTCCGTTCTCAGAGTGCAGGTTTACTCGTAGTTCCTAGAGTATCTAAATGTAGATTTGGAGGGCGGGCGTTCTGCTATCAGGCACCATTACTTTGGAACCAACTTCCAATCTGGGTTAAGGAGGCTGACTCCACCTCCACCTTTAAAACTAAACTTAAAACCTTTCTGTTTAGTAAAGCCTATAGTTAGTGTTTAGTAAACCTCTAGCTGGTGTTGGTAAATCTCTAGGTAGTGTAAACTTTAGTGTGTCAGAGTCGCTCCTGTAGTTTCTTGTGCTGGCCCCCCCTTCTCCTCCCTTTTCTCTCTTTTGTCCATGTTGCAGCATCCTTTGCCGGACACCGGAACCTGCAGGTGGTCGTGGGTGGCTTGTAGCTTGCATTACGGAGCACAAGTCTTTCCCTGACCCTGCACCCCAACCTGGGACTTGCTGATTGGGCCGGAGCTTCGGGAGCTGTGTGCTGGCCTGCGGTCCCCACCCCTGGTCATCCCGTTGCTGCCCCCCCCTTCTCCTCCCTTTTCTCTCTTTTGTCCTGCAGGTGGCCGTGGGTGGCTTGTAGCTTGCATTACGGAGCACAAGTCTTTTCCTGACCCTGCACCCCAACCTGGGACTTGCTGATTGGGCCGGAGCTTCGGGAGCTGTGTGCTGGCCTGCGGTCCCCACCCCCGGTCATCCCGTTGCTGCTTCCACCTGCCTGCTGTGCTGTTGCCGTCCCTGACCCACCAGTCTGGCCCTCGGCAGGAGGGTCCCCCCTGATGAGCCTGGTCCTGCTCAAGGTTTCTTCCCTCCTAAAGGGGAGTTTTTCCTTGCCACTGTTTGGCTTAAGGTTTTTCTCCCACTAGGGGAGTTTTTTACCTGCCATTGTTTATGTAATATCTGCTCGGGGGTCATGTTCTGGGTATGGGTCTCTGTAAAGCGTCTAGAGACAACTCTGTTGTATTAGACGCTATATAAATAAAATTGAATTGAATTGAATTGAAATGCAGCCTTCTGTAAGCTTTAAATATCCACTGGGCTTACATCAAATACATCAAAACACAACAATAAAAAACACTTTTCTGAACTTATCAATATGACTCTGTCCTTCACAGGATAAGTAAAATGGATCACTGCAAAAACTCAAAATGTTAACAAGAATATTTGTCTTATTTCTAGTTTAAATCTCTCATTTTAGTAAAAAAATCTCATTACACTTAAAACAAGACTCATCACTGGAAAAAACAACAATTTTCACCTGTTTCAAGTAGATTTTCACTTGTAATAAGTAGAAAAATCTGCATGTGGAACAAGATTGTTCTGCTTGTAATGAGAAGATAAATCTTGTCCCATTGGCAGATTTTTCTACTTATTTCAAGTGAACATTTACTTGAAACAGGTGAAAATTGTCAAATAAGTTATTTTTTCTGGTGTTATTTTTCTGGTGATGACTCTAAATGTTGAAATAGAAGTAAAACCACATTCATTGATGAAATGACATAAGGGACGGAAAGGGGGGATGGCAGTTTTACAGGGGGATGATTTGGACCGTTTTTATTTCAGGGGGGAAATCCCCCTCATCCCCCCTCAACTCGAGTACTGATTATAATAAAGTGTCTTATAAATCAATCATTTTAAAATCTCAATCCTTATTTTTATTTAACGGCCAGGGTTTATAGGCTGCATATTTACACTGTGTAGCCTGAAAGTGAACTGCAACTTACGTGCGGACGCATCTTTGCTGTGGAGGGGGCTGAATAAATCAACTAATTTTTGACATTTGGCCGTGTCTTCCTCCAGCGCCTTTTTTTTCTCTCTCCCTCTCGGCACCGCCTTGTCGAGGCAAAACCTCATTTTAACTCTCCCTCGCTGTGGAAACAGCCCCTGCTTGTAATAATGGCTGCAGCTCGAGCGGCAGAGCTGGTGGTGGGCGTGGTTTCAGCAGCGGAGGAGACCGAGGGGTGGTGTGCATTTTGGTGACGTAAAGAAAATGCACCAATCTGAACGGCTCACAGAAACCACGTGACACTGGGGGACTCTGTAAGGGTGGGGGCGAGCAGATCTTGCAGATTTTCATGGGATTTCATCTTTTCTGTGTTGGCAGGCTGAGGGGAGACCACTTTAAATATGTTAAAACAAGAAAACACGTGTTTTTCATAATAGGTCCCCCTTTAAAGATTTTCTAACAGTTTAGTTTGTTATGAACGTCAGAGATGTAGTTATAACACTGCATACTTGTGAATAATTATAAACATTGAAAAACGTACTTTTATATGAAAATAACCAGAAACAGATAGCTATAACATGGTATTTATATACTGCTTTAATGAACATTATTTTTATAGCCTATAAGCTATAAATATTATTTTTCTATTTTAATAAAATTAAATGTTTTTCTCTCATTTCAATTAAAACAAATAGGAATATTATCGGTTTTAAAGACAATTATTGTACATCACAGCTAATTGTAAAATACATTGATTCAATTCGATTATATACAGGAATTACAGGCTATGATAATAATAGAAAAGAAAGAAAAATGACTCAAACAAAAAAAAAAACAGTGAGTGAGACAGGCAAGACAGCGACAACCAATGCAAGTGGGATGTCAACAGTGTACCGTATACATATTTCAAAACACAGACAACAACTTCTGAGCAAGTGGTTTGTTGAGCAGATATTGGAATTAATCTCAGATATTTGCATGAGGTCACTCTCACTCTCAACTAAATAAATAAATAAATATATATATATATAAATACAACAACACACCCCTCTCCTCTTAAAATAAATTCAAATAAACAATCAAACTTATTTCCTTATACAATTTATACAAAAACCATATGTCTTTGTAAAAGAGCATAATACAAAGTCTTTCAGAATAAATGTACGTATTTTTAACGTGTGACAGCATCCTGTATCATAACTACATCTCTGCCGTTTGTACAAACCAAACTGTGTGGAAATCGGGTAAAGAGTCTGGGAGTTATGAATGATTGTAGTCCGGGAGAAACCTTGCTCAGTAGAAATGATGCACTAAGACGCAAATAATGCCCTGTCCAAGATGGCGGCCGCATCGATCGGCGCCCGGTCCAAGATGGCGGCCGCGCCCCACCCCCCCTCCCCCAAAGAGCTGCGCGCGCATTCCAAACTGCACTCATCCCCCCACCTTCCCCCCGCGGGAGCTCAACCCCTCCCCTCCCCTCCCAGTGCTGCTTGCAGCAGTCTTCTCAGCTGCAGCAGCACTGCTGGATCTGACTGAGACACAGTCTGATCACACATAAATATTCATTTAAAATCACGTCTAATGATTAGGTTTATCAAAATCACAGGACATTTTCAAAATACAGTAAACAATATACTGATGAAGTCCCATATGTCTATGACATTTATTGACAAAGACATAGCTTTTTACGTTATTAGTTCATTTTTTTAATTTTTAGAGTGACCAAGTTTTTCAAACACAATATGTTACAGTGTATGATTTTTTACTCCTGTTGTAAGCTATCTGAAACTGTCATTTGATTTTCCTTACACAAAATCTTTGATTTTTAATTAATATTTTTCCAGAAATACAGAGTGACATAAAAATGCCAATTCCTTTCAAGAAATAACCACGATACGCGACACAGTCAACAAGGAACCTACTGCCAATCAAATGTGTCAATCACATTAAGATTGGATAAACCAAACAGCAACTAAAGCACATAATTTGATGAAAAATGTATACCTGACCAAAAGGTGGCGCTATGGAGTTCATCCAAGATTGTCATATCCACTTGTTCAGAATGCAAGCCCGATTAAATGTATTGAATTTGGGTTCATTCTGACCAATTATGTTTAAGTTACAACAACTTTTATGTTCATGGCGAGACCCCGAAATTTGACAACCTCTGACAGCGACGCCCTTTGACACAAACTTACAGTTTTCTCTGTCACTCATCGTCAATGCCTTACCTATTATCTCACCAACTTTGAGATCAATAAACTGATCTTGTTTGGAGCACAGATGCATACTACAAGACATGACAATTCCTGGTGCCAACAGGTGGCGCTACAACCGATCCTGAATATTCCACCATAGATGGGTTCAGGCCCAACCTACAATCATGCACATACGTTTTCGACCACATCAAATCATGTATTGCTGAATTACAGCCAATTGATGTTTGATAGCGAAGCTTAAAAATGACCTCAAACTTCGCCGGATCACTACGGTCAAGCCCTCTGGCAGAAACTTAAAAGCTTCGCAATTTAGCGTCGGCCATGTGTCTAGATTGTACAAACCAAGTTGTGAGCCAATTCGATAAAATCTCTAGGAGGAGTTCGTTAAAGTACGAGGCCTAGAAATGATCAGAATTCATGAAAAATGACATTTTCTGTTCAAAATGCCGGACTTCCTGTGTAACTTAGACCATGGGTCCAAAAGACTTTTTTGTAGCTCTTTGTCTAATATAATACACACATAAAGGTCATTGCTGTAAGTCAAACCATATTGTGGGGCTCGTCAAAAAACATAAAATAGGTGGCGCTATAGAGCCCATTCTTGTGGACCCATGCCTGTCGCCCATAAAATACGTAATTTTACGCGACTCTGGAAGCGTGTGCAAAATTTGGTGAGTTTTGGAGCATTTTAAGGCCTCCAAAAAGGCAATTTATTTACGGCGAGAATAATAATAATAATTAAAGCTGCAAGCAGCGATGAACGGGCCCTCGCACTCACGGCCACCGCCCCCCATAAGCATATCAGAAAAGACACCACCCACGGCTTCCTATGTCAAACCATTCAAAAGTTATAGCAGAAAAAAGGGACAACCAATCAGAAGAAGGGGCGGGGCTAATTCAGGCCAATGAAGGTCAAGGACTCCATACAGAATCTGATGACACCACCCACGACTCTCTATGTCAAACCCTTCCAAAGTTATAGCAGAAAATCGGGACAACCAATCAGAAGAAGGGGCGGGGCTAATTAAGGCCAACGAAGCTTAAGAACTCATTACAGAGTCCCATGACACCACCCACAACTTCCTATGTCAAACCATTAAAAAGTTATAGCAGAAAAAAGATACAAACAATCAGAAGAAGGGGCGGGGCTATTTCAGGCCAATGAAGGTCAAGGACTCCATAAAGAATCTGATGACCCCACCCACGACTCCCTATGTCAAACCATTCCAAAGTTATAGCAGAAAATCGGGACAACCAATCAGAAGAAGGGGCGGGGCTCATTAAGGCCAACTAAGCTTAAGGACTCATTGCAGAGTCCCATGACACCACCCAAGACTTCCTTTGTCAAACAATTGAAATGTTATTTCAGAAAAAAGGGACAACCAATGACAAGAAGGGGCGGGGCTAATTAAGACCAATGAAGGTCAAGGACTCCATACATAATCTGATGACACCACCCACGACTCTCTATGTCAAACCATTCCAAAGTTATAGCAGAAAATCGGGACAACCAATCAGAAGAAGGGGCGGGGCTAATTAAGGCCAACGAAGCTTAAAGACTCATTACAGAATCCCATGACACCACCCACAACTTCCTATGTCAAATCATTCAAAAGTTATGGCAGAGAAAAGTATTCTAGGGGGCGCTGTTGAGCCGTTAGGCCACGCCCATTAATGCAAACCATGAAATATCAAATTTATCGCCAAGTCTGTCTTGCATGCAAAATTTGGTGACTTTTGGAGAACTATCAAATATGGACCAAACAGATTTCAAAATGGCCGACTTCCTGTTCGGTTTCGGCCATGGCTCCAAGAGACTTTTCTTTAAGTTGTGCCATGATACAGGTGTGTAGCGATTTTCGTGCATGTACGTCAAACCGTATTATGGGGCTTAAGGCACAAAGTTTTCCGGGGGCGCTGTTGAGCCATTTTGCCACACCCATTAATCCAAACCATGAAATATCAAATTTATCGCCATGCCTGGCTTGCATGCAAAATTTGGTGCCTTTTGGGGAACTATCAAATATGGACCAATCAGATGAAGGGGGGTTGCGCTTGTTGGCGTCTAGCGTCGCCACGGTAACACTTTTGAAAGAGAAAAGTAATGCGCGTAGTCGCAGGATGGAGACGCACATTTTGATGTATAACACATCTGGGTTCACGATACGGTTCGGGCCGTATTAATTCTCGAAGGAATGGCATATATTGCTCCAAAATTACGCGATTAATTAGGAATGTTCAAAATGGCCAACTTCCTGTTCGGTTTCGGCCATGGCGCCAGGAGACTTTTCTTTAAGTTGCGACATGATACAGGTGTGTACCGATTTTCGTTCATGTACGTCAAACCGTATTATGGGGCTTGAGGCGCAAAGTCTTTTCTGTCTGAACCAATCAGATGAAGGGTGGGCAGGCTTTTTGGCGTCTAGCGTCGCCACGGTAACGCTTTTGAAAAAGAAAAGTAATGCGTGGTGTCGGAGGATGGAGACGCACATTTTGATGTATAACACACCTGGGGGCACGTTACGGTTCGGGCCGTATTAACTGCCGAAGGAATGGCATAAATTTCGCCAAAATGACAAGACTAATTCAAAATGGCCGACATCCTGTTCGGTTTCGGGCATGACGCCAAGAGACTTTTCTTTAAGTTGCGCCATGATACAGATGTGTACCGATTTTCGTGCATGTACGTCAAATCGTATCGTGGGGCTTGAGGCACAAAGTTTTCTAGGGGGCGCTGTTGAGCCATTTTGCGACGCCCATTAATGCAAACCATGAAATATCAAATTTTTCGCCAGGCCTGACTTGCATGCAAAATTTGGTGACTTTTTGGGAACGTTTAGGGGGGCAAAAAGGCCCTCCTTTCGTCAGAAGAAAAAAGAAAGAAAGAAAGAAAAAAAATTCCTACAGATACAATAGGGCCTTCGCACTGAAGGTGCTCGGGCCCTAATAATAAACATCACAGATACAATAGGGTCCTCGCACTTTCAGTGCTCGGGCCCTAATTATACAGTTTCAAAACACAGTACAGAATGTTCTGGGTAATGGTCAGGTAGATGCTGTCAGTACATGTGTTTAAAGAAAAAAAGACTAGCTACAGTAAGACCAAGAGAAAGTGTTATGTCTGCATTGCATTGAAACATACTGTATGTGAAGTAAAGTGATAAAATACACTCTGGAAATTTTCAGGTTGTAAATGGGCAAACATCTGACTTCCTCTATTTGAGCTCAAATGTCAAATTTCTTTATATAGCACATTTAAAAACATAAGATCTTAACCTAGAATCTTTAAAGCCAAATACAAAGTGTATGAAATATAAAGTCAATAACATGTTAGAAAATGTAAATAAAACAAAATCAATAAAAATGTTTTTAAAAAAAATGTAAAAAAAGTTCCCCCCACACGGAGGAACTTAGTGAATGACCTGCAGAGAGCTGGGACCAAAGTAACAAATGGCACTTTTCCACTAGTCTCGGCTCAGCCCGGCGCGGCTCGGCGCGGCTCGACACGTGTGTTTTTCCACAGCCAGGGGGAGAAGTGGGGGGGGTGGGGTGAAGCGGCTGTGACGTACTCGATTGCACAGCACCTTTTGTTTGTGTCGGCGCAGATGAGAAATCAGCTGGAGCCGGGAGCGGCTGAGAAAAAAACAGCCCGTCTACATCGCTTTTTTAAATTTTTTTCGACAGCCACCAGGTTTATGAACATCTGCACCTCAGAGTTGGATCACCAAACAGACGTTTTTGCTGTATAATAAAATCGCCGCGAGTCGCTACGCGCTGACTCCCGCTTCCTGATTTAAAGGTTTGACGGCCCCGCCCCCCGACCAATCAGAGGCGTGGAGGGTGGTGACGGCCCCGACCAATCGGTGGCGAGGAGGGTGGTGACCTCAGAAATAGTCCTGGCTCAGCCCGCTATAGAACCTCGCTGAAATGGTTACAGAAAAAAGTATCGACTTGGAGCGGCTTTACCCATCTCAGCCCTAGTGCGAAAGTGCAAAATGGGGCAGTGGCGGGTAGAACCGAGGAGAAGTGATACTAGTGCAAAAGCGGCTAAAGGCTACCATCAGTAACACACTATGCCGCCAGAGACTCAAATCCTGCAGTGCCAGACGTTCCCCCTGCTTAAGCCGGTACATGTCCAGGCCCCGTCTGAAGTTTGCTAAAGAGCATTTGGATGATGCAGAAGAGGATTGGGAGAATGTTATATGGTCAGATGAAACCAAAATAGAACTTTTTGGTAGAAACACAACTTGTCGTGGTTGGAGGAGAAAGAAAGCTGAGTTGCATCCAAAGAACACCAAACCTACTGTGAAGCATGGGGGTGGAAACATCATGCTTTGGGGATGTTTTTCTGCAAAAGGACCAGGATGACTGATCCGTGTAATGGAAGGAATGATTGGGGCCATGTATGGTGAGATTTTGAGTGAAAACCTCCTTCTATCAGCAAGGGCATTGAAGATGAAACGTGACTGGGTCTTTCAACATGACAATGATCCCAAACACACCGCCCGGGCAACGATGGACTGGCTTCCTAAGAAACATTTCAAGGTCCTTTAGTGGCCTAGCCAGTCTCCAGATCTCAAGAAAATCTTTGGAGGGAGTTGAAAGTCTGTGTTGCCCAGCGACAGCCCCAAAACATCGCTGGAGGAGATCTGCACGGAGGAATGGGCCAAAATACCAGCAACAGTGTGTGAAAACCTTGTGAAGACTTACAGAAAAAGTTTGACCTCTGTCTTTGCCAACAAAGAGTATATAACAAAGTATTGGGATGAACTTTCTCATTGATCAAATACTTATTTTCCACTATCATTTGCAAATTAATTCTTTAAACATCAGAAAATGTGATTTTCCTTTTGTCTCTCATAGATAAGATATACCTGTGATGAAAATTACAGGCCTCTCTTATCTTTTTAAGTGGGAGAACTTGCACAGCTGGTGTGTGACTAAATATTTTTTTTGCCCCACTGTATGTGTGGGAGTGTTGTACAATTTGGTAGAAGCTACAGCAAACACTTCATTACTTCTGTCCTTTAATTTTGATCTTGGAACATTTAAAAGCAGCTGACTGGTTAACTATAATGCTCAAACAGGGGTGTGAATATATACTGTAGAAGAGACACACTAGTTAAAACTTTAAAAGTGATCGATAAAATCTTTACACAATATGTGAATGAACAGGGAGCCAGTAAAGAGATGCCAAGACCAAAATAATGTTATCACATTTTTTAAAGGTGTTGGAGGAATGACTGACTTAAACCACCATAAAGTGTGTGCATTACTATAATCTAATTGAGATAAAATTAAAGCACTCGTAACTTTTCCCTGAAAAACATGGATTGAGCAAATTCATTAATATACTTGTCCATCATAAAAGAGCTGTCAAAACGTATAGATTGTTGGCAAAAGAGTGACTATATGGATCCAGGAGTCCAACAATATGAATCAAATACTCATCGTTCACGATTCCCAAACCAAATGGCCAAATGGCCATTTTAAGGTCATCAAGACAGGTTTCCATTACCACTATTCAATATAAAAGACAAATAAATTTGGGTTTGGTCAGCAAAACTGTAACAATAAATATTATATTTTCTAAAATAGACTCCACATTCAAAATAGTAAATGAAAAAAAAAAGAAGCTGGGTCCCAATATAGAACCAGG